>NC_056744.1:552550061-552902561 GCF_019279795.1 Protopterus annectens
GCTACAGTGTGTGTTTCTTATGTATTATTTTGTCTTTTATCATATTACTTCCTTTTTTTAGGTTTTTATGATTATTTTATACTAACACTTTATTCTTTTATGAGATATCTCATTCAGGCATTGGGTAGTGGGGATTTTTTTAACTTGTGTTGTTCTATTGGCCATTACCTAGTAACTAGAGATGCTCTGGTGTCCGATTGTGTTTTGCTGATAATTGAGCTAGTAGTGTTTGCTATTTAAATCATGAACTTTTTAATTAACTATGATCTGATGAAGCAAACGTTATTTGCAAAAATGCTTATCTTATAATAAATTTGTTGGTTTTAGCCTATTCCAGTGTTTGAGCCGTTTCTTACAAGATTATATAAGTGATATGATAGTTCTATCATTGAGTTCCAGCTGTGTTTCTGCTCGGCATGCTTTTTTCTTTTTGGTGATTTTTATAAAATGGTTGCATTAACATTAGTGCTAGTGTTAGAGTTATCGTGATCAGGACTATGTGCATGCGCATAGTTCCAAAATGGTCCACTGAAAAGTATAAAAAAAAAAAAAAAAAATTGTCTTAGTCTGTTTGCCTGGCGGTTTTCAAAACCAACTAGCACTATGTCTACTCACAAAACCCACCAGTCCTGATGTCCAAAGAGCTCTTGAAAACAAGAAAAAAAAAAAAAAAAACAACAGGAGTAGAACTCTAAATGCTATTTTAATGAGTAAAATAATAAAACACAGCAAAGCTTTCGAGTTACAAAACTCTTTCTCAATACAATTACAAATCTCATTTTCTTCTCACTGTTTAAATGGGTCTATATTATATTCACGAACGCTTAGGTTGTCGAATACAACATGATCGACATTTATTCAGCGAACGCACAAGTCAGTGAAAGCTCACAATGCAGAAAAACACATCACTGAATACCTTAACTTGGTCAACACCGTTCCACCCACTAACAAAAACAAAACACACTTCCCACTCCACAGCTCGCTGCATACTACCCACCCAAAGATAATAAATAAACCACATATATACACTAACCTAAACCCTACTTCTTAACCTAAACTAACCCTTACATACATTAATTTCTATGCACTTACCTTAACCCGCACCCTAACCCTAAGGTCCGTAACTATCGCACACTTACCTTAATAAGCTATACCCAAACTAAACAAATAATCCACACACATACACTTAACCAAACCCTACTTCTAACCCTTACATACATTACTATCTATGCACTTACCTTAACCCGCACCCTAACCCTAAGTTCCGTAACTATCGCACACTTACCTTACACAGCTACACCGCAGAAGGGTCAACTATGCTAAATCGGGATTTCAAATTTCGTGGTTTCCAGCATTCGATGTACTCGCAGTTCACTCATTAGGTGTCGATCATGTCGTATTCAACAACCTAAGTGTTCGCGAATATAATATAAACCCGTTTAAATATTTACATGGACCAATCATACATATTCTTAAAATCAGATGGGTTATTGAATAGATAACAGCAGTTAAAATAAAACAGCATAGTAAAAGGAGCATGCAAACACACACACACACACACACACACACACACACACACACACACACACACACACACACACACACACACACACACACACACACACATACACACACACACACAAACAAGCTCAGGATCAAATAAAAATAAACTTAAAATAAAATGAAAATATAAATAAAGAACATATTAGATATTATAAATATTACCAATAACTATACTGACTATTATACTAAATATTACAATAAAAATAAAAAACAAATACTGCTTATATACATATTGATGTCTATTTTTCAATATGGGCTTAATACTATTGGTGCTATTCGATCCTGGCATTTTATCAGCCCTAAAAAAATTAATCCAGTCATATTCGATCATCTCTGTTTTATTCAGTAGGTCACCTCCACTTGCAGTTAGCATCAGACCTGCACTTTTATAGTAGATGGGGGCTACCTGTCACTCTATCTGACCTATTGTAACTATTTCATCATCTTATTTCTTCTTTTTCTTCTCTTTCTTTTCTTTTTCTTCATCTTCTTTTACTTTTTTCTGTTTTCCACCCTCCTTCCCCCTTTTTTCCCTTTCCCTCCTCCCCCTCCTTCCCCCCTCCCCTCTCCCTCTTTTCTCCCTTCCTTCTTCCCTCCCCTTCCCACTCCCCTCCCCTTTTTTCCTCACACTTCCACACCTTCCCTCCCTATCCCCCCTCCCCCCCCTTTCCTTCTTTGTTCTACTTAGGATGGGTTCCGTATATATTTTTAATACAGGACTGTTTGCATTTTTTTCTATGCACTTTTTTATATTGGAATTTCTTCTTTGTGATCAACCATAGTGATAGAATGACTGTACATATTCATACTTACTTGTTATGATTAGGATATATCTCCTAATACAATAAAATGGGGATATGGTTGTACACTCTTACTAAGCCTCTATGTCTTGTAGATTTGCACTTAACATATTGGATTGTGGTGTTTTATAGTAACAGACACCTAGGCGTCAGTGTTTTAACATTGCCTAATTTGGTCAAGACTTCCTATTTATTTAATATGTTATGCTTAATTGTTTAATTTTTATTGTTTAATTGTTTTATTATGTGATTTATAGTATATATAAAAATGGAGAGAAGTTATGTTGTTTGTAACCTGATGAAGCGCACGTTTGATGTGCGTGAAAGCGCTCGTTCTTTTTATTAATTAAACCAGTTGTTTTATTTCGTGGTGGTTCCAGTGTTTCTTTTTACTACATGGACCAATCATACATATTCTTAAAATCAGATGGGTTATTGAATAGATAACAGCAGTTAAAATAAAACAGCATAGTAAAAGGAGCATGCAAACACACACACACACACACACACACACACACACACACACACACACACACACACACACACACACACACACACACACACACAAACAAGCTCAGGATCAAATAAAAATAAACTTAAAATAAAATGAAAATATAAATAAAGAACATATTAGATATTATAAATATTACCAATAACTATACTGACTATTATACTAAATATTACAATAAAAATAAAAAACAAATACTGCTTATATACATATTGATGTCTATTTTTCAATATGGGCTTAATACTATTGGTGCTATTCGATCCTGGCATTTTATCAGCCCTAAAAAAATTAATCCAGTCATATTCGATCATCTCTGTTTTATTCAGTAGGTCACCTCCACTTGCATTACGACGGACAACTTGTAAAGCTCTAAACTTAAATGTATGATGAGAACCCACATATAAAACGTGTCTGCTTGGGACATTCAATTCAACTTTTCTTCAAATTTCTGAATGATGCAATCCTATCCTTTCTTTTAAATTCTTGTTAGTTTTACCTACATAAAAGCACTCATAGGAGGTGCAGTTACAAAGATAAACCACATTCTGAGTATTACATGTAGCAAAAACACGAAAAATAAATTATTTTGCTGTGATGGGATGCTTAAAAGAAGGGTCAGTATAAATATTTATGCAATATATACAGTTGTGACAGGGAAGTGTCCCATTCCTATTCACTAACTGTCTTTCAGCTTTTATATTACTCAAATCCTTATAGCATAAATACTTTTTAAGGTTTCTTCCTCTCACATGAATAAACTTAGGCTCTTTACCTACAACTTCTTTAACATCCTAATTCAATTGTAAAATGATACAATTTTTATGTATAATATCTTTAATCATAATACCATGTCTATTATACTTCATAGTATTGCATAAATTATGCTCAAAATTATTACTAGCAGTTTATCTCCTCAATTGTCTAGAAAAGTATGGTTCACCTAAATTACTTTGTTCATTTATCACTACATCCTTTATATCTTCCAACAACTTAACATTATAGCCCCTGGAGCAAACATAATTAGCCATATAATCAATATCCTGTGTTAAATTTTTAGTTCTAGTGTTAAGACTAATGGATGTAAGAAACTGACTTTTGATTATTCCTTTATGCATAGTCCTAGTTGCATACTTTAGAGTGAATGTGCCTTAAAGATTGCACATCTTTCCTATAAATCATAGTATTAAACTTCTTTTTCCATTATAATCTACAGTAATATCTAAAAAAATATTTTTTTTCTCTGGACTGTTTAACATCAAATACCAAAAATTCAGCTGTATGATGTAAATGCTTAAAAACGGTTATAACTCATCAATATCTCCCATCCACAATAAAATAAATCATCCACAAAGTGCTTAAAAGAAGACAAACCTTGATTCTTGAATGGTGTTAATTCATTATCATTAAAAACATTAACCTCTTTCCCCCTTGATAAAGTAATATTAGCATAAGTGTTTGCAACCAGGTGCTCATAGCTACCCCAAGTTGCTGATAATAAACTTCATCATTAAACAGAAAAATGTTATTCTTCAACACTATATCCAGCATTGAGCATAACATTTCTATCTTAGAACCTGCAAACATGCTATGTTCACATAAATACTCAATAACATATTGTACTCCACAGTCTTTAGGTCTCTGCATTTTCTGTGTATTTCTACAAAAAAAAACAAAAAAACAAAAAAATAATCCTTGTTTTCCCGCCTTTCTCGACTAGTTTAGACCAGTATACAGGCATTGCTGTATTCTGGGCTGTGGTGTAGTTCCTGTGTTGTCCATTACCTAACTTGGATAGAAGGAAGTTTCTTTTCTCACCAGTGGGAGTGGGGAGCCTTGAGCAGCCTACCTGTCCTTGGGGGAAGTGACCTCAGCACAAGAAGCTGTTAGTAATTGGTTGTTTGGGACCATTCCTAGCTCTTTTGTAGTTCACTGCTTAAAATCCACATTTGCACGGCTTTGTGTGGTCGTGCGCATAGCGCAGCACCGGTTAAACAAGGTTAAACAAGGTTAAACTTTTTCTGGCTCCGCCAAGTCTGCTCTTCAATTTTTCCCTTAGAACTGTTCTACTTGCAATCTAAACAGCATATACTCTATCTGAAAAGCTCAGCACTTGCGCCTAAAGCATTTTGTATACAGGTAAAGCACTCTTAAACAAACAAAAGTACTTCATTCACCTAAATTCTGTTGAGTACCCATTTCCCTATAGGTCCTTTCTGACTCAGTTACACAGCAATCTTTTTCACTATTTCTAGCATGTCGAAGGGTCAGTTGCTGGCGTCCTCTCCTGTTCAGCTGGTGAATCTGGGAATCTTGAGGCAATGTTACAATTGCCTCATGTACACAGACAACCCTCTCCTCCTCCCAACAAATACAAATATATGCGAGAGTTGCAACTATATAGCCAAACTGGAGGCTGAGCTCTCTCAATTCAGTACTGGCAAGACCAGTCAGGAGGAGAAGGTAACCACGCACACCACAAACCTAGTCTCACATAGAACTATCACAACTGCAAACCAAACACATAAACACACAAGAACATACTCGGAGGTGCTGATTAAAAATCTACCAAAACAACAGAGGCCTCCAAAGCAGACATCCAAGCAACCACCACCTCAAGACATAGCACATGCAACACATAGTTCACAAAGTCAGTGTGCTAAACAGTCACAGCCCTTAAGGCCAAACAACATGCCAGACACACTTGTAATAGGTGACTCCATAGTCAGGCACACTGACGTCCCGCTCACCAGACTTAACAAGGAGAGGGTCACAGTAAGCTGCCTGTCGGGAGCTAGAATCCGCCACATAACACAAGCACTCAGGTCACTCCACAGCAAGTACAAATATGACTCAGTCATTGTACATGCCGGTGTGAACGACCTGAGACGTACCTCCCTGGACTACATGAAAAGAGACATAGAGGAGCTCTCTGATTATGTAGCCCAGGCCGGTATGACCCTGACCCTGTGCAGTATCTTACCCTCACCAAGAATGATGCCACAGTACAAAGACAAAATGATCAGTTTTAACAATTGGCTTAATTACTGGTGTCATTCTAAGGGGATCCAATGTCTGTCTGCTTGGGATGACATGCTTGACAAGCCACGCTGCTTCGCAAGGGATGGCTTGCACCTGTCACCCCTGGGCTTCCGGATATTGGCCAAGGCTCTTGCCACTCCCATAGTGCCTTTTTTAAGCAAGGCTCAAATGACAAACCTACCTCCCTAGAAAACACAAGTGGAAAAAAACTAAGGGTAATGCTGCTCAATGCCAGAAGTCTAAATCTCAAGTTGCACGCCCTCAAAGCCCTCCTCAGTATGGAGAACATTGATGTCTGCACAGTGACTGAAACCTGGTTCAAGGCTCCTGAGAGCACCTCAGCACTATCAGGTTTTACCACATATCATGCTTTTCGGCCCCAAAACTTGGACCGAACCACAAAAGGAGGGGGAGTATCCATTTTCATCAAAGATACCCACACCTCCAGGTTAGTGGCAACGAACGAAGTATCGGAGATTATCCAGGTGCAACTAACCATAGGCAAAACTGCCTTACAGTTTGTAGCATGCTACAGACCACCCTCTCAAACTCAGGAACCCCACACAGCCTTCCTGAAGACACTGGAGAGTATGAATGTCTCTCCAAATACCATCATTTTGGGAGACTTCAACTACCCAAACATAGACTGGGAACATTACTCAAGCCCCAACACCCTAGCCCAAAGATTCCTAGAATTCATAAACTCAAATGCAATGGAACAACTAGTCACCATTCCCACAAGAGGAGACAATATACTAGACCTGATCATCACAAACATGGGGACAAAATGCTCCACACCGGAAGTACATCCCTCTTTGGTAAGATCAGACCATAAATTAATCTCACTGGAAATCCACATCCCGCCCCCACCCCCTGCACAAAAGACCACAGTGAAGAACTTCTCAAAAGCAAACTTCACACTTCTTAAGACTGAAGTGGTATCTTTCAAGGCCCCTGGGCCAGTGGAAACCACAACCCACACTGCTGAATCCTTTGCAAATGCCTTCTGTGGGCACCTTCAAGAATGCATGGATCATGCAATATCAAATAAAACCAAGACCCATTCCCCCAAAGGCAGGTGCTCGGTCTGGTGGACCCCAGCCATAAACAAACTTTACAACAGGAGGAGGAAGCTACTACATGACAGAGCAAAATCCCAAAAAAGGGAAGGCATCTCTGATCAGTACTAGCAAAAAACTACGATCACTCATAAAATCATCCCAGGCCAACTTTGAGAGAAAAATCGGAAAAGACACAAAAGACAAACACAAGGCCTTCTTTAGCTATGTTAGAAACCTGTGTGGAAACTCCCAGATATGCTCAGAGTTAGTCCAAAATGACACAAAATACACTGAACCCACTGACATTGCCAACATTCTGGCAGACAGGTTCAGTGCAAATTTCTCCTCCCCCTCCCCCCCAAAAGGAGAAATAACTCTCCCAGCAAAGTGTAGCCTCCCAAACATCTCAGATGCCCAGGTGAGAGCTGCCCTCTCTAAAGCTAAAAACACAGCATTAATGGGACCGGATGGTGTCCCGGGCTGTGTGCTACATGAACTCCAAGAGGAACTAAACCCACACATAAGGCTGCTGTTTAATCTTAGCCTTACTACAGGATACGTACCCACAGAGTGGCGTATGGCAACAGTGGTCCCACTTCACAAAGGCGGTGCTTCTATGGACCCTGGAAATTACCGCCCCATAAGCTTGATGAGCCTGGTCTGCAAAGCTATGGAGAGGATCATTATGGAACTCATAAACAAAAACATTGGGGACCTACAGACATTGGATCCTACCCAATTTGGCTTTGTCAAGGGCAGAGCCTGCCTTTTGAACTTGGTCGACTTTTTCGAAACAGTCACTAAGGCCATTGATGAGGGTAAGGCAGTTCACACAGCCTACCTTGACCTTGCAAAAGCCTTTGACACAATATCTCACTCAGGCATCATAGACAAACTCACCAGTTTAAATGTAAACCCATATGTCACAAGATGGTTTGCAAACTAGCTCAAGGACAGAACCCACAGCGTCAGAGTTGCTGGAGCTATGTCAGACTCTAAGCCAGTCACAAGCGGTGTCCCACAGGGCTCAGTCCTGGGACCCCTCTTGTTCGGCATTTATTTTTCCGAGGTACAGGCAAACATAGGAGGATTGTGGCTGACAAAGTTCACAGATGACTGCAAACTGGCCGCCATAATTGATACTCCAGCAGACACAAACATCCTTCTGAGAGGCCTCATAGAAATGGATAATTGGTGCCAGAGCCATGGCCTTAAGCTGAACGCCAAAAAATGTATAGTCATACCCTTTGGGGAAAAAAAGGTACCGACAAATTACCACATAGGTGGTAATCCATTAAGTACGGAAGAGGTAATCAAGGACCTAGGGACCCAGGTTGACAGTAACCTCTCATTTGACACTCACATTGCCAAAGTGGTTAGGAAGACCTTCTATATTGCCCACCTTATCATGAAGGGTTTCACATCTAGATCAAGAGAGGTCATTGTGCCCCTGTACTCTTCTCTTATCAGGCCAATGATTGAGTACAATGCCCCATTTGGGATGTATCTCACCCGACACCTGCAGCAGTTGGAAAGACCCCAAAAGTTCCTCACCAAGAGGATAAAGGGTCTTAAACATATGTCATATGCTGCCCAACTGAAAAAACTCCAGCTCTATTCAGTCGCATACCGCCTACTCAGAGGTGATCTGTGCCTGACATACAAGGCCATGTCCAATCCTGAATTAATGGACATGCTCCACCTCAGAAAATCCAAATCCATCAGAGCCACGAAAACAAGTGACTTAAACCTCAACACAGAAATAAATAGAACATGCTGGAGGGACAGATTCATAACTCAGAGGCTCCCTAAACTCTGGAACAGAATCCCAGTCCATGTTAGGCAGAGCCCCTCACTGACTCTATTCAAGAGAAATCTCAACGAGTGGATGGGAGATCGTAAGTTTACCCCGGGGGTCATCTCTGTGTCACTACTAGACAGAGGCATAGTAAACTAAACCCTAAAAGGGCGTAGTATTCTCATCCTAAGGGGTGGTGTAAGCCACATACACTCTGGCTAGGCTTATAAATGCCCTAAGGGCAGATAGCCTAGTACGAACCTATGAACCTATAAGGACTTAACATCCATCGTAACAAATAAAATATCTATGCCTTCATTTGCCATGGCCTAATGGTCCTGCATAAAACTTTTACTAAAACTTAATAATGGGCGTTAACTGTTTCTCAAGGTAGTTAGACAAGGGTATGGTATTCCAGGAGCTCCTTGAAACTATAGGCCTCATGGGTGGTACTAATAAATCTTTAAGGATTTTTGGCAATCCATAAATAAATGGAATAACAGGATGCAAGATATGAAGATAATTACAGACTTTAGGTGTAATCAAATTTTCCATAAGTAAATCAACTAAAAAGTTCTTACTTGATGCATTATCTGATCAACAAATGTTCTTCTTTTTTTAAAAGTACTTAGATGAGAAGTTATGCATCCTGTTGTTATAAAATTCTACGTCTATTACAACAATCTTAGCCCCCTTATCAGCCTGATTGGTCCAGATTGGGTGGGGTCCAGAGTTTGGAGATTAACTATGTCTTTGTTTATAAGATCCATGATAATATGTTCCATGGCCTTGCAGACCAGGCTTGTTAGGCTAATGGGGAGGTATTTCCCAGGGTCCATGGTGGCTCCCCTTTGTGGAGTGGGATAACCATCACTGTGCACCATTCAGCAGGCACAAAGCCTGAGGTGAGGCTATGACTGAACATGATGCTTAGGTGGGGTGCCAGTTCATTCTGCAGTTCATGTAGAACGCAGTCTGGGATGTTGTCAGGTCCCATGGATGCTGTGTTCTTGGCTTTGGAGAGTGTGTTTTTTACCTGTGTAGCTGTAATTACAGGAACTTTGCATTCTTCTGGTATAGAGATGGGCCCTTTAGGGGGTGGGGGGGGGGTAAAGCTAGCACTGAACCTATCTGCCAGGATGTTGGCAATATCAGTTGGTTCTGTATATTGAGTGCCATTGAGCTGTAACTCAGATCAAATCTGAATGTTGCCATTGAGATTCTTGACATAGCTACAGAATGCATTGTGGCTGTCTTTAGAATCAGTGGTGATTTTGTTTTTGTAACTAACTTTGGAGGATTTTATGAGGGATCTCAGCTTCTTACTGAGGCTGACCACGGAGTTCCTCCAATCATGGGAGTTTACTCTTTTTTGCGACAGTTTCTTTCTTCTGTTGTAGAGTTTGTTTATGGCAGGGGACCATCAGATTGGCTTCCTTTTTTTCTAGAATAGCATCTCAGTTCTGTTAGGGATAGCACGATCCATGCACTCAGGTAAGTACTTATAAAGTGCATTTGTGTAGGATACAGCAGTCGTACCTCTATTGTCCATCTGCATGGGTGTCGTGAAGTTTGCCAGTTCTGTCTTAAGAAGCATGAAGTTGGCTTTGGAGAAATTTTTTATGGTGGTTTCCCTAATGGGAGGGGTGGTGGTCGGGATGTGGATGTCTAGGGTGATTATCTTGTGGTCGGATCTGACCAATGAGGAGTTGACCTCTGGTGTGAAGCATCGGTCGCCCATGTTGGTAATGACCAGGTCTAGGAAATTGCTGTCCGTGATGGGGGTGTGGATAAGTTAATCTAAGGCATTGGAATTTATGAGCAAAAGAGATGGTACATGAGTATTTTTCCCATTTAATGATGGGGTAGTTGAAATCACCCATTATTAGGGTGTTGGGTTGTACCCTAATATTTTCCAGTTCATCAAGAAATGGGGAGTGGGAATCCTGGGGCATGGTGGAAGATCTGTAGCAAGTTATAATTTGGATTGCGGTCTTGCCTAGAGTTAGTTGCACTTGGATAATCTCGGATGCATTATGCTGAGCAACTAGCCTGGAGGTGTGGATATCCTTAATGAATATGGACATGCCTTCGCCTTTAATGTTTCGGTCCAGGTTAGGTGGCTGAAAGGTGTGGCATGAATTATATCCTGGTAATGCAGGAGTGCTCGCTAGAGCCTTGAACCAGGTCTCTGTCACTGCAAAGATGTCGATATTTTCCATTTTAAGGAGTGCCTCAAGTGAATGCATTTTGAGGTTTAGACTTCTAGCATTGAGTAGCATTACCATCAGATTTTGCTTGCTTGTACCTGTTAAGGTGTTGCATTTGTCATTTGAACCATGCCTAAAAAGGTGCTATAGGGGTGGCAAGAGCCTTAGCCAGTATCCGGAATCCCAAGGGAGACAGGTGCAGGCCATCTCTTGGCAAAGCATCGTGGTCTGTGGATCATGTCATCTCAGGCAGACAGATACTGGATCCCCTTAGAATGACACCAGAAGCTTAGCCAATTGTTAAAGTCAATAATTTTGTCCTTGTACTGTAGTATCATTCTTGGTGATGGCAGGATGCTACTCAGGGCTAGGGTCATAAATGCCTGGGCTACAAGATTGATGGCTCCACCATGTCTCTTTCCATGTAGTCCAGGTAGGTACATCTCAGGTCATTCACACCAACATGGACAATGACAGAGTCATATTTGTACTTGTTGTGGAGTGACCTGAGAGCGTGCATTATGTGGTGGATCCTGACACCTGACAAGCAGCTGACAGAAACCTTCTCCTTGTTTAGCCTGGTGAGTGGAACAACAGTGTACCTGACTATAGAGTCACCTATGACTAGAGTGTTGGGTACATTGTTATGCCTTATGGGCTGTGGTTGAGTGTCACACTGAGTTTGTGGGCTATGTGTCATTTGGGTTGCGTTGGGGGGGGTGGTGGAGGTTGCTCACATTTCTGCTTTGGAGGTCTCTGTTGCTTGAGCAGATTTTTATTGAGAGCTTCTGCAAAAGTAGGTGTGTGTTTCATGTTTCTATGTGTGTGTTTTGGTGGTGTAAGTTTTGAGGGACTATGTAATGAGTGTGGTGTGGTGGAAGTGCTTACCTTCTCCTCTTGACTGTCTAGTCCAGTCTTGGGTAAAGAGAGGTTTGCTTCCAGTTTGGCTATATAAGTGCATCTCTCACAGGTTGAAATGTTGGCTGGTAGGAAGAGAGTGTTGTCTGTGTACATGAGGCAATTGCTGCATTGCCCCAAGATGCCCAGATTCATCATGTAGACAGGAGAGAACACCAGAAGCTGACCCTTAGACATGCCTGAATAGGTGTTTATTTATTAAGTACTAAAAACTGTTTTCCTGTAGACAAGTGAGGAAAGTTGAGTGCTGTAATAATTTGTAGCTTATTTAGTTTTTACAATGAGTTCTGAACAAGTGCTGAGCTCAAAGAAACATATTTTAGTGCTAAAACTAAAAAAACGGCTAGTTCTAAGGAAAAATTTGAAGAGCGGAAGTTATGGCACCAGGAATAGTTTAACCCTAGCCAAGCGCCGATGCATAAAGTGTGTGTTTTTTTTTTTAATATAACAGTAGCAAATGAGCAAACTGATTAAAACAAATTAACCAATTAACCAATAAAAAGCTAAAAACTGAGCCCTGTTCCAGCAGTCTTTGATAAGACAAGTTCTAACTGCACACTCTTACCACTAGGTTGCAGGGGAACCTTTTCCAAAAAAGATGGTCTGGATTAGTGCACAAGTTATACAAACAAATATAGATTCAGCAGGTCTGAATTTAGTCTATGCTACAGCAAACAAGGCGTACCAATTTCAGAAAGAAACAGTTCAAATAAGCAGGCACAATAAGCCTTTAACCAGAAACACCCAGCTCAGAAGGGCAGAATCTACCCTCTCCTCCCACAAGAGTGCAGACCACACCTACTTAATGTAAAATAACTGGCCCAAAGCCCAAGTGCTTAAACCAGAAAAAATACACTTTTAGAATAGCAGACACTGAGCCTTCAATCCGCAACTTCCCAGCTTAGAAGGATGTAAGCAACCTGTCCTGCCACAACAGTGCAGACCACAAACCTTCTTAATGTAAAACAACTGGTCTGAAACACAAGTGCTTCAAATAAAGGCTTAGAATAACAGTTACAATTTAATCAGGCTACTAACAAGCAGTAATAAATGCAGCAGAATAAATGCAATTAAGTACTTTTAAGAACAAGCAGCAAAAGCAAAATAAAATAGCAAAGTAGGAAGAAACACAAATACAGTAAAAGCAGATGAATAAAGTGCAATGTTTTATATAACAATAGAAAGCAAGAAAACTGATTTAAAAAAATACACAATTAACCAGTAGAAAAGCTCAAAACTGAGCCCTGTTCCAGTAGTCTTCAATCAGACAAATTCTAACTGCACACTCCTGCTACTAGGGTGCAGGGGAACCTTCTCCAAAAAATATGGCTTGGATTAGTGCTCAAGTTATACAAACAAAACTAGATTCAGGATGCCTGAATCTAGTCTATGCTACAGCAAACAAGGCACACCAATTTCCGAAAGAAACAGTTCAAATAAGCAGGCACAGAAATTCCCAGTTTAGAAGGGCAGAATCTAGCCTCTCCTCCCACAAGAGTGCAGACCACAAACCTTCTTAATGAAAAATAACTGGCCTGAAGCCCAAGTGCTTTAACCAGAACTAATACACTTTCAGAATAACAGACACTGAGCCTTCAATCAGCAATTCCCAACTTAGAAGGATGTAAGCTACCTGTCCTGCCACATCATTGCAGATCACAAACCTTAATGTAAAACAACTGGTCTGGAGCCCAAGTGCTTAAACCAAAAGGCTTAGAGTAACAGTTACAATTTAATCAGGCTACTACCAAGCAGTAATAAATGGAGAAGAATAAATACAATTGAGTACTTAAGAAGAGACAAAAGCAAAATAAAGTGCATTTTTTTAGTAAAGTGGAAGGACAGAGGAAGAAATTCAAGGTTAAGAACCTAAGTGGGTTCTCCTTCTCAGATGTTCCTTCTGTATTAAGTAGAGTGAACACTTGACTGGGAGGGGTGTCCCAGATCAAATTTACAGTAGGGATGGGCAATTGCAAAGCCACCATCTATAACATCACCACAAGAATAGGGTGGGCGGGAGTAAAAGCAGTTTCGGGACAGATGAGAAACAGAAAACAATGCCAGAAAATATATAAAAAAATTCAGTCAGGCAAAATTAAGACAATGCAAAAATCTGAAAGGTTAAAATGCCAAGAAATATACATATCAATCAGCAATATATTGCCAGATTGTTTGAGAATTACACTGCAGCCAGAACACCATGAGTTTTCATCAGTGTATGCAGGAATTTACAAACAGAAACTATTTTTAAATCAGCAAGCCTTGAAACAATCAGATAACACAAAAGCTGTTAGACCAGTTTTATAAACTTCACCACAGGAATAGGGGGAAACAGTTTCAGGACAGATGAGAAACAGAAAACAATGCCAGAAAATATATAAAATAATTCACCCAGGCAAAATTAAGACAATGCAGAACTCTGAAAGCTTAAAATGCCAATAAATATACTTATCAATCAGCGATATATTTCCAGATTGTTTGAGAATCACACTGCAGCCAGAACTCCAGGAGTTTCCAACAGTGCATGCTTTTTTCTACTGAATGAAATTACCAGTGATTCCATGTTTCATTTAGGATGTCCAGATAAAGTCCAATCAGAGTCAAGTACATGGATAGAGTTACTAATTAGAGGAGCAAAAGGGGTGACCATCAAGTTTTACTGTGTGAATATTACAAAAATCCTAAGTAATCCAGTCCTCTTGTTCTCCCCTTCTCAAGGCCCATTTCCATGAGATAAGTTAATTTGGGAGTGACTCTTTCAAGGTGCCCTGTTAGCTCTCAGGTGGAGGCCTTAGTCTTAGTAAGCGTAAATATCTGGACCTATGATTTTGGAGGGAAGATGAATCTTTCTTCAAGAAAATAGGTAAACTTAGCTAAGTGTGACAAATTGAAGACTGAGCAAGATAGCCTTTAAAATTGAGTTCTTCTAAGTAAAATGTCATGTATTTCATATTTTATACACATAGAAAGTAAGGGAAAGACATCCAGGCCAGATGCTTTGCTTGTTGTTAGAGAGTTTACAGCTTGCAGAAGTTTCTCCAAATTTCAGAGGTTTCTTAATTAATTTACATCCATTTGTATAAACATGGGGAAATTAATGTCTCCTAAAAAATGCATCTACTATCTCCATATCAATTGGGATTCTACTAGTATAAAGGATTTTCTAAAAAATTAGGCATGATTTCATTGATGCTACTAGACATTCACATATTGTCACATCAATCATCTTTGATACACTTAACATTTTGCTCACATCACCTTATTTTCATATCTGTGAGCAATGAATTTAGGTGATCAAATGTGGCTAACCAAACAAAAAAAAAATCCCATGATTCTGTATCATTCTTCTTTACCTAGTAAGTGGTTAGCAGCGATGCACTCATGCTTCATTGCGCAGATTTCTGTTTGAGCGGTTGGGTCCTTCTTATGTTTCCCCTGAACTTCCTCTTTGACAAACTAGTCTTTGATTACAAATTCTGTATTCATCTTATACAGACTAGGCTCTGCTTGTGCTTATTTGGATTCCATATTATTTTTAACCTTGGGTGTTCTTATGGCCATTACCAAGTGTGAGCATTTCTTCCTTGCGGGATCATCATTATCTTGATTTGTTTTCTAAACACGCTGACTAAAGGCAAAGAATTTCATGACTTCTACATGTCATTAGCATCCCTAAATGCTTCAACTTCAGATGGATATTCTGATGGAAGCCTGTGTTGTCATTCACTGACAGCAAAAGCTGCAGGAAACTTTAGTGAGACTTGAATCCCAACATTTTTCATCCTGCTGAAGCCTGAAATAAAAGCTTTCTTCTTGTTAATCAGGTAAAAGCTTTTGTTAGGTGAGAAATATACAGCAACTCCTGCAGTCAAGCATGTTCGTCCAATTTTGCTGGATGTATGTACCTCTTTCTGATCTTCATAATTAAGGGTAGTAAATTTAAAATTAATAGCAAGTAGCAAGTTTGTTTTTTATCCTACTGTTGAGCTGTGATCACTCTGTATTTGAATGGGAGTTTGTATGTCAAAAACACTTTCTAGTGTGTTCTCAATCAATGTTATGATGTCTAATCCTTGTTTCTCTCCTGTTAGCCCTATAATCATAAATTATTTCTATGAGCTCTGTTTTATAAGTCATCCATTTTAAGTTATATTTTCTTATTCCATTCTTGAATTTTCTCCATTTACTGGGATTGCACTCATATCATGAACATATATTCTGTAATGACCTATTTCTGCAATTCTAGTTTTTGATTTGTCCTGGTAAGAAGCTTTACATTAGCCGCTGACCACTTTTAGGATGTTTTGGGACATATAATACTTGTAGCAGTTTAACTACATTTAAAAATGAATAGATGACTGTAAGATGTGCATGCCTTTATGGAACATGTTAGTACTGTGAGTAGTTTCTGCCATACAGTTCTTTAGTCTCTGCATCAAAAGGGTGACTTCTCCTTCAAAACTTGCAGAAGGAGAAGATGAAAACCACCTGCAGGTATTCCAAAAACCTCATGAAATTGTATTCACATTTATTATATGTAAATATGAAAGTTAGGATTATGCTGTGATTTATATGGTCTACTATTATTTTTTTGGTTTTGTTTACCATTAAGATTAGAGTTAGAGTTTGGATAACGTAAATGTTTTGGAATAGATCTGCAGTATCATCACATTCATGTTTAGGGTTTACTTTTATTTAAGGTTATAGTTAGGGTGAGGTGTGAGGTTTCACCTAGGCTTAAGGTTAAATCAAGGTCATAGTTATGACTAAGGCTAGGTTATGATTTGTGTAATTATGAGGCTGCATATATTTTTCTGTTGTGTAAATTTTGATTTCTGCATTTTTCAAAAATTGTTTGTAACATTTCTTTTTATTATTTTCAGTTATCTGGACTTGATTAAGTAGTTATTAAAGAAACATCCTAGGCTCTTTTATTTTCTTGTAGCCTAAATTCAGACCAAGATAGTATTATTCTATACTGTTCATTCTGTAATATGTTTGAGGGTACTCCAAAGTTAAACACCAGAACAGATTTGGCATTTAAAGTAAAATGAATATTATACTGTGTTACATCAGCATCAGGATTTAAGCACTAACAGTATGTGTTAGGAGAAACGTGACTTTCTTTAAGCTCACTTCTGAGATTATCATATATGTCTGACCAGTAACACATTTAGTCATTGAGTAGCAACAGTCCTAAAGAAGCAACATAATTTAAATCTTGTGAGTAGATTATTAATCTTTATCCAGAAAAAAAAAGTTATATGTACTGTTTTATTTTATTAAAACATACTCACAATAAAAGACTGATCCAGAAAAAAGCAATTAACAGAAATCCATTGTGCATTTCACAGTGAACAGTAGTCTATGCTGCCACAGTAATATTACTTGCATTACAGCTATGTGAAAGGTGACATTATGTATTTGTGCAGATATTATAGCAAATGTTTACACTGGTGTGTGACTATAGTACAGTGTGTCTCTGAACATCATCGCTGTGAATAATTCTGCAGTAATTCACTAGTGTTTAGTGCAGTGCTGTATTATATTACCACATAACAACGCTGCATTATTTAATCATAGAACATTATATCAGATATTATAGCAAATGTTTACACTGGTGTGTGACTATAGTACAGTGTGTCTCTGAACATCACCGCTGTGAATAATCCTGCAGTAATTCACTAGTGTTTAGTGCAGTGCTGTATTATATTACCACATAACAACGCTGCATTATTTAATCATAGAACATTATATCAGGGCTCACTTTTATATATCAATAAGATCAGGGTTGGGCTTGTGATTAAGATTAGGCTTAGCAACAGATTTAACTACTGTTTCCAATATCCATTTATGCGATAATGTTAGTTATACACAGAATAAAGTACTGTTATAGGTTCATAGGTGTATACTAGGGTGATGTCCCTAGAGCCTTTACAAGACTAACCCATAGAAGTGCCTTGTTATGCTGATCTCTGGCACATATTTCAGAGACTGGTAAGGTTTCCCTGTAATGTTTCAATAAAGGAATCACTGTGAGTGTGCTGCATGAAAATAACACTAATGTCATCACAACAGAGGAATGAAATTATGATGTCACTGACCTCCTAACCAATTAGCAGTACAGAATATTAATGTCAAGGGCGCTGGAACCATAGACCAAGGGGGATGGAGCACATTCCCCCACAAACACTTTTATAGTTTCAAGACCTGTCTCTTGGGGAAAAAATGAATGAAGTGGAGTTTGGAGGTCCCATGCGTGCATCGTACACTAACCTGGACTCATGCGGAAGTTAACGAGCTGTGGATTTGCAAGGGATGGAAGTTAAATTAAAGACTTTGGAGGACCCCTGCATGCATCGCATGCTAACGTGGATTCCGCACGCAGAAGTTAAACTACAAACTAACTAGTTTTTCTGTTGATGCTGACAGAGTCAGAGTCATGTGTCCTCTGTGATACAGGAGTTATGCTGCCACTGTTCCATTGATGCTGCCAGAGTCAAGCTTCCTTACAGACAGTAAGGATAGTTTTATTCTCGTATTTCTCTTTGTGCATGATCAATGCCCTTTATTTTGACATCTTGGCGGTGAAAGGTGTTGTGCTATGAAGCTATTGTACCCGAATGTTCTGGGTCAGATTTGTACAGTAAAGGCTGTAATCTTTCTATTAAAAACTGAATTTAAGACAAAATGCAGGTTACAGTAATGTTTAAATTCTCATTTATAGGAAACCGTATACCAGGAGCAGCTGTGTGTGTGTTTGTTTGTGCCTTTGTGGATGTGGGGTTAATTTAATAAATCTAACAGCAAACACCTTAATCTTCAGCAACACAAGTATTGATGGACCTTCTGCAATGTTCTGAACTTGGCATTTTTTCGTATTTACATTAAAATGGTTGTTTATGTTGCTTAAAATGTGTAAATTATACTGCAAACAGTTTATGAGAAGCAATTACTTTTATCAAACCCTTCAAGATATTAGAATATGGCAGTCACAGCATGAGACTCTAAATATAACATGAAGCAGAGTAAAAGCAATTGAAACTTAAGCTGTGTTAATGCAATTAGTGCTGCTTAAATGTGAATAGTTGAGTCCACATTTCTACCTCTCATTCAAGATCTTGACTGTATTAATACTGAACACTGCTGACTATCATAGAATATTACTAATAAGGAGATTTAGACCATACCTTTCAACCAGACAGCTTTTAGTGCTGATCATTGCTGCCAGAGGGGTGTGTGTGTACACATGCCCCAGTTAGGTATACGTGTTGATTAGTGTTACTCAGGCTCAAACCCTGTACTTTAGGTACAAGAAATAAAAGCCTGAATTCTCTACCCATATGACCACTTGTGATTCAGGGAGCTGAGTCCATAGCTATCAACTGTCCATATTTTTACAGAATATCTGGCTCATACTTTTGGTCTGTTCTTCTTAAAAATCTGTGGTTTTGTGGCACATCAATAAGAACTGAATTCACTAAATAATTATAGCCCTTTATGTTTCAGTCTTATATTTCAGGAAACACATGGTAACACAAAACACTTTATTTCAGCAACTTTCTAAGATTATACAAGCAATATTTAAATATTTCCTTGGTTTTGGGCCTTTGCCCCCCCCCCAAGTAAATTGTGGCTTTTTCCAGATTTCTGACACAAAATCAGGAACAGTCAAACATATGTTCTGATGAATAATGTAGGAGCAAACACTTATATCACTAGCTGAATTGCCAACTTGCTCACAGGATGCAGAAGATCAAAATAGGGAAGAGACCAGTCACCAATGGAGTACCCCAAGGTTCAGTACTGGGACTTTTTTTCTGTTTGGCATGCACATCCCAAACGTACAAGGAAATACCAACGGGCTTTGGCCAGCTAGGTTTGACATGACTGCAAGTTAGGAGCCGTTATTAAATCCCCAAATGACTTAACCATCATGCAGGAAGGTTTGTCCCAAACAATAACTGGTGTCAGAATCATGAATTGAAACTTAACTCCAAAAAATACATTATTGTATACCTTGGGAAGTCATCTGCTTCAGGGAACTGACAAATTAAAATTGCCCCCTGAGAACTAATTCAGTTGTTTGGCATTTGAGAACTTGTGTGTAGTGTGACCTAACTTTTGACCCAAAGTAATAAGAAAGTCTTTCTATATTGCACAGCTTATAAACAAATTGATTGTGACTAGAACTAGAGATGTTATTGTCGCCCTTTACAAAGCTCTCATTAGGGCAATCATTTTGTATAATGCCCACTTTGGCATGTATCTGTTCAGACCCATGCAACAATTGGAATACCCACAGAGATACCTTATTAAAAGGATACAAGTCCTAAACAATAGGTCTTGCATGGACCCCCTTAAAGATTTATCATTATACTTGGTATCCTATAGAGTGCTTAGAGGTGATGTGTCTGGCATACAAAGCATCCTCTGACCTAATACCGATGGACCTACTGAACACCAGAAAGTCATTTGGCATCAGAAATACTAAGTTCAGTTATCTAAATTGAATGTTGTGGACAGATGGATATATATCACAGAGACTACCACTGTTCCAGAAGAAAATACCCATTCAAGTAAAAAAAAGCTCATCCCTGTCCATATTCAAATGCAACATGGATCTAAGGATGGGTAATAGAAAATGTACTCCAGGATTGTCCCTCATGCCAATAATGGATAGAGGCAGATCCTAAATGCTGTATCCCTTAGGGTCTCCTCAAATTATCCATGCTATGATCACAGTTATTCTCACTAGGTATAATATACAATTATCAGCCATGTTAAAGGTAAGACCAATCAGGAAATGTTAATTCAAGCACCAAAAGGGAAATTGGCTAAGCTTAAAATGTCCTCCAAGTGAATCTATGTTGTGGTAGTAAATAGTTTTAAATAAATTGCCCTTTTTAGATCACTAAGTGCCCCTCTCACCATCCACCCCTCCCCCCAGCCTTCAACAGCTTCCGGTGCCTCTGATTAATGTCATTCAGCTAAACAAACTAATTAGCTTGATGTCATTGACATGAGTATATACCACCCTCCCATTGTGCTCCTTGCAGCTGATCATCTGCAGTTTTATGCTCCAACTGCTCATAATGTTAATATAATCTGAGATAGATATTGCCCACCACTCACTCATAAAATAATTGCACGAGTCATCATGCTAACAAGTTGCAATGGCCTTAAATTGAACATACCATATTTCTCAATAGCTTCCAACAAGCTAACTCTCACTCAAATCATGGAATAGTTTACCTAATGAAATTACTCAGTTTGTTATAAATCATAAAAAAAATGAATAACAAAAAAATCAAACCACACCTTGTTTAAGTATATCAGTGTTTGCATTAGTGATGTTTGACAGTGCATTTAATAATGTGACTACTTGAACAATTTTATAGTGCTTATATTATTTGGTTGTATAACATGGTAGTTTTCCTTTGGTCACTGCGACAGAGTTCTAAATAGACTTATCTGGAGCAAAATATCACTGTGTTAATGGACTTTGAGTCTCCTTTTTATGTAACTACTAATCTTAATGTTGCATTCTGTGATGATACATTTCTGTTTAAAAGGTAATATATGTGTTGTAATCTTATGTGTCAGCTATGAAATACAATTATAGCTTTGCCTGTAATTTTTTTTTCTCTTAATGCCTTACTGTAATAGCTCATTTTTGTGCATGAGTGTACTTGTGGCAGCCCTGGATAGTGGCTAGAAAAAGTCCTGTACCAAAAAACCCACATAATTAAAAAGAAGGTTAGCAGTATCTATATATTACACATGAGCACCTAATACTGCAGCTTTAGGTTCCAAATCTTCAAAACAAGGGTAAGGCAGTCCACACAGCCTATCTGGACCTCGCCAAGGCCTTTGACACCATCCCCCACTCTGGAATCATAGATAAACTTACTAAGCTGGGCACACCTCCAGGTTGGTGGCACAGCATGAAGCATCAGAGACTATCCATGTGCAACTAACAGTGGGTAAAACTGCCTTTCAGTTTATAGCCTGCTACAGACCACCCTCCCTAACCAAGGAACCCCACTCGGCCTTCCTGAGAACACTGGAAAATATGAAGGTCTCTCCAAACACCATTATATTGGGCGACTTCAACTACCCAAACATAGACTGGGAGCATTACTCTAGCTCCAACACCCTAGCCCAAAGGTTCCTAGAATTTATAAACTCAAATGCTATGGAACAACTTGTTACCACTCCCACAAGAGGGGAAAACATACTGGACCTGATCATCACCAACATGGGGACTCTATGCTCCAGACCAGAAGTGTTTCCCTCACTGGTAAGATCAGACCATAAATTAATCTCACTGGATATTCACATCCCAACACCACCCACTGCCCAGAAAACCACAGAAAAAACTTCTCTAAAGCAAATTTCACACTCCTCAAAACCTTGGTGGAATCCTTCCAAGCCCCCGGGCCTGTGGAAAATACGGCCCAGACTGCAGAATCCTTTATAAATGCATTCTATGAACACCTTCAGGAATGCATGGATCATGCGATACCAAACAAAACCAAGACCCAATCCTCCAAAGGCAGACGTCCTGTCTGGTGGATCCCAGCCATAAACAAACTATACAATAGAAGGAGGAAGCTACTAAATGATAGAGCAAAATTCCAAAAAGGGAAGGTATCTCTGATCAGTATTAGCAAAAAACTATGGGCACTCATAAAATCGTCTAAGGCCAGCTTTGAGAGAGAAATTGCGCAGGACACTAAGGATAATCACAAGGCTTTCTTTAGTTATGTTAGGAACCTGGGTGGTAATTCCCAGATATGCTCAGAATTAGTCCAAAATGACAAAAAATACACCGAACCCACAGACATTGCCAACATCCTAGCTGACAGGTTCAGCGCAAACTTCTCCCTCCCTCCCCACCAAAAGGGCAAATATCTATCCCAGCAGAGTGCTGCCCCCCTGACATCTCAGAAGCTCAGGTAAGAGCCGCCCTCTCTAAAGCAAAAAACACAGCATCAATGGGATAGGACAGTGTCCCGGGCTGTGTCCTAGATGAACTCCAAGAAGAGCTAAACCCAAACATAAAACTACTGTTCAATCTCAGCCTTACTACAGGATATGTACCCAGAGAGTGGAGTACAGCAACTGTGGTCCCTCTACACAAAGGTGGTGCCTCAATGGATCCTGGAAACTATCGCCCCATAAGCCTGACTAGCTTAGTCTGCAAAGCTATGGAAAGGATCACCATGGCCCTCATAAATAAAGATATTGGGGACCTACAGACACTGGATCCTACCCAGTTCAGCTTTGTTAAGGGCAGATCCTGTCTCTTAAACCTGGTTGATTTCTTTGAAACAGTCACCAAGGCCATTGACAAGGGGAAGGTGGTCCATACAGCCTACCTGGACCTCGCAAAAGCCTTCGATACAATACCCCACTTGGGCATTATAGATAAGCTCACCAGCTTAAATATAAACCCCTATGTCACTAGATGGGTTGCAAACTGGCTCAAGGACAGAACCCACATGGTTAGAATTGCTGGAGCCATGTCAGACTCCAAACCAGTTACAAGTGGCATCCCACAAGGCTCAGTCCTGGGACCTCTCTTGTTCAGTATATATTTCTCGGAGGTACAGGCCAACATGGAAGGACTGTGGCTGACCAAGTTCGCAGATGACATGCGAACTGGGTGCCATAATCAACTCTCCAGCTGACACAAGCATCCTCCAAAAGGGCCTCATAGAAACAGACAACTGGTGCCAGAGCCATGGCCTCAAGCTAAACGCCAAAAAGTGTATAGTCATCCCCTTTGGCAAAAACAAAGTGCCCACAAATTACCACATAGGTGGAAATCCATTAAGTACAGAAGAAGTAATTAGGGACTTGGGGACCCAAGTTGATAGCAATCTCTCATTTGACAACCACATGGCCAAAGTGGTTAGAAAAACATTTTATATAGCCCACCTAATCATAAAGGGATTCACATCTAGATCAGGGGAGGTCATCGTGCCTCTTTACTCATCCCTCATCAGGCCCATAATTGAGTACAATGCCCCTTTTGGGATGTACCTTACCAGACACCTGCAGCAACTGGAAAGACCCCAAAAGTACCTCACCAAGAGGATCAAAGGGCTCAAACAGATGCCATATGCTGCCCGGTTAAAGAAACTCCAGCTCTACTCAGTGGCATACCGCCTGTTCAGAGGCAATCTTTGCCTGAAGTATAAAGCCATGTCCAATCCGGAATTAATGGACATGCTGCACCTCAGAAAATCCAAATCCTATCGAGCTACATGCTCGACAGACTTGAAATTCAGCACTGAAATAAATAGGACATGCTGGAGGGACAGATTCATAACCCAGAGGCTCCCTTTACTCTGGAATAAAATCCCAGTCCAGGTTAGGCAGAGTCCCTCATTGACTCTCTTCAAGAGGAATCTTGATGAGTGGATGGGAGATCGTAGGTTTACCCCGGGTATCACTTCTGTGTCACTGTTAGACAGAGGCACAGTATACTAACCTCAAAAAAGGGCATAGCAAAATTAATTTAAAATGGGTGGTGAAAGCCAAACACATTCTGGCTAGGCTTATAAATGCCGTAGGGCAGATAGCCTAGTATGAACCTATGAACCTATGAACCTATTAATCCCTACGTCACTCGATGGGTTGCCAACTGGCTTACTGACAGAACCCACACTGTAAATGTAGATGACTCCAAATCCAGCTCCAGACAAGTGACAAGTGGAGTACCTCAAGGTTCAGTTCTGGGACCTCTCCTGTTTGTCATCTTCTTCTCTGAAATACAGGCAAACACTAAGGGACTCTGGCTAACAAAGTTCGCAGATGACTGCAAACTGGGAGCCATTACTGAATCCCTAAATAATGTGAATACTCTAAAAAAGGGCCTTACAGAAATAGCTGCTTGGTGCCAGCGTCATGGGCTCAAGCTCAATGCCAAGAAATGTATAGTTATCCCCTTTGGGAAAAAACATGTACCCATGAATTATCACATAGGTGGCAGTACACTAAACACTGAAAGTGTGATAAGAGACTTAGGGACACAGGTGGACAGTGGTCTCACCTTCAATAACCACATCACCACAACAGTCAGGAAATCCTTCTATGTGGCACACCTCATCACTAAGGGCTTTTCATCCAGAAAAAAGGAGGTCATTGTCCCACAGTACTTATCCCTCGTTAGACCCATTATAGAATACAACACCCCATTTGGTATGTGCCTCTCAAGACATCTGCAACAACTGGAAAGGCCACAGAAATACCTCACTAAAAGAATCACAGGCCTAAAGCAGATGACCTGTGCTGACCACCTTAAAAAACTCCAGCTATACTCTGTCGCATATCATCTACTCCGAGGTGATCTCTGCTTAACATACAAGGCCATGTCAAACCCGGAGCTGTTAGACATGCTACACTTAAAGAAATCCCAGTCCCTCAGAGCCACACACTCCAGGGATCTAAATCTTGTTATCACAATAAACAAAATATGCTGGAGGGATACTTTCCTGACACAGAGATTCCCCAGACTCTGGAATAAACTGTCCATACATGTCAAGCAGAGCACCTCTTTGGCCCTCTTAAAAAGGAACCTTGATGATTAGATGGGACAAAGGAAATTCATCACGGGGATCACATCAGTCACCCTGCTAGACAGGGGTCCAGGGAAGTAAATAGCGTGGGAAGAAATAGCCAGGGAATTGTTTTGGCTAGGCTTGTATAGGCCCTAGGGCCGATAGCCTAGTACCAACCTATGAACCTATAAAATCACGTATTTTACTTCTACTGTTTAACTGCACATAGCATATATATGATGCTGGCCCACTCAACTAATTTCTGCAGTGCAGTGCATTTAACAGTACCTAACCAGGAGAATGTGTACAGCTCACAAAGTGTATGTCTAGGCTGCATAGTGTGCCTCATACATACATACATATATATATATATATATATATATATATATATATATATATATATATATATATATACACACATATATATATATATATATATATATATATATATATATGTGTGTGTGTGTGTATGTTTGTGTGTTTGTCACACATTCTGTTTTTGCTGCAAAATATTTATAATACATTGGGTGTGTGTTTTTACAGCACTTCTTCAATATAGAACAATATAGAACAATATGGACCATTACATTAAGTGAACATTGTAAATCAGTAAATAACATTGGTAGATGTTTCATCTCGAAAAAAATATTTTTTTTTCTCTAGAAATAGCTGAAGGATTGATTGGCTGATTGGTTGATCTTATTTATACATATCTGTATGATGACATTTATTTGACACGTGTGGTAATGGTAGACTACGTAGTAAGGGCATGTGGCATATATGCTCGCATTGCAGTCTAACAGCTGGGTAAAAGGCATTTGTTTAATATTAGTATATTTTTATTTTTTGAATTACTCCAACTATTTGTAAAGCACTACTCAAAAACTGGCCTGGTTGGCAAACTTTCTTTTCATAGCAGTAAATGTGATGGTTAAATTTTGTAACATAGCTAATACTGGTCGTATGAATTCATGCAATAATTGTTAGTTTGGAGTTCAATGGTTGGTTCCTATTCTGTAGTAATATAACTGATACATATGCATGATATGAATAAAAAATGCATAATCAGTAATATGAAATGAAAATGTGAGTAAGAAAATCCCGATGTGACATTCATTCCTCCTCATTCAGCAAGTTCTGACAGAAATATGAAGAACATTTCAAATACCATTACTGTATAAGAGCATCTCGGATCAGAACATGGTTCATTTAAGGCAGCATAATAGCAACTTGACTGAAGAATTTAGAAGTAAATGAACTGAAAGTGTCTGCACTGGAAAGTATTGAAATGTTGAATTCTTCATTGATTCTATGCCCCATTTCACAAAGATGCTATAAGAGTGACACAGGCTTGTGAAACAGAATAATTTTATAGCTTTTCATACTGACAGCAATGCTAGAAAAGTAGCAATTAGATGTCATCATGCTGTCAAACTATAATCATGCCTTATAATTAATACCTTCACTATCTTCAGATAAAAAAGAAGCAGTTTAAATGGTCTCTTAGTGTGACACTTTAATGTATTTTATTACTACATTGGATAGAATATCTGTAAGACTTTAGTACTCCTGATGCAAGTCATGCATTCAGTTTCTCAAAATGCTCCTTATAAATCCACTGCTACCTGAATGCCAGTACAATGACTTACTTAGACTACATCTTTCTTTACAAATTCTTACTAATAACTAAGCAGCAACACGATGAGTAGAGACTGCAAAGTATATCTATACTGTATGTCATCAGAATAACAAAAATGTATCAAAAACACATCTGTCTCTCTCACACACACACACACACACACACACACACACACACACACACACACACACACACACACACACACACACACACACACCATATCAGTAATGAGACACACTATCTGAGTCATATTTAAACACTCAGGGAGGGACTTGTCATGGGTTTTACTAAAGCCAGAGAACGAGACAATAATTCCCCTCATAAAACATTCCATTGCTTTGTAAATAACATATCTTTTCATCACTTTTTCCATACAGTAGACTAATATTGTAATACCTTGTTAAAACCTGTGGAGTGTAACCAGTTTTGGAATCATATGATGCGTAAAATTAAAGAAGGACTACAGAGAAAAACAAATCTGCAAATGAGGAATAGTAAAAATATCATACAGCAAAGAGTGTTGCTGATGGAATCATTTATTTATTTATTTTATTTATTTGCATGTGTTTACCAGGATGGCCCACTAGGCCATAGCAAGCCCATTTTTAGTGGAGACTTGGAGACAAAAGCTCCAAATTAAAACTAACATACAACAGAAGCTATTAAGTAGCAGTTTGATAAAGAAATGCATGACTCACTATTACATACATTCTCATTAACAGTTAACAAACACAGCAAAAGCTAACTACATTCATTGCAGTGTAGAAAAAGTTATGCAATCACTGTTGAATAAGGATAGAGACTTATTATTAGCAACTACCTTAGTTACAGTACAAAATAAGTGATTATGTTGAAAGACCAAAAAGTGCCACAGTTAGGTATAATATGAAACATATTGACAGTTTAACTTTAGTAATGTGGTAAGATTATTAAATACTTATAAATATATGTTCTGCTGGATTTATCGTAAATTTAAAGCATGAAAGTAAATTTCAATCATATAAGTCAAAAGTACAAGTAATGAGTGCATATCATATGCATAAAGTCAAAATGCTAATCATGTTAGTAGGTAGTCAAGTGTAGCTTGTAAGGGGGACATTAATAAAGGGATAGTAGTAGAGATTCTAGGGAATCAGGTTATGGGAGGTGTCACATTGGAGCATGTACATTTGCATCCTGGTAATTTATGTTACTAAATGATGCAAAGACAATTCCTGTGTAGGAACAGTATTATTCCTACATGGAGGGAATGGTGTTCCCATCTGTATAGCCTTCTCAGCAGCGCACCTTTCATATTAATGAAGGCGTGCTACTGAGAACGGATCTGCAGACGTGGACACTGAATGAGTGCAGGGGGCATTTTGTATTAGTGCTCACAGATTCAACAAGTTCCCTGCACTCTCAAAGTGCCGTAAAACAATTTTTAAATGCTTTTGGTGTCCACAGACACTGAAAGCAACTAATAAAACAGTAAAATAGTGTCTGTTGACACTGAAATAGTTAATAAGACTTTAAATAAATGCAGGGGGTGTGTAACAGGTACTGTCATACCCCCCTGCATTGTGAAAGTGCTGTACAGCACTTTACAATGCTTTCAGTGCCCACAGACACTGAAAGCTGGAGTGTGAATGGGAAGCAATGCAGGGGGTGTGTGACAGGAACTGTAACACAGCTCCTGCATTGTCAAAGTGCCATACAGCACTTTACAGAACAAGTTTGTCCCAGACACACAGCCATACCTGTAAACCTGCCCAAAATACAGACAAAAGGCAACCAAATGGGTGAACAAAGGTCCAGAAACAGGGACATATCTGAAGTACAGCTCTCATAAACTGAGAAAGTTGATAGGGGAACAGGGTTTGCATTAACATACATTTACTGAAGGATTAGACATCTGAAACTCAGATATATGCCATTATTTAGTGACTTCAGTCCTGAGATCATCCCAATGATTTGCAGAAATCATGAATGTCATGAGGTACAAAACAAAAATATAAGGCCAACATCTGGACAGTCTGCATTAATCTGGACAGTTGGGATGTATGCACACACCTCAACCTCTTCCACCAAGAAATCTGGATAAAGTCATGAAATAAATGTAGGACAAAGATCCCAAAATAGGGAAAATCTAAAACATGTTGCACATACAGATGTAGAAAGTTGATAGAATGACAGATACTACATTACCAGCATTAGCATTAATATATGTAATTAAAGTGGTTGTATTATTTTTTTTCCCATTATAAGTGAAGTATAAGCATAGCTGAGCAGGTTTGCACATCATGGCACTTTGCCAAGCATTGCTTAAACATCTTATAGGACCTATATACAAATGTATAGCTAAAATCCCCAGTGGTGAGATAGTGTACTGATTAGAGTTCCAACTTTGCATGCAGCAGTTCATGGTTTGAATGCCAAGACAGGCCCTTCATTTTTACACGGGAAAGCATTAACAATTCTTTTTTATTTTTAAACAATGTAGTAATTGATATTTGTTAACCAGTGTAGTGTAGCTGGCCCACAATTGATGTGTCAGTGGATATATGCTGTGAAACACCCATGTAAACACAAGTGTCCCATACAGTACAGTCACACTCCAAGGTAATGTCATGTAAGCACATAGGGGGATGTCATGTAAAGTAAAATATATACACTTAATAATATGTCAGTAATGAGTAATTAATGTCCAATTCAAAACTGTTTTTGACCTAAAAACTGAGCAATGCTTAGCAGTGCTCAGCTCTGCTTAGCCATTTTCAGTATTGCCTAGAATCCTATTCTAAGCAGTATTCAGCCTAGCTGAGGGGATTTTTGCACTGCTAAGCACTACTCAGCATTTACCCCTTTAAGCACTGCTCACCTCAGCTTAGCAGGTTTGGGCACCGCTGAGCTGTGCTCAACATTTTCAAAAAAGTTCAGTGATGGCAAAGGGTGGGAATATGGCCTTATTTAAAACACACAGGTGGGAATACATCCAGAACCTGTTGTAGTTTGATTTCTGCAGGATCTATGTCTGAGGTTGGAGAGGGAGCACGCTTTTGAGCACAGCGCTGAGGCATCTTGGAGATCAGGGTCATGGCTGAGCTCCTTGTTAAAGACCATAACCACAAACTGCTGCAGAGCCAGTACCAGGGCTCACAGTACAAAGTTGAGGCCTGGGATCATCTGGCATGTGATCTCACCAGTGCTACTCGATTCCCTGAACTGGTAAGCAGGTACGGCATCATTATGCAGACCTAAAAAATAGGAAAGGGGCAGTCTTGGCTCAATGGATCCAAGAAGCTCTGGAACAGAATGCCCCAGTAGTTTGTAAGTATCTCATCCATAGCTGTATCAAATTCTGGCCTGACTATATGATAGACAGGTATGCATAATGTTTGTTTTTTTCCCCTACAGCTGCAGCAGAGAGGGCTAGCAATGTGGAGGCCCATGCTGACAGATTGTCAAGGCTGTTCTGGCAGGCCAATGAGTACAGATCTATATTGCAGTATATAGTGCAATAAATAAGAAGGAGTACATTGTTTACTGCCAGTCGGCATAGTGTGCTCTGTGTCTACTGAATAAATAAAGTTTGTCAGACTAATATTGATCTACAGGATATGAAGGTATAAAACACTGTGTCATGTTACTCAAATAAATATTTATACCACAAACTTTTGTATTTACTCTGGTATGTTGTAGAAATAGAATGCGTAGAGATTCTTCACGGCAAATTATGGCTTGGACAGCATGCATTAACTAAGGTTGTTCTGAGAACCAGCTGTTATGCAAAACTGTACATTGTGGACCTGTAAAACAAGATATAAATAAAATATAAAATATGTCCTGCACTAAGATCTGAACTCTGAATAGTAATGTGTAATGTATTATAGTGTGTCCCCTGCAGCATTGCCCTTGTGTTAACCTATGCTTTCCAGATTGCAGTATCTCAAATGAGTAAAACACAGTACACTAACAATCAGTCATGCATGAATCTCAGGATTACAAGTCAGACTGTTTAACCAAGAGAGTATTAGGTAGAAATCAGTCAAACATGAAATAGCAGTTTCCCAGTAGCTCAGTGTGATGAGAAATAGCTTTGTTGTTCATTTTTACACACTCAGACATGGTTTGAATCCAGGGAGTGGTACTAAGATGTGTGCATATTTACACCAAAGAAATCTTGAATATTTGTAGAAACAGTCAAGTAGTGTTAACAGATATTTTCTACATAGGTTTTACAGGTAAAGAAATGTTTGTAGTAGCTGTAAGAAGGGTATATTAATACACCATGTACAACTCTTCCACTGTCCAACCCCATGCCTGCAAATGACAGCAGGATAGGTACATACACCATGCACTCTTCCCGATGCATGTCTCTCAAGTGTCATGCTTTCATGGCTAGTGATCACTGTTGTCAATAACTTTGGACACAGATAGAAATCCAGGTGAAGTAAGCCAGTAGCACATTCACACAGCATCAGTGCAGGGTACCCCTTCTTCTCATATATGTAACCCTGACATGTACTAGTCCTCTCTAGTCATGTACCCAGAGATATCACAGTTTGCTCCATACCATTCCAGGTTGACAGTTTAACAGGTATGTATGTGCTACAGAAGCTATGGGCCATAGGTAGATGCAAAGTGAGGGCAGACCTGTGGAGTATTGGGCAGTAATGTTGAGAAAAATAGAAGCCTATATAGTTGTAAATGGACTTTTTTCTCTCCCCCAACCCCTTATCTGCATCAATAATTATTATTCATATACTACGGATATGTTTTTCTCAAAACCTTATGTTGGGACTTGTGTTCTATTATTGTTCATATATTTAATTGGTTGCATATTAACATACCTTGTTCAAATACCATTGTTGGTGTCCTGTTACCGTCAATGTAAGTGGCATGCTGTTACAATGCTTACCGCTGTTCCATTTGTGTATGTATTCTGTTTGCTATGCAACTGTTTCAAATCTATTGTTTTGGGTTAATTTGAACACCCACACATGCTGTTATAACTAATTTTGACATGTTGTGTTCATGACTAGCCAATAAATCTTGGAAAACCTCCACACCATAGCACATTTGGGAAGGCAGTTCCCAGTGGATCTGTCTGTCCTGCCTCATCTGGCCATGGCACTGGGCCCCAGTACATCTGGGACCCAACCTGGAACTTCTTCCTCCACTGGTCCTGTACCACCTTTGGGTGGAACCAACTCAGGGGATGGGGCCCATTCCCCCGCCCGGCCGCGAGCATAGAGAGGACCCTGTGAGCCACAGCAAGTTCCAGGGTATGTTACGCAGTATCATCCGCTCAGAGTTGGATGGACACCTGTGCCAGACGGAGGGCCATCTGGTGCACCTAAAGGGACAGGCTGCCCCTGTTGTCCATCCCCAAGCACAGCCACCTTTGGGGCCGTAAAGGTGCAGTGGTGACTGCCCATGGGTGGGGACTTCAGTCCCACTGTTTCCATCTGGGGGCACATGGGCTTCTGATTCCCAACCACCCTCCCTGGCCAAGGTATTTACCTCTTCATGTGTCATATACCACACCTGTCTGCTGTTGTGTCTGTCTTCAAAAGCAACCTCTCCTACCCAACCTACCTCCCCAAATGTACCTACAACCTCTCCCCAACATCCCACTCTCAACTTAAAAAAAAGGGCAGCTGCCCACACAAAAAATACACATCCCATTCATAGCTCTCCATTTCATCCCTACATACACTGATGTAAATCAATTCACCCTTGAATTACTCAAGCAATGCATGTCACCCACACCCCTTCCTGTGTGGTGTGAGGCTCTAAATTCCAAATTTTCCACATCATTCACAGCTATTGCTGCAGAAGAAATGGAGAGCTATGGTCCTTTCCTATATCAATCCTGCACATCTGGAACTGGTTTTCCTAATGTTTTCCCGCTGCTTTCCCCCATTTCACCACTTTCCTATCACCATTTTTTCTTTTGTTTTTTTTAATTTATCATGGGTTTAAGCAAGAATAAGTGCTGCTAAGCAAAGCTAAGGGGATGCAAGCTTCTCTTAGCATCGGTAAGCTTCGCGCAAACCCATGCAAACCCACTTATAACTGCTTAAAAGTACTTTAATCACTCTGTCTCAATCAGACCTTATTCTGCCCAGCAACAAAATAATTAGCCCTGCCAAGTCTCAAAATCAGGACCGTGTGCACTACTATCACAGCAGCATATCACTACACCATCTGAGCTGTGGGAATTTGTAATGCTTTTACAAACATATCATGCATTACAGTCATTTAATAAATGGGGAAACATACACGTTCCTGGTAAGTCTTAAACACAGGATCCTGTGCACTCCAGTCACAGCAGCTACCAGAACTCCACTTGAGCTGTGAGAATTAGTAATGACTCAGTAAATATATTATGCAAGATGGTCATCCAACATTAGGGAAAAAAACCTGTGGAATTAGCAATATTTTATATATATATATATATATATATATATATATATATATATATATATATATATATATATATATATATATATATATTCAACCTCTTAGTGAAAGACATCTGGACAAAGCCTGACAAAGTGGGACATCAGTTAAATATGGATTTTATAAGCTTAGAAAGTTGCTAGAGTATCACGGGTTGTTTTATAAATTCTCTGATAGATTTCAAGTCTGAAATGATTGTCATTATTTATTGACTTCAATGCTCACATCATCCCAGTGAGTTGTCAGGCATCCACAACAGTTATGGGGAACAGAACAAAAATATGAGCCACACATCCGGGCAGTCTATGAAAATCTGGACAGTGGAGAGGTACGAGTGCAGTCATGTAAGAGAAAGGAAAAAACAGAGCTGCCAGCCATTTTAGCCAGCACCTTCTGAACTACAGTCAGACCAGTACAACACTACACCAAATCAGCTCTGGGGAATTGCTCATGAATTTACAAATATATCATGCACTACAGGGATATAACTGTAGGGAAAAACAGACATCAGGAGAAACTGTCTACCCGCAACCATTTGCACCACAGTCACAGCAACATACCAGTAAGCCAACTGACCTCTAGAGTATAATGACTGTTTGAACAAACATATACTAATTGCCAGTCACACACTACTCCTAGATATACTGACCCAAGTCACAGTGTTAAGGGACATGTCTCAATCTGCACCTACAAACATATACAGCTGACAGACCATTGGCAACTGTAACAGCATGAACAGTCAGACAGAGAATGATCTATAACACTCACATCGGCCCCTCTCCCTACTCAGCCCAACAAACATTTACACACTACACTGCTACACAACCTTGGCAGTCTGTTAACAATGGCCAGACATACCTAACTCTCAACTATACAGATTTCCACAGAATATTCAGGGTTTGGGACCATATTTATGGCATCTTTTACATAACATTTCCGGGATTCTGCTGAATCTCTGGGATGATATCAGGAATTAAGTCACTAAATAATGATATACCATACCTCTGAAGCACTTAGTGTAAGACATCTGGACAAAGCCTGATATAGTTGGAGGACAGAGGCCCAAAAATAGGGACATATTTTAAATAATAGTGTTATAAACTGAAAAAGTTGCTGGAGTGACAGGGTTTGTTTTAACATAAAGTTTCTGAAGGATATGAAGTCTGAAACACAAATGGATGCCATTATTTAGTGATTTTAATCCTCAGATTATCCTAGTGATTTGTCAAAAACAAAAATTGTCTGAGGAACAGACCAAACATAAGAGGCAAACCTCAGGGCATTCTGTGAAAATCTGTACAGTTGAGAGGTGTGTCATATACCTATCAGTGTCAGACTTCAAATCATGCAGAAAATGCATGTCCAGACAAACCCTGTTAATCTAGCAATTTTCTAAATGTATAACAACAATACTTACAATCTCTCCCTAATTCTGGAACTTTCTCTCCCATTTCATTGGGATTTTTTAACATTTCTTGTTCTAAGAGATATTTCCACCTACTCTCTGTGATGCTGTAGCTCCCACACCTCCATAACATCCTCCTCACAGGTAAGGAAAAGGAACAAGACCCACATGAAGGACTTAATTATAGCATGGTGTTGCCATGCCATTGGCTAATGGAAAGACAACACAGCTGTTCTGGATGCAATTAGCAAGTAAGAGACATCAATTTGGGCATAGGACATCACCTGCTCAGGAACATTACCTTCAAAAGACAAGCTAGAATCTATGCAAAACAGGTCTGAACCTTTCTACGCAAAGTCAGACTGCGACTGCAGAAACCTACATGTTTGCATTATTTGGAAAAATAAAACTCTGCAGCACTATAAGAGGTATGTCAAACAATTAAGCATGTAATTGAATGCAGAAGGGGGAATGTAATAATGGGAAATAGGATGTTAAATAATAGGTCTCAACAAGACTTGCTGGGCTGACATGTTGCTATCCAACACCTACAGCCATCACTGCTGGCTCTGTCTGCAGTGACATAGAGCACAGCTCTAGCCCCTGAGTCACCCCAGCAAAAGTCAGCTCACAAATGACTACTACTGGAGTGTCTGTTTTACAATACTGACTGTGACACTGCCAGGCTAGCCACCTGGGATGTTGTAACTATCCATATCACTTGTGAATGCTACTATGATACATATGCTCAACTTACAAATGTAAGAGACCTATATAGGGTATATGCATAGTAAACAACTGGCGCTGAAGTGTATGTTGAACTGTATGTTATATACTGAGCTCATAACTTTCAACTGTCTGGAGTTTTGCAGACTGACCACATGTTTGCCTCATATGTGTAGTCATTTTCTCATACAGTGGTGTTTTGCCTGGCAAATCACTGCCAAATCAGTAAAGACTGAAGTCATAACATAATACAATACATTTGAATTTCAGATGCCATATCCTTCAGAGTATTCCTGTGAATGCAAAACCTACTTTGCTATCAACTGTCTAAATGTGTTTCAGCAATATTTCTAAAGTGTTACTATTTTTGGGCCTTTGTCCCCATTTATGTGTGCCTATGTCCAGATGTCTTGCTCTAACAGTTTGAGAGGTATGACTGAGCTGCAAGAGTGTAAACACGGTGTGCCATACTGACAAAGAACAGAAATGTATATCAAGTATTATGTGTGCACATGTATGCAGTAATAGCATTAGCTGAAAGCCTCAAACATACAGACACAAGTTGCAAAACATTGGGTAAATATGCTGTATTTGTTTTACAAATGTGTAATCTGAGATTCAGTGTATTAAACAGACATAAATGTCTACAAGCAGCAGGCTGTTGTATTGCATTGAAACAGAAATAATTACTAGTTTGATTATAATTACTAGCTTGAAACTGGAAAATAGTTTAACTGTGTCATGACTTTGTGTCCAAGCCTACACCAAGCATCTATATAAGCACCTACATAGCCGTATGGACTCAGCAATACCTGACTGTCAAAATCATCTCCCCCATGGTAGAGTAAACCTCTGTGGTAGACAGCAGCAACACACAAACCCCATAATAGGTGGAAATATTGGCTGTGCAGGGCCACGAAGGAGCAGGTGCCAAATTGGAAGCAATCTCACCTTTTTCTGAACAAGCAAATAAGGTCACAGGTGAATTACTCTAATGCTAACTTTGAGTGCAAATTGGACACATCCATCAAGGCCAATCACAAGGCCTTCTGCATATATGTCTGCAATCTCAAAGGTAACACCAAATCTGCTCTGTACTGGTGGTCAGTAACACCCTATACACAAACGCCAGAGATGTAGCCAACCTGTTGAAGACAGGTAAGTGAAAATCTCACCACCCCGTCCTCCCATCAGTAAAGGAAGACATGCACAACACCCCCATCATCAGGGAGCAGGTCCGTAATGCCCTCTCAAGGGCAGCAAACTGAAGTCTCCATGGGACCTGATAACATCCCTGGCTGCATCCTGCATGAACTCAGGGATGAGCTCTCAGCTCCATTACACAGTAGTCAACCAAAGCCTGAGCACCAGTGTTATCCCAGCTGCACAGAGGACAGCCACTGTCACCACTATAGACAAAGGTGGAACATTCACTGACCCAGCCAGTCATATGCACATCAGCCTAACTAGTCTGACCTGCAAGACTATGGACGGCATTATCAAGGACCTTATAGACAGGAACATTGGCAACCTCAAAATGCTTAAGCCAGCACAGTTTGATATTTTTAAAGGTAGATCAGGCCTGTTAAGCCTGGTCGACTGCTTTGAAGCGGTCAACAAACAGATGGATGAGGGGAAGACAGTGCACACTGCCTACCTTCACCTAGCCAACACCTATGATAATAATCCCCTGTCAGCCATAATACATAAGCCTACACAGCCAGGCATCAACCTGTATTTTACCAGATGGGTAGCTAACTGGCTCCATGATAGTAGCCACTCAGTCAAAGTATTGGAAGCCACCCCTAGTAGTAGACCATTAAAGAGTGGTGTACCCTAAGGATCTGTATGGGGGCCACTAGTGTTTGGGATATACTGTTTTGAGGTGCAAGACAAAACCATTGGTCTGTGGCTGACCAGGTTTACAGATGACTGTAAGCTGGCCACTGTCATACATCCCCCTAGTGATGGGAGCATCCTTCAGTAGACTCTTACCAAACTTAATGACTGGTGCCAGAAGCATTGCCTCAAACTGAATCCCAGGGAATACATCATTATCACTGTTGTGGTAGATGTCATCCATACGAGTTATGACAGAATTAACGATGTACTGAGCATGCAATCTTGCATGAGGCAACTTGTGCACCAATGTTGATAACAACCTGACAGTTTCCCCACCATGTTGGCACCATTGTACAGAAGGCTGTCTACATAGTCCACCTCACAAATATGGGTATGTCATCCAGGAACTAGGAGGCTACAACATCTCTGTATCCACCCTTATCAGACACATTACTGAGTACAATGGCTCCTTTGGCATGTACCTTGCCAACCACATGCAGCAGATGCAGATACCACAGAAGTACCTGACCAGGAAATCCAGGGTCTACAACACCTATCCTATATAGATAGGATGAAATCCCTATTTCTCTACTCAGTGTCATGCAGACTGATCATAGGTGATGTGCATCTGGCTAACACGGCCATTCCCAGACTAGCCTTGCTGGAGTGTATGCATATCTGTAAGACAAACCAAACTCATTCAACTTGCATGCAAGACCCTCACATGGTCTGTGACATGAGTAGTACTTGTTGGCATGATAGATCTGTGTCTCAAACAATACACTGTCAGTAAAATACACCCCTTCCCATGTATAGCAGAGTACCTCTCTAGCATTCTTTCAGAAGAAGCTGGATGACTGCATGGTAAATGTAAAAGATACCCCTGGGATCCCACCTGTGTCCCAGCCGGACAGGGGAAACAAATGATGACTTTGAAGGGACATGGGCAAACATCTGGGCTAGGCTTATGAGCAGTGTCAAAGTCAGCTCTTCAATTTTTCCCCATAGATCTACTAGTTCTCACCTCTCCTGCACTTTTACTTGCTTATTAATCTAGCACTTTACCAGACTTCTTGTAGCAATTATTGTAGCAAACAAAAGTGCTACCAACACTAAACTTTCTACAAGGAAACAGCTCCAGTACTTATTATTAATGCCCACCCCTCCAGGCATATCTAAAGGTCAGTTCCCCATGCTTTCTCCTATTAACCTGGTGAACTTGGGCATTGTGAGGCAATGTAGCAACTGCTTCATGTACACTGCAACCCTCTCCTCTTACCTCCCAACACTCAGACCTTCAAGAGATGCATTTATATATCCAAATTGGAAGCCATGCATTGTCCAGCCAAGACTATAATAGCTGGCCAAGAGGAGAAGGTCAACATTTGCTTCACACCACATGGAACATATAGCCCTCCAGAACACACACTAGCACTGCCTTTACATAAAAACACAAACCACACACCCACCTTCACGGAGGCTCTCAATAAAAATTGACCCAAATAGCAGAGACCTCCAAGGCAGAAACGCATTTGACCAACACAACACAGCACTAATTATGAGACACATAACTCTCCCAAACAGTGTGCCACTCAACCAAAGCCCCTAAGGCAAAACAGCATGCCCAACACACTAGTCATAGGTGACCCGATAGTGAGAGAAACTGATGTCCCACTTACTAGGTTGAATAAAGAGAAAGTAACAGCTGCCTGTCAGGTGCTAGGATCCACCACAAAATGCATGCACTCAGGTCCCTCAACAACAGGTACAAATATGTTTCTGTCATTGTATATGTGGGTGTTAATGACCTGAGATGTACCTCCCTGGACTACATGAAAAGAGACATGGAGGAGCTCTTGGATTATGTAGCCCAGGTGGGTATGACCCTAGTCCTGACCAGCATCCTACCATCACCCAGAATGATAGCATAGTACAAGTAGAAAATGATTGATTTCAACAATTGGCTAAGTTTCTAGTGTCATTCTAAGGGGATCCAGTATCTGTCTGCCTTGGATGACATGATTGACTGACCTCAATGCTTTGCTAGAGATGGCCTGCGTCTGTCACCACTGGGCTTCCAGATACTGGCCAAGGGTCTTTCCACCCCTATAGTGCCTTTTTTAGGTGGTGTTCCAAAGACCAAATTACCACTGTAACAGCTACAAACAAATGCAATCTGAGGGTCATACTGCTCAATGCTAGAAGTCTAAATCTCAAAATGCACTTGCTCAAAGCACTCCTAAAAATAAAGAACATTGACATTTGTGCCGTAACAGAGACCTGGTTCAAGACAGCAGAAAGCACCCCTGCACTACCAGGCTATAACTCATTCCACACCTTTTGGCCCCAGAACTTGGACCGAAGCTCAAAAGGCAGTGGTGTTTCCATATTCATAAAGGATGTGCACACCGTCAGACTGGTAGCCCAACATAATGCATCAGAGATACTTCAGGTGCAGCTAACATTGGGTAAGACAGTGATTCAGGTCGTAGCCTGCTATAGGTCCTCAACCATGTCCCAAGACTCACACTCAATGTTCCTAAATGCCCTGGAAAATATTAATGTCCAACCTAACAATCTCATACTGGGCGACTTCAACTGCCCCGCCGTTAACTGGGAAAACTACTCATGTAGCAATACATTTGCCCAACATTTCCTGGAATTCATTAATTCCAATGCCCTGGACTAGCTCGTTCTTACCACCTCTAGAGAAAGCAACATCCTTGGCCAGGTCATTACTAACATGGGCGATCATTGCTCTACATCAATAGTCAACTCCTCCCTGGTTAGATCCGACCACAAACTAATCACATTGGAAATCCACATCCACCCCCCCCCCCCCACAAAGGTAACCACCATGAAAAACTTCTCCAAAGCTAACTTTGCGCTGCTAAAAACAGAGGTGGTTAACTTTACTCCACCCATGCAAATGGAGATCAGTTGCATGACCGCCAAATTATACACCAATGCACTGTACAACCATGTACACAAATTCATGGATCTCTCCATACCATAAAGATGCTCTCCACCAAGAAAGGAAAGCCAGTCTGGTGGTCCCATGCCATAAACAAACTCTACAACAGAAGGAGTAAACTGATACAGAATAAGGTGAAATCCCAAGACTGGAAAAACTTCCTTATCAGCCTCAACAAAAAGTTGAGATCCCTCATCAAATCCTCTAAAGCTAGCTATGAAAACAGAATCTCAGCAGATAGTAAAGACAACCACAAGGCCTTCTATAGTTATGTAAAGAACCTCCACGGCAATACCCAGATTTGCTCTGAGCAACTGCACAATGGCACTGAGCCAACAGATATTGCCAATATACTGGTTGACAGATTCAGTGCCAACCTTACCCATCTCTCCCCGTAAGGGACCAGTCACAATACCAGTAGATTGTCAGGCACCCAGTATTTCTACTGCACAGGTTAAAACAGCACTGTTCAAGGCCAAGAATACAGCTTCTATGGGACCTGACAATATTCCTGGCTGTGTTCTACATGAACTACAGAGTGAACTGGAACCTCACCTGTGTGCCCTGTTCAAACACAGCCCCACCTCAGGCTTTGTCCCTACTGAATGGTGCATTACTACCATCAGTCCTGCTCCACAAAGGAGGAGCGACTACAGACCCTGGGAACTATCACCCCCATTAGCCTGATCATTATGATATGCAAAGCTATGGAACGCATCATCATGGACCTAACAGACAAGGATATAGGGAATCTCCAAATTCTGAATCCCACACAATTTGGTTTTGTGAAGGTTAGATCATGCCTGCTCAACCTGGTCAACTTCTTTGAGTCAGTCACTAGAGCTGTGGATGAAGGCAAGTTGGTTCATACAGCCTACCTTGATCCGGCCAAGGCCTTTGATACCATTCCCCATCAGGAATCATAGAAAACCTCACTAAGCTAGTCATTAACCCCTGTATCACTAGAAAAACTCACTAAGCTAGGCATCAACCCCTATATCACTAGGTGAGTTACAAACTGGCTCACAGGTAGAACCCACAGTGTGAAAGTAGCTGACTCCAAGTCAGACTGCTGACCAGTTATGAGTGGAGTCACACAGGGTTCGGTTCTGGGTCCTCTCCTGTTTGGTATCTACTTCTCTGAAGTCCAAGCCAACATGAAGGGACTCTGGCTGACCAAGTTTGCAGATGATTGCAAGTTGCGAGTTATTATTAACTCCCCAAGTGATGTTGACATCCTACAAAAAGGCCTCACTGAGACCAACGGCTGGTGTCAGAACCATGGCGTTAAGTTCAATGCCAAAAAAATGTGTTGCCAGCCCCTTTGGGAAAAAAATGGTTCCCATGAATTACCATATCGATGGTAGTCCACTGACCACAGAAGGCATTATAAGAGATCTGGGAACACAGGTTGACGGCAACCTATCTTTTGACCACCACATTGCCACTGTGGTCAGAAAGTCCTTCTATGTGGCATAGCGCATTACTAAGGGTTTTGCATCCAGGAAGAAAGAGATCATTGTCTCCCTCTACTCTTCCCTCATTAGGCCAATCATTAATTGCAATGCCCTATTTGGCATGTACTTCACTAAGCACCTGCAACAACTGGAGAGGCTGCAAAAGTACCTCACAAAGAGGATCCTAGGCCTGAAACAATTTGTCCTATATGGACAGAATAAACAAACTCCAACTATTCTCTAACTCATATTGTCTAGTTACAAGCGATCTCTGCTTGACTTACAAAGCCATGTCTGACCCAGCTCTGTTAGAAATGCTACATCTGAAGAAATCACAATCCCTCCACACCACATGCTCCATAGGCCTCAACCTCATCACCACAATCAACAGAACATGCTGGAGGGACAGGTTCATAACCCAGAGATTGCCCATACTATGGAATAGACTTCCCATACATGTGAAGCAGAGCACCTCACTGGCCCTCTTCAAGAGAAATCTTGATGAGAAGATGGGAAGATTTACCTCAGGGGTCACTCCAGTGGCTTTACTCGACAGAGGCATTGGGAACTAAGGTCAGGTGGCACAATGCCAGAGTAATCCTATGGGCTAGGCTTGTAAAGGCTCCAGGGCCATTAGCCTATTGCACACCTATGATCCTATGAACCTATGAAAACATTGGGGTCAATAGCCTAGTATCATCCTATAAACCTATGCACCTAATACTTTACACATTTCCTGTGTTTACTGCAGACTGTGCTGCAATGCTGTCTTATATGAATCCCTGTGAGTCTGAACTGTGTAGTTACTGCATTTTTAGAGTATTCTCTTGTTCCTTTATTAGTTATTGTCACATATTGTTACACCTTGTCATTGTGTCAAGTCTGTATAACACTAATTTAACTCTTAGAGTACTTGCATATGCACATGGTGACACTGTATAACTCACTCCAATAGCATTGGTCTTCGTCACACTTACCGTTTTGCTAATAGGCTCATCACACAGTAAGATTTGTCACACTTTGTCAAGGCCCTTACAGTAGCTGTTACAGAGATGGGTTGTGGCAGTCAGAAGTATCTTAAAGTATGGGCTGAAGGGCCCATAAATTAGCAAACTTATGCCAGACTTCACCAGGAGTATGCGTGTTTGTAGGTGTGCATGTGGTATGTGTTTGTGTGTGTGTGTGTGTGTGTGTGTGTGTGTGTGTGTGTGTGTGTGTGTGTGTGTGTGTGTGTGTGTGTGCGTGTGTGTGTGTGTGTGTGTGTGTGTGTGTTTGTGTGTGTGATTCAAATCTCAAATAGCAAAGTGTGTGTGTCAGCTACTTGGCCAGGGACCCGACATACTAGTTGGACAGAAAGAGTGACAAAAGTTTTGGACTGATCGCTCTGCTGAGATGTTAACCTCATAGGTGTGCCAGTGTGGAGTGTTATTGGGGTTGTGGAGAGAGAATGAGAAATTATCCCTACACTGACTGTGACCTCTGTGTGCTCTGAAGGGTAATTGTACTTTAATGCGCATGTACTTGTCATCCTGCCATTGTGTACATCCCTCAATGGTGGCAGTGGCAAATATTTAGGCTCCCTAATGATTAGGCCAGTGCAGGGATGACACACTGACATTAAGTACTGGCGGATACAGATGACATATCACATCATGTATCGTCATTGAGCCATTCTCGGTCTGACAATGTCATACATGGTTATTTCACAGATTGTCCAGGTTGCCTTGACCATTCTTGACATACTCTGCCTAGGAGAGTGTCTACTCCACACCTGTATCTGATTGCTTCACACCTATGGCTAGTACACCTGATGACCCCCTGCAGCAGAACAGCAAGTTATAGGTAGGAGTAGTGGGTGGATGCTGGCACTGGGTTAGCAGCAGTTTGTAAATACTGAGCATACAATGTAAGGGAATGGATAAAGTACCATATAGCCAGGTACCATCACCGTGCCCCCAGGGGTCTGTCATGTCACAGACACATTCCCCAAGCTATGTGGACAAACATCATGTATTGTTCAACTGGAGTGCTGCAATACACACTCTTGTCTGGCAGTGGGGTCTACATCCCTCAGGCACATATATGCATTCCACAAACATCTGGCTGCTGAAGATGTCAGACATCTGTGAAGAAGTCACCCATCAACACATATGCACTGATCTCAGTTATTGTGTAGCTCAGAATTTCCTGGAATGTCCACATGCACCTGTAGGAGCACTCACCTATTTGTCATATGTAGGCTTGAATATATGATGCTGTAATACTGCCCAGAGGGGACAACCAACAGTCGATGTCACTGATGTGTGTGGACACATAACAACACAATCTGTCTCAGCAGATAGGCCACTAATGGCATTCCATGTACCATACCAGGGTACTAGGCTGTGAGTCCTGAACAGCCATATCCATAGGCCACATATTAGCCCATGTGTATACAAGGCAGCAGCTCATGTCCCCATCCAACAAGGACACAGGTGGTATCCCAAGGGTGTATGTGCTGTTAACCTTCCAGTTGACCATGTTCCACCAGCAAAGGTGTAGGTACCTACTCTGCCTGATGTGGACAGGGTGCCCATTGCCCCACAGGATGAATGTGTGTGAGACACATCCAAGTAGCCAACAAGGCCAGTCCAGGTCACTCACCAGGTGGATGCTGTTTGTCTTTGTGTGTGTGTGTGTGTGTGTGTGTGTGTGTGTGTGTGTGTGTGTGTGTGTGTGTGTGTGTATGTGTATGTTAACAGAGTTGAGTATGACCTGCACTTGTGTAGCAGTCCCAGCAATGTGGAATGTGTGATTGCCTGGCATGCCAGAGTGAGGTAGCTCTTGAGTGGTATGTTTGACACCGGGGAGAGGGTTGGCCTCATAGCCTATAGGTGTATGGTAGATGTCTGATGAGCTGGTATGCCCTAGTAGGGAACTTCTGCGATGTACCCAGCTGCTGCATGTGCCATCTTAAGTAAATGATTAATGGAGGATTGTGCAAATTAATAGTCCTCATGGGGGAACATGAAACATTAGGATCAGGAGGGCAATGCATGCTGTAATGCCAGTATGGTGAAACTACCCACACACACACTGTGCTGATAGATGGCAGGGATATGATGTGGGAGTTAGTGGTGGATAGTGGTAGCAAATGTGGATTTTCAGGATCTGTACATAATGGTGCCCAATGTATGAGGTCCTGTGATGTGTTTCCCTGTTCATGTCTTTCAGGTGGAATGTCTCGACAGTGGCAGCAACTATTTGCAGACACTGAGACTGCAGCAATCATAGATGCCATGAGACTGCATCACACAATCATGTTTGGGAGGGAGATACAGCAGCTGCAACAGTGGGCCACCCTGTGGTCAAACCTAGTGACCACTGTGAACAATCTGGGGAATCATGATCAAACATATGCACAGGTCAGGCGCAGGGCCAATTACCTCATCCACCATGCCTGGAAAAGGGCTGCAGCTGTGGCCAGGGATCGGAAAACCACAACTGGGGGTCCTGCTATGCAACCCCCACTTACACCAACAGAGAAGTTCCTCACCAACCTTGGTGCAGCAACTGCACCCCAGGAAACCATACAATCCTATGCCGTCAAGGTGGGTGGCACAGAGTCAACAGCTGAGGAATGTCCATGTAAGGCCCCAGTGGACATCACTTCAATACTATATCATTTATACTGGCATCCTTGGAGTATCTGGATGTATATGTCAGGTCAAACTCCATTTGTGGGTGCGGTTTTGTAATGCACACAAGTGCACATCTATTGTGAATGACAGCAAATTGTGTAGTATCAGAGCTTGTACTGTACATGTTAAAATGCATTATTTATCCTGTACCAATGCCACAAGTGAGTGTGCTGACAATACCTCTCCCCCACAACTTCATAGGTCCCTCTGATCTGTCTGGAGAACAGCTGCCTGAAACCTGATGAGTATGGAAATGTCTTGTTATAGCTCACCAATACCCTAGACATGTTAAGGGCATGCATTTTTCCATGCACACAGCTGTTACTGTTTGCCATATTGCAATATGTGCATGTTCACTTATGGTGGGGTTAACTGCAGTGCATCACAGTGGTCATCACAGGAGGCTATTCCCAGGATCTGTAACTTATTGGCATGTATGTTTCTGTAGATGCTGCTACTGTGCTATACAGGGTTACCTCAATATTGTGTACACGGATGCAGTGTGTTAGGTGAAGGTCCATCACAGACTACCGCTCCTCACATATCTCAAAGGTGGATATTAATAGCAACATTAAGTGGACATAGCTGCACTGCATATTCTTGAGTGCCTGTCCATAGTGTGTCTGTTTTGGTCTGATTGTGTGTTGTGCATGTCATCATTCAGAAATTATGTGGTCTGTATAATGCCTTTGTGCCACCTTACTTGTGTGTGTGTGTGTGTGTGTGTGTGTGTGTGTGTGTGTGTGTGTGTGTGTGTGTGTGTGTGTGTGTGTGCATGAGTATCAACAAACATTATAGTGCAGGTATTCATTTACATATGCTGTCTTCCCCACACAGGGGAACATGGGGGTTGGGGTTGCTCCCCCTTACAACCTGATGTCAGTGTCTAAACAGTCTCTGATGATGGTAGTAGTGATAGTGAGGCACAGGTGGGGTTATCAGGGGCTGAATCTGCGCCATTGGTATGCATCCCACTTTCACCCACAATGACCCACACATAATCAGTATGCCCCCAGATACCCTGTGCCCAGCAGCCACAGATAATGGACAGTTGGAGGGTGGTGGCATGGAACAGGCTAGTGTGGTGAGTATGGCATGTGTGAGTGTAGACACTAGCCATAGCCAGAGAGCAGGTGAGATCCCACATAGGCAGATGGACAGGGGTGCTAGAAGGTGGACTGCTGCTCAACAAGCCCCTGCCACAAGTGTCACAGCTGGTGCCACCAGATGCATGTTTTGGTCCATCATGGATGCACAGGCCTGTTCTGAACGCAACACCAAACAGATGCTCAGGGTCATGAAATCAACACTTCCTGTCATGCATGACAACCTCCATGGCCTTGATGATGCCACACATTATTATGCTTCTGTCATGGATAGATGGTAGGGTGAGACATTGTCATTGCTAGACTGTGCAATGTCTGTGCTTGAGTATGGGGTGGGAGTAGGGCATCGGCCATGTGGACGTAGGTCAGCAACAAGATCAGCTGCGAGTCCACGTGGCCATGCACATTCACACTCCTGTAGTGGCAGTACCACCAGGACAACCAATGAGATGGTGCTGTCCACACCACAATGGAGCAGGCCATGACCACGTGGTCTTGGCTAGTCCTGTCAGGGACATGGCTCCAGCAGATAGCAGTCACTATTGGAGAGTAGCACTGCATCTGGTCTTGGGCCTGATGGTGCAAATGAGACTCCTGGCAGAACCAGTTCCCATGTCTGTGGCCGGAGATGGTGAACTGTACATCCTGCCATGTATGGTCCATGGCTGTCCAACATACCCCTGTGTAGGGCAACCACATGGCTTGACTGTGTGCATACAAACACTCAAACATCTCTGTCACAGGCAGATCACCACCAGACACACACAGCTCCTCTGCACGGCCCAGTTGAACAACACTCCTCCAGACACATACACACACATGATGTCAATTGTATGGCCCAGCCTAGGCCTCTGGCAAACCCACACCACACCATATGCATGTGATGATACCTGTGCTACATCCCTGTTATCCATACCATTGATGCAGGGATATGCTAATATGGTTCTGATGCACAGGGTGAATATAGTACAGTGTAGAAATGTAATGTTGTGTAAGGTGCTGTCTGCTGGCAATTGTTATGGGTATACATCAAAGTATATGTAACTTTTATAATCATGATGCATTATTGCTGTTAGTACTGCTGACTGACTGTAGGCTCACATACTGTATTCTGTTTGTGTTCCAGGTTTCTGTGTGTCTACAGGCTGTGGATCTGCTGACATTACCAACAATGAGCATGTCAGACTGGAAACACAGTGACCTTTTAAAAGCCAAGGTACAACTGTATATGCACATGTTTACCAGGTGTATATGCATGCAACAGTGTGTGAGGGACACTGGGGACAGACAGCATGACCTTGCATACATACCCCTTGACACAGCCAGCTAGCCTTCATACATGTCACCTGGGTGTTCTGTAGTACCACAGGCTCATACATACAGAAGAGGTTATTTGAGTACTGGCACTAGGTCACACATAAGCCTAGCCATTACTTTAACCCCAACAGAGTCACCTATCTTGTGGGCAGCAGGTAGTCATAGGGCCTTTGCATGTCTACATATTGCACACACATAGGCAACACACAATGTGTGTGTGACATCAAATGTGGAGTGTGGGACAAAACTTGTAGTAATGTGACAGTTGACAGCATATAGCATGCCCACGGCAAGTGCAACACACAGGACTTCCTCTGATTTGCTGCTATGACACCTTCTTTGTGTGACATTACCTTAGCTTACAGTATTTCTCAAGACATTAAGGTGCTTCCGATGTGCAATAACTGCTCTATGCAATCAGTACAGAACTGTATGTGATGTTTCTTGCCCTACAGTCTTGGGACTTCTTTTCACTATTTCAGTTGTGTCACAGGTTACACCTTGCCAATCATGGACTGCAACCTGCAGGGTGGTATAGACATACCTCTCAAATGTACAGATTTCCACAGAATGTCCAATTCTTGCCTCATATTTGTGGTCCATTTTTTTCATAAACCTGTGTTTTTCTGGCAAATCATTGCGGGTTGATGTAAAAAAATAATGGCAGACATTATCAGTTGCAGAAGTCATACCATTCGGACTATGCATGCTAATGCAAAATCTGTTATTCTATCACCTTTATACATTTTTAGGAGCAATATTTGACAAAAGTGTCTCTATTATGTGGCCTTTGTCACCCCATCATTTATGGCTTTGTAAACATTTCATGCTGTAAGAGCATGGGAGGTATGGGTACAGATGGAGTCCGTATCTCTGACCTCTGCATATGTCTGCAGGTTGTCCTGATGTCTGACATATAATTTCTTTCAATCTGTCATAAACCTGTGGTTTTCTGGCCAACATTTTGGAAAATCATGACAGACTGACATTGCAGATTAATGACAGATATTGTCGTGTAACAATACTTACCCTTAGTAAGATGCATTCACTTGCATGACCTGTTATGCTATCTATTTCCCATGTTGACACATCAATAGGTGAAGGGTGTGCTCAATGTTTGCTGTTTGCCCCAGCTTCCCATATGGCTTTAAACAGATGTCTTTCTGTGAGTGGTTGAGAGGTATGTTGGTATACGCACACACACACACACACACACACACACACACACACACACACACACACACACACACACACACACACACACACACACACACACACACACACACACACACATACACACACACACATTCATGACCTGCCTCTGCTGATAGCCAAATCTCTACCTGCCCAGTTTTACAAATGATACTGCTAGATACATAACAGAAGCACCACAGAGGTAATGTAGTTTTGCAGTGTCTGCCAGTACTATTCAAGTGGGTGACAATTGCAGGGGCTGTTACGATTGCCAAAGTGGGTTCAGAGAACCTTAACATGGTAGAGCCACCTGAAACACCACACACACTGCTGCATGGGAACATGCATTGAAACACACATGCACACAGAATTGACACTTCCCATATTAGATGACCCACCTATCTATTTATCTACAATACACAGTGATATGACTATTGCATGCACCACAATGCCTTTGTGTTAGAAACTTTGTAACTGTGCTTGTAAGGTGGATGACATCTGTAGGGGGTGCAAATAGGTTGGCAAAGAGGGAGTTAACAGGGTGGAAGAGTCACTCAAAATGGTATAACCATCGCATACAAACATCAAAGACAGACACAGGGGATATGCATACAGAAACACATGCACAGTTGCCAATAGATTAGTAACCCTATGTATCCACTTGTATGTACTGTAGTGCTATGTAAACATTACATGCACCACAGAGATTATGTGCTGGCGACATAACTTACTACCTCTTACAACAAGTAATCTTGGGAATGCCTTTATGGATGGTGGGATAAAATGCCCAAAATAGCAACTGGTCTCATACATTGCTTTTACATACCTGGACAAGTGATAGAGTAACAGACATTGTATCAGCATGATGTTTCCAACAGGTACAAAGACTGATGCTGACATGTCTGTCACTACGGTAACTGTGACATATTTGGCAATGATTACTCATAAATGCCCATTGTTAGGGGACAAAGACCACATACGGGTTGCAAACATCGGGATAGTCCATATACAGCTGTACAGATGACTGGTATGGTCTGTATAGTTTAACATGGTGCATGTAAGTCAGATGCCATTAACTGCCTCTTTAAAGTAATGCCATGAGAAGGGAGTCAACATGCCTTAAAATGGTATAACCAACATGCATATCAGCCACAAGAGATATGCTTCACACACAAACACACACAGTACTATAGTTGCTAGCACTGAGATTAGAACCCCTACCTATTTAATTATTTGTATTATAGCATTACACAGTTATTGCACCCACCACCGAGCTTAAAGGGCTGCAGAGTGTATACAGGTACTTCTAAGGTGAATTACATTAGTGGGCCTTATAAATTAGGGCGATGGGAAGTGTACTTGGTGGAACACACCTCAAAATGGTATAACCCACATCCCCAGGGATATGGTTCACACAGACTTATATTAGGCAAGACTGAGATTAGAACCCCTACCTATCTAGTTACTTGTACTACAGTGTTACACTGTTATTGCACATGCCATAAAGGTTATAGGGCTAAGGGCTGCCCAAAGGTACTTCTAAGGTGAATGACATCAGCAGCCCTTGTAAAGTATGGCAATGGGAAGTGTACTGGGTGGGAAAGGCCTTAAAATACTTTTCCCTACAAACATACACACTTACACACACACACACACACACACACACACACACACACACACACACACACACACACACACATTTGCCAGAACTGAAATCAGAACCCCTGCCTATCTAGTTGTTGGTACTATATTGTTACATAATTATCGCATGCACTATGGAGCTTACAAGGCTGATAGCTGCCCAAAGGCACTTCTAAGGTGAGTGACATCAGTGGTCCTTGTAAGGTAGGCCAATGGGAAGTGTACTGGATATAACATGTCTCAAAATGGTATAACCAAACCCCAGAGGACATGGATCTCACACACATGTACAGTATCACAGTTACCAGTATTGGGTTTAGAACCCCTACCTATCTATTATTTGTACTACAGTGTTAAACAGTTATCACACATGCCATGGAGCTTATAGGGTTGAAGAGTGTCCCAGGGTACTTCTAACGTGAATAACATCAGTAGCCCTTGTAAAGTATGGCAATGGGAAGTGTACTGCATGGGAAAGGCCTCAAAAACTGCAAACATACTGACGTAGAAACACTTGTACACACACAAACACATTTGCCAGAACTGAGATAAGAACCCCTGTCAATCTAGTTATTTTTTCTATAGTTTTATGTAGTTATTGCATATGCCATGGAGCTTATAGGGTTGAAGTGTGCCCCAAGGTACTTCTAAGGTGAATAACATCAGTGACCCTTGTAAGGTATAGCAATGGGAAGTGCACTGCTTGGGAAAGGCCTCAAATAATTTAACTTACAAGCATACACATACACCCATTTGCCAGGACTGAGATTAGAACCTCTGCCTTCCTAGATATTTTTTCTATACTGTTATGCAGTTATTGCATATACTACAGAGCTTATAAGATTGATGGTTGTCCAGAGGTACTTTTAAGGTGACTGACATCAGCATGACTGCTAAAAAAGAGCAATGGGAAGTGTAATGGGTGGAAATTGCCTAAAATTCTTTTATCTACATACACATACAGCTACATTTGCCATGACTGAGATTAAAACCCCTACCTCTCTAGTTATTTGTACTATAGTGCTACATAGTTATCACATGCACCACAGAGCATAGAGGGTTGACAAGTGTCCAAAGGTACTTCTAAGTTGAATGACATTAGCAAAGCTTGTAAAGTAGGGCAATGGGAAGTGTACTGATTGGGAAAGGCCTCAAAATCCTTTAACCTACAAACACAAACACACACACACACACACACACACACACACACACACACACACACACACACACACACACATACACAAAGGCAGGTGATGTGATATTACAACCCCTACCTCAGTACTATTACACAATGGAGCTCACCTTCATGCTGGTACATGTGACTGGTTACAACTGGCATGCAACTGTCTGCAGCAAGACATCACTCTATGCCTTTCAGAGTATCCTGAATATGACTCAGTGTGTGTGTGTGTGTGTGTGTGTGTGTGTGTGTGTGTGTGTGTGTGTGTGTGTGTGTGTGTGTGTGTGTGTGTGTATCTATATCACTGTCTGTGTCTCTTTTCCCCATGTCTGCATGTGTATATGCTTGAAATATTGTTCCATGTTGCCCATATATATGTCTGTGTATCACACAAAATAGATGCAGATCTATCACATATGGGTCACCTACAGCTTGCTGAGGGTAATTCTGTCTGATGGGTGTGGGTAGAGTCAGTTAAAGTGTACATAGCTGTCTGTATGCAAAGACATCTATGTACAATACAGTCATATAGTCTGATGTGGGTTTAGACATGAGCTGTCATTCTGTAAGTGTAGGAGCATGCCCAGTATGACCTTCTATAGTAAGAGTGGGACTCCATTCCAGAGTTAGTGGTACTCAATCTGGGGTTTTGTGTGCTACAGCCATACCTCCCAAACTGTTATAAGGAATCTGGAGCTAGCCTGCCAAAATGGGGTGGACAATGACCCAAACATAGGGAGACACTGTAAATATTTTTCTTATTAATATGGAAAGTTGCTAGTGTAACAGGGTTTGTTGTAGAAGACATTTGCTGGCATATAGGATGTCTGACACTGAAATGTATTGTGTCATTACTTACTGTCAGAAATCCTAAGATCATCACAGTGATTTACCTGAGAAATACAAGATGTATAATGCACAGACCGAAATTATGAGCTAAACTATAGACATTCTTACCCAATCTGGCCAGCTGAGATGTGTGGCTACAGCCAATTGGCTGATGAAGCTGTGTAAACAGTCCAGCACCTCAGTGATATACTGGCTGGTGATCACCTGCTTGTATGTTATTCTTCTTAACTGAAAAGCCATATCCTGGTGTGACTCATACCTGTCAACTGTACAGATTTTTGAAGAATATCCAGATGTTTGTCTCATATTTTTGGTCCATTTTTCATAACATTGTGGTTTTCTGGCAAGTTAGTGGCAAATGATTAAAGACTGAAGTTAGAAAGTAATTACAGAACATTTGAGTTTCAGACTTCATAACATTCAACAATTTCATGACAATGCAAAACCTGTTATTCCATCAACTTTCTACTTTTTTGAGAGCAATGATTTCAATATCTCCCCTATTTTTGGGCCTTTGTCCCACTTTTATTTATGGCATTGTCCAGATTTATTCTCTAAGAGATGGAAGGTATGGATGTGGGTACAAAGTGCATTCTACTGAGCAGAGATGCCCATCATATGTGTTGTATATTCCACATAGCACTGTGATTTCCAGGTTTGTCAGTGGCAGAGCAGTATGGAGTATTGTGGTGAACCAGTGACAGACATTTGCTTATAGGTTGATAGGTTGATATGAGGTTACTAGGCTGTTGGCCTTGAAGCCCTTATAACCCTTGAGGATGAGAGAGTAGCCCATGCTAAGACATGTCAGCACCCAGAGCCCCTGTCCAGCAAGAACAAAGATGGAATCACAGGACTGTATTTTCTGTTTTCCATGCAGTTATACAGGGAACACTTCACAAGGGATATTGAGGCACTCAGCTTGATGTGGACAGGGTGTGTATTCCACAGATGGGAGAGTGTGTGGGGCACGTATTTGTCACACCAAAACGCCCCACTGATATCACAGACCAGGTTGATGCTACACCTACAGGTTGATCAAGTGGGCATTGACTTCCAGATGTGCAACAGTCCCATCAAGGCAGGGTCTGGTTTACTTTGTATGCCAGACAGAGGTCACCTCTTAGGAGTCTGTATGGAACTGAGTAGAGGAACAGTGTTGTTAACCTATCTGTGTAGGGTAGGGATTTGGGGTCCTGGATTTCCAAGTGAGGAACCTCTGTGGTCTCTCCAGCTGCTGCATGTGCTTTGTGAGGTACATGCCAAAGGGGGCATTGTACAAAATAATTGGCCTTATAAGGTTAGAATACATGGATGTTATGAGCCCTTTGTCCCTGGATGCGATACCCTTATTTTTGTGTTTGCCCATTTATGAAGCTTTCTGTACAGTGGAAGCAACATGGTGCTCAGACTTCAGGTTGCTATCAACATGGGAGGCCAAAGGCTGCACTACTGATTGTGTATGTAGGACATTGTTGTTAATGTGATAATATTTGGGGATGTCAGTCTCCCCAAAGAGGATGATGAGGCATCTGCAGGCATTCAGCTTGAGGCCATGTTTCTGGCGGCAGTCATTTGTTTTGGTGAGACCCTGTTGTAGGATGTCCACATAACTTTGAGTATTGATTAATGTTCCTGGCTTGCAGTCATCTGCCAACTTGGTCAACCATTGGCCAGTGCTTTGGGCTGCACCTCAGGGAAGTATATCCCATATACCAGAGGCCCCCAGACTAATCCTTGGAATATGCCACTCATTACGGGAGTAATGCTTGACTTGGCTATCCCTATTATGGTTATGTGGGTCCTATCAATGAACCAGTTTGCTACCCATCTGGTAACATCTGGATTGCTACCTAGTTAACAGAGTTCATGTACTATGGCCAAGAGGGGGATAGTGTGTATGGCTCTGGCTGGGTCAAAGTGGCCAGAGTGCACCATCTTTCCATCATCCATGCCTTTGTTGGCTATCTCAGGGAAGTCATCCAGAGTTCACAGACATACATCCCCTTGAGAAAGGCAGACTGTGTGTGGTCAAGTTTTTAGAGTTTGCCAATGTCCCTGTTAATGAGGTCCATGATAATCCATTATGATCTGTAATGATAATACCACAGATGGTTTGTGTTGCTATGTTATTATGAGGCTACATGTTGGCCCTAGCTGTCAACCTGTCACAGACTGAGATCTGGTCAGGCCCATATATGACAGTCAGACACAGGCCCACACATGGGGACAGGGTGTTAATAATGCTCTGCCAAACATAGACAGTTGGGAGACTGGTTTGGTATTTATTTGTTTGTTTTTTTTCTTATGGGTATGACATCTGCTGCTATACTGTCTGCCACTGATGTTTTGACATGAACCTTTCTTGTTTTGCAAATAGGTTGGCAGGCAAATGCAATGCTAGGACAAGCATAACAGATATATGTGGCATACCTGTGGTCCTTCTGTGAAAGCCTTTCATTCCAGGGGTATGGATGATGGCCAGTGACTTGTTGTCAGTGCTGACACAGTAAGGTGGCAGACGATTATAACCTGGTAGTACACTAACTTTCAGGTACCTGCTGTCCTACTAGGCACCATACCTCTCAACCTCTTAGCACCAGAAATCTGGAGAAAGCCATAAATAATTGGGTGACAAAGAGCCAAAAATAGGGACAAGTGTTAAATATTGCCCTTACAAACTTAGATAGCTGCTACAATAACAGGGTTTGCATTAGTATGCATTTTTCTAAAGGGTATGAAGTCTTAAACTAAAATCTGTTCATTATTTTCTGACTTTAGTCTTTAATTATTTGCCAGAAAACTATAATTTCTTAAAAAACAGCAAAATAATGATGCAAAACTCTGGACATTCTCCAGAAATCTGTACAGTTGAGAGGTATGCTAGGTACTGTGTAGGTTACTCTGAGCTGTATACTGTCCAAATGAGTGGCACCCTGACCCTGACTTGTCCATCTTTCCTGCAATAACTGATATTGAGTTCTGGTCCATGTGTACAGGTCCTACTGTAGGTGTAGCTGACATGCAAAATAGTTGGCACAGAACATCTTGGAACTTGGACCCTGTCAACCACAGTACTGTACTAGGCCACTACGAAACAATAGCCAAGAATAAGTGCTGCCCACTTCTTGACAGTATTAGCCACGCATATACATAGCTTATTGACCTCTGCATATTGTGAACATGCAACAAGTTAACAAGTTGATTGGGACAGCCCTTGGGATGTGTGTTCTGCAGCTATTACCTTACAAACATACATGCCACTGCATTCTTCGAGACAGTCACCAATGCCATAGACAAGGGAAAGGTTGTTCACACAACCTACTTTGACCTCACCAAGGCTTTTGACACCATTCCCCACTTGGGTATTACAGAAAAACTCACCAGCCTGAACATAAACCCCTACATCACGAGATGGGTTGCCAACTGGCTTACAGACAGAAATCACATGGTAAGAATGGGGGGGGGTCCAGGTCTGACTCTAAACCAGTCACAACTGGTGTCTCGTCGGTCCTGGGACCCCTACTGCTACAATAACAGGGTTTGCATTATATACTTCTCAACAGTACAGGCAAACACAGGAGGACTATGGCTGACCAAGTTCATCGATGACTGCAAACTGGGAGCCATAAATGACTCTTCAGCTGACAAGGACATCCTCCAAAAGGGCTTTACTGTGATGGACACCTGGTGTCAAAGTCATGGCCTCAAGCTAAATGCCAAAAATGCATAGTCATCCAATTTGGGAAAAACAAAACACCCACAAATTACCACATAGGTGGCATCTACCTTAATACAAAAGAGGTAATAAGAGATCTAGGGACCTAGGTAGATAGTAATCTTTCCTTTGACAATCATATTGCCAAAGTAGTTAGGAAATCCTTCTATGTGACACATCTAATTACTAAGGGGTTCACATCTAGAAATAAAGAGGTTGTAGTGCCCCTCTACTCATCACTCATTAGACCCATCATAGAGTATGATGTCCCATTTGGGATGTACCTCACAAGACACTTCCAACAGCTGGAGAGACCACAAAAGTACCTCACCAAGAGGATTACTGGCCTCAAACATATGTCCCATGCAGCCTGACTGAAAAACTCTGGCTGTACTCAGTGGCATATCACTTACTCAGAGATGATCTCTGCCTGACTTACAAAGCCATGTCCAACTCAGAATTGATTTACATGTTCCTCCAAAAGAAATCAAAGTCACTGCGAGCCATGCGCTCTAGTGAGCTAAACCTCGCCACAACAATAAATAGAACATGCTGGAAGGACAGATTCCTGTCACAGAAACTCCCCATGCTTTGGAACAAAATTCCAAACTACATTAGGTAGAGCACATCACTAACACTCTTCAAGAGAAACCTTTACGAGTGGATGGGTAACAGAAAATACACCCCTGGGATCACTTCATTAGCTCTGCTTGACAGAGGATCAGTTAATTAATCAATGGGGGTGGCGATAGCTGACACACTCTGGCTAGGCATATAAATGCCCTCGGGAAGATAGCCTAGTACCTACCTATGAACTTATGAACCTATGCATTTCTATGGTGACACGGGTGTGTTGGGGGGGCATACCTGTCAACTGTACACATTTGCACAGAGTATCCAGATTTTGGCTTTACTTTTTGACTCCATTTAGCATAGTGTTGTGCCTGTCTTGAAGAATACTGACATATCACTAATGACCGAATGTTAGGATGTAATGGCAGACATTTGAGTTTCAGACTTCTTACTCTTCAAAGACTTAATGCATTGGCAAGACCTGCTGTGATATCACTGTATGTCTGTAGGAGGACTATTTCATCATTGTCCCTATTTGTGGGCCTTTACCAGACATTTCTTAATGGATTTTGATAGCAAAATTGCTGGGAGAGGTTGAGGGGTGAGTATGGGACCCCAACATTGACATCCATGCATGTGACCTATGACCCTCCAGTTTATTTGTTCCCCACACAAACTGCAGTGAGTTTTGTCACCTAGGGACTACTGCATACACTGTGGAAACCAGTATTGGGCAGACATTTCCTGTTGTCCCACATAGCTGTCATTTGTCTGCTGCTATCCTGGTAGGCCACCCCATTCCCTTGCATACATGCAGCAATACCTGAGATATGCTACCAAAACATACTACTACATTCATCTATTGTTAAGAAGTGTGACTTACCTTGTGTGTGTGGCAGTTGTGAAAACGGTGCTTGAGGGCTGACTCTGTCAGATGCATGCAGTACATGGCCTATAGATGGTAAGGTACAGTTAGTGTGATGTGTGTGTGTGTCATTCATTTTACTGTGTGTGCGAGTCAGAGAGAGGTGTCAGTCCCTGGGTTCCTAGGGTGTCAGTGTATGTGCTACGTGTTGCCTCTTTGCCAAGGCCAGGGCATACTGTGCATGCCTACATCTGCCAACAGAGACAGGCTCAGGGGGTTCCTCCACCGAGTCCCCCTGTGCCTGTGGAGGCCTTGGCAATGGTGGGGGATGTGTGCCCCTTCCCTGTGATGTTCCTGCTGCAGCTGTTTCTGTGGGATCATATTGTGTGGCATGGCACATGCTATGAACATGTGCTCACATGTGGATGGTGAGTACTGCAAGGCTCCAGCAGATATGTCAAGGCAGCAGAATCGTGCCTTGAGCATCCCAAACACATGCTCTATAATGTCCTAGTTTGCGCGTGTGTCTCATTATGGCATTCTTCAGTGGGTGTGTGTGTGCATTTCTGATGGGTGTCATCATTCTCAGTTCCGGTGCATAGCCAGCATCCCCCATGAGTTGGTCCCCTCTGGCAAATGCCTAGTACAGCTGTGAGGTATGCCAGATGTGGGAGTCGTGATAGCTGCCAAGGCTGCTAGGACACACATTTATGATAATGCCCTGGACATTTCACATGACCTTGCAGTTGAAGGAGTAATAGCCCTTGTAGCTGACATACACTCTACCACCTTCATTGGGTGGTGGGTGGAAGACACTCATATTTTTGGTCCTCTCTTTAGGGTTGTTGTGGAAATAAATATGCTCACCGGCATCTGGTCACATGTTATCAAGGAACTGGTGGAGTACCCTGGATACAGATTTCTGTGAGACCCCTATGATGTCCCCAGTAGGTCTTTGGAAAGTACCTATAGCTAGTATTCTTAAGGCTACACATACCATGGTTTGAAATGTAATGGTTTCCTCTCTGTTGGTTCTGGGTCTGAGGTGAGGCCAGCAGAGCTAGGTGAGTTGCTGAAGTATGTCCATGTCCACCCTGTAGTGCTCTAGTATCTTCAGATCATGTAGCCCCTGGAAAGTTACTCTGGGTCTGAACTCTCTTCTCCTCAGTCTGGGCCGGTTGTCACAATTATCCTCATCTCCACCCTCACTCTGTAGCATATACAGATGTAGCAAAGCAGCAGCAGCCCCTATCATTTTGTCAGCTAAAATTCGCAAGTGTGCACACCAATGTTGCAGAGTTTGTAGGAAAAACAAGATTGAAAGGTGTTTGCATACTTTATATTGTTGTGCTGCAGATGCTGCCTGTATGATTGGCTGACTATGATACATTCCACCTGCCAGCTATATTATTGAGGGATTTGAATGGACCACTGGGAGTAGAAGAGTCCATAATTAGTGATTTGTAGTCCATTTTCTTTATTCTGCTATTTCTTTTTTTTCTCTATTTCCACTGTGTGTAAACCCCGTGCACCGCATAAATTGTTTCAGCTAGTGTAAACATTGCTGAGCAGAAAAGACTGTCCCCTGGACATAAACATGATTATCATTTCTTGAACAAGCTAAGCACAGCTAAGCAGCCTCAGACACACCCCTTGCTTAGCTGTGCTTAGCTGAGTGCACATAGGAGGTGCAGAGCTCCAATGTTCTTACATCAAGCATGACACACCCCCTTTTCATGTCAGCTGCTTCTTCTGCTTACACCACAGCATTTCACTTCTACAATGTTAGGTACCGGCTGACACAGTCTCCCATTTTGCTATTCAGTAAATGTACAAACCTCTACTGGCTTATACCCTAGTTACACCACTACACCGAAGCCTATGTCATTAGCAGCCACTGTTACCTGTTGTTTTTATGAGTCTGCATGCTGCCCAATATAATAGCAAAATTCATGTTTCACATTTAATTGACTTTTTACAGTTTTTATTTTAATTTTCTGCATGATTATCTGCGTAAACGGCCAAGATTGGTCCCCCAAAAATTTGATTTTTGCAATTTTACAACACTTTTGCATGCCAATGACCATAGTTTTGGCCACTGGCATGTGTATTAAATATAATACTTGCTTTACTTTGAGCTTTCATGCCTGTTTTGATTTTTGCAGAAATGTACAGTTAGTAACCAAATACATTTCTGCTGCAGGCACGGCTACAACACAGATGCCTGTGTGCTTGCTGGATTGCTAATTCACCTCATTTGCATGGTTTTCACCAGCAAATGAAGTGATTTGCATGATTCCAAGGTGTCCATGTCAGAATAGTAATGGGAGGCTCGTGCACTCCCCCTGCCTTGTTTACTGGCTCGCACAGGCTCCGAACTCCATGTCTGAGCCATGCCACTATGCTTACACAGAGATTAGCTCCATGTAAGCTTTATTGAAATTACCCCCAATTTGTGATACAGTTGTCAGGATAGATCTTTATGTATAATAATGGTGTGCAAAACATTCCAAAGAGCACTCTGAAAAACAGAGGGATTCTATAAAGGAAAACAACCAAAAAGCAATTTGAACAAAAAATATCTTATACATACTGTGCTGCAAAAATGGTCTAGAGTAGTTTCAGCAAAGCCAAATAATTAAAATATTATATAGATATATAAGCACCAACCCCTCTTTCTCCATCCTTGTTCCAAAATATGTGAATCCCTCCCGACCACTTAAGGAACTATAATTCTCCTTCTCTACCTTTAGGGCACAACTTAAAATTCTTCCACACCAACTCAAACTGTACCAACCACGCAGCAGGCCACATCACATACGGGCCTCTCAGCCTCTGGCCTCAGCCTCTGGAATTACACTCTTTAACTACTAACACCTCCTAACTGCCTCCCACAACATCCCTTGCCCTGGCTTTGAGTACTCCACAGCATTTCCAGGATGCTGTAAGCCTGACATATAATTATGTAAATTGTAAATTTGCATTTGTCTCATAACTACATCTATTAATTGTTACTGTACAGTTTCTATTACATGTTTTGTTCTGTTTCTTCATTTTTTTTTATTTTTTTTGTTATTATTTTTTTATATATCTATACCTTACTGCCTCTTTTTTCCTTCTTTGTGAAATATTTCCCCCGGTCAGTACCTGCAAATGGTGAGCTGTGATCAGTGTTGCATCCTGGTAATTAATTATTAAATACAATAATATATATATATATATATATATATATATATATATATATATATATATATAAATAAATATATATATATATATATATATATATATATATATATATATATACACATTTATATGCATATCTATCTATTATAGAGAGAGAGAGTGATAGTGATATGCATACAGATATTGACAGTCAACTACAAATGTGCAAGGTAAAACCTTACTAAATACAAAAAAGCATTGTTTTTTGCAAGGAGCAAGGCCCTCCTGCTCTGCCCCCAAACCTGCTGCTAATTGTATATTGTAACATTGAGATGGCACAATACCTGAGGAAATGGAATAATTCCCCACCTGGGGATTGTCAGTCTAGCACACCTGTCAGCTGCAAATGTCGAGAAACTGTGGTCAGTAAAGCAGCTGTCAACATTTTCTTGTGTCGACCCAATTCAGGAGTCCCATATATATGTGTGTGTGTGTGTGTGTGTGTGTGTGTGTGTGTGTGTGTGTGTGTGTGTGTGTGTGTATATATATATATATATATATATATATATATATATATATATGTATATATATATATATATATATATATATATATGTATGTATGTATGTATGTGTATCCATCTATCTATCTATATATATATATATATATATATATATATATATATAGTTTCACTTTATAACCTCAAAATACTAAAATACCGAATTTTAGTATCACGAGACTATAAAGCCAAAAATTTAAAAAAATGACAACCCACAACAGTGAAATTCAAAATCGCAATCATACACATACATACACCACCACACAAACAAGCACACATACACCTACCTAACTACACTTCAATAAACAAAACAACACACACATAAACACAACAAAACAAACAAGCACACCTACCCTACATATAAGCAGGGGAGCAAGCCCCCCTGTACCCCCCACATCTCTGCTACTTATATGTATATATACTAACTCCAAGATCGCACTAAATGCACAAACACATAAAACCCACTACTGCACACACTCACGCACACTAAAATCGCTACCCAGTACCCTTACAAAAACACCACTTATCTGAATCCCCAACAAAATTCACAAACCGCACCTCACATCATGAATGGGCCAACACAACCGCAGATTTGACATTTCCGCATTCGATATTACGCAGTTTTGTGTAACTGCACTTTTGGCTTTATAGTCTCAAGATATTAAAATTCGGTATTTTAGTATTTCAAGATTATAAAGTGAAACTCTCTCTCTCTCTCTCTCTATATATATATATATATATATATATAGATATATATAGATATTACCTTGCTGGAATTCATAGACACATGCTTTGTAGCTGTGCATCACTGGATGGTATGCAACCAATAACATGACAAGACCCAAAGCTAATCAATATATAATAGTAGGGTCATCATAACACTGAGGCAAAGACTAAGTGACATAGTAAATAGAAAAAGACATGCTATTGGGAAAAGAGACTGACACAGTGACTGTGTAGCCTGACAGAATGGTGCACGACTGACATGGCTGACATCCAAAGAAGACAAGAATGTCACGGTAATGCATGTCCATATATTCAATGAAGTGCTTCATATCTGCCTCTTCAGATAGCCTACAGTGGGTCAGCAAAGCAAACCACCAAACCAATCCATCATCAAAATGGGAAGAATGGGGAACGTCGAGGAATGGGGAAATAGGAAAATAAAAAAGGGGAATAGCTGAAACAGAGGAAAATTCTTCAGGAGAAACATAAGTTATGATAGGTTGTGGAAAGAAGGGTAATATTTTTATAAGTAAAGCACCCTATTTTCAATATATGAAGATGAAGGTTAGTAGATTAGGTACAGAGGAATGTTTGGGAAATGGATAGAGGGAGAACAGAAGGTAACAAGTGAGACAGCATAATATAAAATGCATTAAAGATCAGGCAGAAGAAGTTTTCATGCAAAAGATATGGTCAACCATGTATTGACTAAGACAGATGGGGCAAATGGCAATGGTGAGAGCTGGACAATAAACAAGATATTGAATATGGCATACTAGAGAGGGGAACATGAAGAGGGGATTGCCTATAAGAGGAGAAAGCATGGGTTATGGCTAGATACCCAGCCACCAGGCTACTCTTTGACTGATGCAATGCCAGAAGCTGCTCTGCCATGCTGAGACATGCATCCAGCTCTCTGTGTACCTTTGCTGAAAATCACTTTCTATGACTGATATGAGGAAATGATGGGAAGCCTCATAATTGTCAGAAGATTAAACCGTGCTTCACTCCTGAGAAGTAGACATTGAGGCCTCCCTTATGTAATGGAAACCACAGGCAACCCAGCACCACAGGCATCAGCCAGCTTATCCTGATACACTACAAACACCATAGCTGGACATGCAAATATATGAGCAAAAGAGGACACATTAGTATATCCATATGTCAGATATACAATTAGTATATACATATGTCAGAGATACAATAAGTACATACATATGTCAGGCATACAATGGCAGATACACATTAATGTGCTGCATGTGACATATACATCACAGTGCTGGGGAGTCCCTTCCACCTCTTGCAAAATCCTGTCATAGACATCTCATGCTCCTCAGATAGTTTATTTATTTTTTTATTTATTTATTTTACATGTGTTGACCAGGTTTGTCTGACTGAGCTAAGTAGCCCTTTTTCAGCAAAGGCCCAGGGAGAAAAGCTCCACATGTTCTACAGATTATAATTTACAAAAATAAGTAAACAAGCAATAACTGGTTTACAGAAAATATTCAAAGCAACATATAAATAAAAAACAAGGATTTCCTACAGTAAACTAATCATTATGTCTGTCATATTTAGACTCCTAGATCATTCAGAAGGAATAACAATAGTTTTGTCACCAGACATAAAATCTTACATTATGCAGACAAGAAGTATGTAATGTGCTTAGGATAGAGAAGTTAATGTGAGGCAAGGTATTGAGAGTTAGATAAAGTTACATAGGCTGGGAGCAGATAGAGGTGTGCAGTTAGGGTTGATAAGCTGCTTAAGGGAGTGGGTACAGAGGCAGGACCATTTACTTAACAGGTATTATTTAGTGGCTAGCTTGAATTGATTAAGTTGCTTGAGTGACATCTAGTGTGAGTTTTTCTATGCCTCAGAAGGATTATAGCTATAGAGAATACATCCTTTCTTAGTCTTAGGTTACTAGATTTGTAGCTGATCTAAGTTATAGCTCCAGAGAGATCTAGCAGGTGAAAAGTGGGAGATGACTGTAAGAAGGCTGATAAAGGAATGAGTGGATGATCTGGAGTTGAGGGAGAAGAAGCTGGTGAGGTAGTTCAAGCCAGTTAAGGTGTTTGAGTGAGAGACAGTGATGTGACTTTTAAGTCTGATGTGCTGCAAATTTGGCTTTCTTGTTGTAGGTAGATTCAAGTTTGGCAAGGAGTGTGAAGGTGAGGCAAGTAAGAATTTGAGAGACGTAAAATAGGCTTGGTAGAAGGTAGGCATAAGAGAGAGTTGCTTTAGCTTCACTGGTGAGAAACCTTTTGTTGCGGTAGAGGAGCCCTAGTTTCTGATGAGTTTTCTTGATACAGTTGTTAATGTATAGACTGAATTTATGTTGGTCATCAATTATGACACCATAGAGTATATTGCTAGTTTCCACCTTGATTTGTGTGTTATTGAGGGACAGGATTGTGAAAGTGGATTTAATGTGATTGTAGTTTTTAGGAAGAAAAAACAGTAGCTTGGTTTTTTTTTTTGGGTTATGGATAAGCTGGTTATCAGATTTTTACAGAGTTAAAGGAACCCTGTGTTGTAGATATGAGTTCGGAGAGAGAGTCAGCAATAGTGATGACAGCAGAGTATTGGACCAGTGATGACTGAGGACAGGAAGAATAAAGAGGATTGGCGAAGATGTCGAAAAGTAGTGGACCAAGGATGGAACCCTGAGGGACACCCATTTAACTGGGAGAGGAGGGGAGAGTGCGGATTGACACTTTATTACTTGAGATTGGTCAGTGAGGTAGCTGGAAAACCATGCAATAGTAGTAGGGGAGAAGTTAAGGTTGGTTAGTTTGTGCAGAAGGAGAGTGTGAGAGACGGTGTCAAAAGCTTTAGAGCGATTTAAGAATAGGCAGGAGACAAGTTTGTTTTTATCTCTGGCAAGGCCTATAGTATTAAGGAATGATAGTAGGGCAGTAGTAATACTATGATTTGGTATAAAGCCATGTTGAGTAGGTGTAAGCAGATTTTCAGAGAGTGCATAACTTGTTTATGTATGCATTTTTCTAGAATTTTAGGGAGAGGAGAGAGGATGGCAATTGGTCTAAAATTAGTGATGTCTGAGGAGTTACCTCCTTTATGTATTGGTAGAGTGAAGAATTGTTTCCATATGGAAGGGACTTTGAACACTGGAATGCAGCTTTAAAAGAAAGTATGCAGACCTCAGTATACAGTTACAAAAGGAAATACTAATAATGGGAGAAAAAACATTCTTACAATATGTGTCTGGCATCTCTGCCTAACTTCTGCCTCCCCATGGTGATGCTGGTCTATGTGGTGATACCATAGATCATTATACCAAAGCTGGAAATCCTTACTAAAATAGGTGATGCCACTGTTACCATTCACCATTTTGCCAAGGATATACTAGGCATCTAAGTTACATAAAGGCACCTGTACATAATGGAGGCATGGCAACGTATTATAAGATGGATGGATTAATATGGTGTGCATACCACAATACAGCAACAGTACACCACTTCCCATATAGTGACCATATAAGGAGACCATACCTGTAGCAACAGAGCAAATATATGGTGAATGTGTGCAGAAGTGCAGGTGCCTACCAATCATCTGCATATTGAAGAAAAGGAAGCTAGTTTCCATAGGTGAATGACTCCGACAGACTGCCTAAGAAACCTATTCAATGACACATGTAGCAAATGTATACTGTTCTAGTATTGGGAGACTGAGGGAGGTAAATGATGGAAACATTCATAAACAAGAGAATAAGGTACCACAAATGGAATTCACATCATGGACAAATGTATGGTATGGAATGCAAATTCTGGGGACAGTCATAAGTGGTCTATATAATAAGTGCAGTGAAGAGTACCTGATATGATTTTCCAAACAAACAGTAAGACGTGGAACATTACTAAGATTATATTGGTCTATATCACATCATCGAACATGCATAAGTTCGAATGATGTAATATCGAACCCAAAAGTCTGAAACTGCACAATGACGAACGCACACAACAGCGATTTTTTCCCAGGGAAAAAAAAAATCACTGTTCCCTAACAAAAAAAAAAAAAAAAAACATAAACCTTAAACTAAAACTAAAGTGGGGGGCTTTGCCCCCCACAGACCCCCCCTACTTAAATATATGAACTCTGAAATTGCATACACAGTGGAGGAAATAGCAAAGCCCCGAAAATGGCCCAACAATATTTTTCCCTGGGAAAAAAATCAATGTGCCATGGCTTCACTATTTTTGGGTTTTCGACTTTTGGGTTCGATATTACATCATTCAAACTTATACAAGTTTGACGATGTCATATAGACGCAGATTATATCTATCACAAAAGGTTGGCATTAACACAGAAACTGCTCATAGATATTGAGTAGTTTCTGCCATCAATGTCTGGCAAGTGGAGGGAGGAAGACCCTACCCAGTACTGGATAAGTGGGAGACTGAATTTATATACCATGGCCCACAGCAATACTCTCAGAATATTAGTTGTTTTAAGAGGTATGTGGATTATTTGTTTTTTGTTTGGCATGGTAGTAGGGATGAAGTAGATGTGTTCTTGAACTATTTAAACAACAGTACTGATTTTTTACATTTTTCTATGACATGTTCAGATACTAGTATTAATTTCCTGGATGTGAGAATTTCATTTGATGGGACTGAAATTTGAACTACCGTTTATAAAAAACCTACACATAGGAATAAATTTCTTCATCAAAGCAGTATGCATGCTCCTCATGTGTTTAAAAGTGTCACCAAAGCCCAGTTTGTTAGGATCACTAGACTTAATACTTCTATAGAAGAATGTATGAAACAAATGCATGAACTAAAAGGTGAATTTATAGAGAGGGGCTACAATAGGGAGTCCCTGCACATGGAAATTGAATATGTTTTGGGCTGTAGGGATGATAGTACAAAATCTTATCTCTATGAGCACAATGGAAGTATCTTCTGTAACCAATGGCACAAACTTAGATGTAGGCAAGTTACATTTTGTCACAACATATAATAGAGCTACTTCTCAGGTAAGAAGATGTATTAATAATAACTGGTGTATATTAACATCTCTACCTGAGTTATGTCCTTTAGTTGATATGAAACCCAGTTTCCCCTATAGAAACTGTCAGAATCTAAAACAGAAATTGTGTTATAAAGACATGTGTGTTAAGAATGGTGGGGTAGTGGCAGCTAAATCAGGTACTTTTCCCTGCTACAGCTGTAGCTGCTGTGATGTTATTAATAAAAATAACATTTTTCAACATCCAATAGCTAGGAAGAACTACATATTTTCTGGTTCAGCAACATGTGCTACACTGAATATAATATACATGGCTACCTGTAACAGATGTCAGGCATGTTATGTTGGAAAATCTACCAGAAAATTAAAAGAAAGAATAACTGAGCACCATTCAGAAATATAGAGAAAGACTGATACCAATTCCCTGGCTGATACAAATTACATGGCTAAGCACATTAATACATATGGGAATGCACATAAATTCTCTTTTAGGGTGATAGTGTATAAGGATATATAAGGGGGAGATTTGTGCAATAAGCTTGAGAAGAAGGAATATGAATTGATAATATGTCTTTGTGCAGATGTATCACCAGGTATAAATCAGACTGTTTCTTTAAAACCTGTATTAAGATACAAGCAAATGTGTTTGAAATAGAGACTGTGCTTTTAAAATTATTGTTCTTAATCAGGGCAGATTGTTGAATTGAATAATTAATGGCTGTGTGATTCTTGATAGTATAAATATGGTTAGTATGTGTTAGTATTTTATACACTGATGAAGGGTTTGTTTGACCTGAAAGCTTTGTTTTATTAAACACTTGTTCAGTATCAGTGTTGCTTGGTTTGTTTCATATTGCAACTAAAGGCAGAGGTGACAAAGAATTATGTAATCTGAGATAACCCAGCAGAAATGTTTGATAGTAATTTTAGAACTATCTCAGAGAGTGAGACTTGTCATTTTGTATTTGTCTTTGGGTCTGACAACATCCTGCCATCAGCACTTGCCTGGCTCTGCAAGTAAGTCATTTAGTGCATAGCAGCTTAGAAATAGATATGAATATAGCAAGATTAGTTTAGATGTTTTCTGTATTTATGTGAAACTGTCCTGCAATGATATTTTAAAGTATTTCCTGTGATTCTGAACTCTGCTGTCACTGTGTTGAGTTACTGAGTATTGTCTTATGATTTTATTATTTATTATTAAATATGTTTAAACCATTTATTTGTGACTGGTTTGTTTAGAGATATTTAAGCTCTTAGAGTACTTGCATATGCATTTGGTGACACTGTATAGGCCAGTCCTAAATAGCCTTAGTCTTGAACACACTTACCATTTGGATAATAGTAACATTACACAGTAGAATTGGTCACTATTTGGGAAGGGCCTTATAGTAGCTGATAAAGAGTGGTTGGTGGCAGCTGGTACTATCTTATAGTTGGGCAGAAGGGTGCATAGCTAATGAACCTGTGCCAGCCTCCCCCAGCAGTGTTTGTGTGTTTGCATATAAATCAAATTTCAAAGTGTGTGTGTGTGTGTGTGTGTGTGTGTGTGTGTGTGTGTGTGTGTGTGTGTGTGTGTGTGTGTGTGTGTGTGTCAGCTACTTGGGCAGGAACATGAATCACTGGTTGGACAGACAGGATGCTGGAGGTTTTGGCATGACCATTCGGCTGAAATATTAACCGTATAGTTGTGCCAGTGGGGAGTCTTACAGGGGATCTGAAGAGAAAGGGAGAAACCAGCCCCAAAATGACTGTGATCTCTGTGTGCTCTTAAGGGAAATTCTACTTTACTGTGTGTGTACTTGTCATTCTCCCAATGTGCACATCCCTCACTGGTGTTAGTGGTGAGAATTAATGCTCCTTGGTTACTGGGCCAGTGCAGGAGCATCACACCCTGTTCATCAACTAATCTCTGTGGGCAGTGTTATATGAAGCCTAGTATGACTCGTCCATGAACTTGCATTGCAAAGCCTACATAGACTGGATGTGATAATGCATGGAACATTTTATTCTGGGATACATTTTCATGGTCATTTGTGGTGGTACATATGCCACTGTTTCTTCATTGCTGCAATGCATTCCACCTGCCACTACCTGCCAGAAGGTACTATGGCTATCTTTTTCTCGCCAGACTCTTCAGCATGTTTTTAGCTACTGGTTCTACCTCTGTGTTGAATTATATGATTTCCCAACATAGCTTTTTGTTTGACTTCTATCTTTTTTATTGTACCATGTTTTTGTACATCTGTCACTGTAATGGTTGCCACTGTGATGTGCATTATCTCATATTGAGACTGAATTATGGCTGAAAAAGGTTAACTGAGCAGCCCATCCATTAATTTAGCAAGCACAAATAAGTAAATTAACTAAGTGCATTAAGCCTCAGTATAGTATATTATTTACATTACTACTATTTAATAACTACGACTGATCTGTTTGCATTTTTTGCTGATACATCATCCACATATAACAATGCATGCCTTAGATAAATGTAATATTTTATATCCATACTAATTCTGTTTGTCCACTTCTATCTTCCATCATTTAAATGTTAACATTTACCCTCTTTCCTCACTCCTATTATTCCCCTATGATAGTACACTTCCCTCAAAATGCAGTATGTTATTTATCTTTTAATCTCTTTATCCAGCTCCTCTTACCTTCATTTGCTGCTATTTGTCTTATTCATTATTCTTTGTTTCATTGACACTACTTATACCTAATAATTTCCATCCTTTTGTAATCATCTTTATTAACAATCCTGCCATTAATATCACCTATGTTTTCTCTCACCATGTCCTCAGCCCTTCACCCACTAAAAGGAAAGAGAGCTCTCATACTTCTTTAATCTCTGTTATATAACTTACTCTTTTTTTCTTTCATTGTCTGCACTCTTTTAGGACCAGTTTACTTCCCCCAAAATATGTATATTGTCTTCTTCTATCTTCAGCTACAACACTCTGGTCTGTTCCATCTGCCATTCCCAAGTAATGTATTTCGTATCCTCTCTCACCTAAGTAACGGTCTCACATGTTGATTTCTCACTGATCCTGATTTTTTTTATCATTACTATTAAAAAACAGTGACACAATAATTTACAATCAATGAAATAAATCATAAAAATTGAAGAAAAGGCAGAGAATAAAGAAGAAATGATGAAAAATCTCATTATTTAAGTTATCTTATTTCATTATTCATGTTATCTCTAAAAAATTCCATTGAGAATACATATACAGCCAAATTCAATAAGCCCTACACAGTCCATTTCTACCATGTCAAACTGATTTAGTAGCACACAGTTTTAGGTTCAGTAAGCACTGTGTAGAGGTACACCACACCTTGCAAATAAGATACACACCATAGCCAGAACACTTCAAGGAAATAATATGAATTGGTCACTAAATATAAATTTAATGAAAAAAAGGAAGTAGTAAAAAATAAATAAATAACTGATATTCTCACTCAATTAGAAAATGGTCTAACACTGATATTCTTTATGATGTCCAATGGGGTGCAACTAAAGCAGTAATTAGAGGCATGCTAATACAAAAAGAAACATTATATAAAAAACTAAATAAAGAAATGGAAACTAAATTAGAAAATGAACTAAGAGAAATAGAAAAGAAAATCCAAAACAGGTATACTCCTGAGCTTGAAACTACTATGCTAAATTTTCAAAAAGAACTGTACTTATTACAAACACAACATTATAAAATTACAGAGCTGAAGACACTCTCCAAATATGCTGAATGGGCCCAAATGTCATCGAGAACAATAGCAAGAATAATTAACATAAAACAATCAACTTCTAGAATAACCAAAATAAATGATAAAGGTAAATCAATATGTACAAACCCTACAATTATTAAAACGTTTGAAGAAATATATAAAAATGCATGTGGCCCACAAAAACAGTCTCCAATAGAAGAATGTGGACATTATTTAAATAATATAAAATTTCAACTTTTAAACGGTCAACAAAGGGAACTCTTCAAAGTCCCATTTATGAAAGAGGAAATTCAATCAGCAGTAGATAAAATAAAATAAAATAAAGCCCCAGGACCTGATGGGTTTACAGCTGAATTTTACAAAGTCTTTAATTTGTAAATATCAAATAGTTTGCTTAAAATATATAACTCTATTAGGAAACATGGTATCACAGACTTAAATAATTCCAAAACTATCCTTATTCATAAACCCAACTCAGACAAGACAAATCTTTATAATTACAGACCTATTGCACTAATCCAGGCATTCTTTAAAGTATTCAGTTGTATTTATTACTGCTTGGTAGTAACTTGATTAAAGTATAGCTATCATTTCTAAGTCTTTTGGATTAAGCACTTGGGCTTCAGACCAGCTGTTTTACATTAGGAAGGTTTGTGGCCTGCACTGTGGTGGCAGGACAGGTAGCTTACATCCTTCTAAGTTGGGAACTATTGATTGAGGGCTCAGTGTCTGTTATTCTAAAAGTGTATTAGTTCTGGTTTAAGCACTTGGGCTTCAGGCCAGTTATTTTACATTAAGAAGGATCGTGGTCTGCACTCTTGTGGGAGGAGAGGCTGGACTCTGCCCTTCTTAGCTGGGAATTTCTGGTTAAAGGCTTATAGTGCCTGCATATTCTAACTGTTTCTTACTGAAATTGGTACACCTTGTTTGCTGTAGCATAGACTAGATCCAGGCCTGCTGAATTTAGCTTTGTTTGTATGCTGGTTGTTTGTTTATTTCCCTGAAATGCTAATTCCGCCTAAAATGCGGCCTTTTAGCACTTCTGTGGATCCCTAGTGATATCTGCATTGAATACTGTACTTATTTCCTTGTTTCACTTGAAAGAAAGTTACTGTTTGTCATTTTTGCATTTAAGTTACCTGTAACACATTGCATTTAAGTTACCTGGCACTTGCTCACTAAAGCAATTATATAAGTCAGCTCTAAAAAATTAAAAGCACTACACCATCACAAACTCCCCTTGAATACCTTGTTCCCCATTTGCCCTTTTTTCAATTATAAAGGAATTCCTAATACTATTCTAGCATGTCCAAAGGTCAGTTGTCAATCTCCTCTCCAGTCCAGCTGGTGAATCTGGGAATCTTGAGGCAATGTTACAACTGCCTCATGTACACAGACAACCCTCTCCTCCTCCCAACAAATTCCAACACATGTGAGAGATGCAACCATATAGCCAAACTGGAGGCTAAGCTCTCTCAACTCAGTACTGGCGTAACCAGTCAGGAGGAGAAGGAAACCACACTCACTACAATTCCAGTCTCACATAGACCTACCACGACAACAAACCAAACACATAAACACACAAAACATACTGAGGCTCTAAATAAAAATCTGCCTAAGCAGCAGAGACCTCCAAAGCAGACACCCAAGCAACCGCTACCCCAAAACAAAACACGTGCAACACATAGCTCACAAAGCCAGTGTGCCGAACAGTCACAACCCTTAAGGCTAAACAACACACCTGATACACTTGTAATAGGTGACTCTATCGTCAGGCACACTCACCAGGCTGAACAAGGAGAAGGTCACGGTGAGCTGCCTGTCGGGCGCTAGGATCCGCCACATAACACAAGCACTCAGGTCACTCCAAGGCAAGTACAAATATGACTCAGTCATTGTCCATGCTGGTGTGAATGACCTGAGACGTACCCACCTGGACTACATGAAAAGAGACATAGAGGAGCTCTCTGAGCATGTAGCCCAGGCCAGTATGACCCTGACCTTGAGTAGCATCTTACCCTCACCAAGAATGATGCCACAATATGAAGACAAGATGATCAATTTCAACAATTGGCTTAAGTATTGGTGTCATTCAAAGGGGATCCAATGCCTGTCAGCCTGGGATGACATGCTCGACAAGCCACGATGCTTCACTAGGGACGGCTTACATCTGTCACCCCTGGGCTTTCGGATATTGGCAAAGGCTCTTGCTACCCCCATAGTGCCTTTTTAGGCAAGGCTCAAAAGACAAACCCACCTCCATAGGTATCACAAGGGATAAGAAACTAAGAGTAATGCTACTCAACGCCAGAAGTCTAAACCTCAAGATGCACGCACTTGAAACTCTCCTTAGCATGGAGAACATCGATATCTGTGCAGTAACAGAAACCTGGTTCAAGGCTCCCGAGAGCACCCCAGCACTACCAGGTTATACCTCATACCATGCTTTTCGGCCCCAAAACTTGGACCGAACCACAAAAGGAGGGGGAGTATCAATATTCGTCAAAGATACCCACGCCTCCAGGTTGGTGGCACAGCAAGAAGCATCAGAGACTATCCATGTGCAACTAACAGTGGGTAAAACTGCCTTCCAGTTTATAGCCTGCTACAGACCACCCACCCAAACACAGGAACCCCACTCGGCCTTCCTGAGAGTACTGGAAAATATGAAGGTCTCTCCAAACACCATTATATTGGGCGACTTCAACCACCCAATCATAGACTGGGAGCATTACTCTAGCTCCAACACCCTAGCCCAAAGGTTCCTAGAATTTATAAACTCAAATGCTATGGAACAACTTGTTACCACTCCCACAAGAGGGGAAAACATACTGGACCTGATCATCACCAACATGGGGACACTATGCTCCAGACCAGAAGTGTATCCCTCACTGGTAAGATCAGACCATAAACTAATCTCACTGGATATTCACATCCTGACCCCACCCCCTGCCCAGAAAACCACAGTGAAAAACTTCTCTAAAGCAAATTTCACACTCCTCAAAACTGAAGCGGAATCCTTCAAAGCCCCAGGGCCTGTGGAAAATACGGCCCAGACCGCAGAATCCTTTATAAACGCATTCTATGAACACCTTCAGGAATGCATGGATCATGCAATCCCAAATAAAACCAAGACCCAATCCTCCAAAGGTGTCTGGTGGACCCCAGCCATAAACAAACTATACAATAGAAGGAGGAAGCTACTACATGATAGAGCAAAATCCCAAAGGAAGGCATCTCTGATCAGTATTAGCAAAAACACGGGCACTCATAAAATCGTCTAAGGCCAGCTTCGAGAGAAAAATTACACAGGACACTAAGGATAATCACAAGGCTTTCTTTAGTTATGTTAGGAACCTGGGTGGGAATTCCCAGATATGCTCAGAATTAGTCCAAAATGACAAAAAATACACCGAGCCAACATCCTAGCTGACAGGTTCAGTGCAAACCCCAAATATCTATCCCAACAGAGTGCTGCCCCCCCTGACATCTCAGATGCTCAGGTAAGAGCCGCCCTATCCAAAGCAAAAAACACAGCATCAATGGGACCAGATGGTGTCCTGGGCTGTGTCCTACATGAACTCCAAGAAGAGCTAAACCCAAACATAAAACTACTGTTCAATCTTAGCCTTACTACAGGATATGTACCCAAAGAGTGGCGTACAGCAACAGTGGTCCCTCTCCACAAAAGTGGTGCCTCAACAGATCCTGAAAACTATCGCCCCATAAGCCTGACTAGCTTGGTCTGCAAAGCTATGGAAAGGATCATCATGGACCTCATAAATAAAGATATTGGGGACCTACAGACACTGGATCCTACCCAGTTCGGCTTTGCTAAGGGCAGATCCTGCCTCTTAAACCTGGTCGATTTCTTTGAAACAGTCACCAAGGCCATTGACGAGGGGAAGGTGGTCCACTCAGCCTACCTGGACCTCGCAAAAGCCTTCGATACAATACCCCACTCGGGCATTATAGATAAGCTCACCAGCTTAAATATAAACCCCTATGTCACTAGATGGGTTGCAAACTGGCTCAAGGACAGAACCCACATGGTTAGAATTGCTGGAGCCATGTCAGACTCCAAACCAGTTACAAGTGGCGTCCCACAAGGCTCAGTCCTGGGACCTCGCTTGTTCGCTATATATTTCTCGGTGGTACAGGCCAACACAGAAGGACTGTGGCTTACCAAGTTCGCAGATGACTGCAAACTGGGCACCATAATCAACTCTCCAGCCAACACAAGCATCCTCCAAAAGAGCCTCATAGAAACAGACAACTGGTGCCAGAGCCATGGCCTCAAGCTAAACGCCAAAAAGTGTATAGTCATCCCCTTTGGCAAAAACAAAGTGCCCACAAATTACCACATAAGTGGTAATCCATTAAGTACAGAAGAAGTCATTAGGGACCTGGGGACCCAAGTTGATAGCAATCTCTCATTTGACAATCACGTGGCCAAAGTGGTTAGAAAAACATTTTATATAGCCCACCTAATCATGAAGGGATTCACATCTAGATCAGGGGAGGTCATCGTGCCTCTTTACTCATCCCTCATTAGGCCCATAATTGAGTACAATGCCCCTTTTGGGATGTACCTTACCAGACGCCTGCAGCAACTGGAAAGACCCCAAAAGTACCTCACCAAGAGGATCAAAGGGCTCAAACAGATGCCATATGCTGCCCGGTTAAAGAAACTCAAGCTCTACTCAGTGGCATACCACCTGTTCAAAGGCGATCTGTGCCTGATGTATAAAGCCATGTCCAACCCGGAATTAATGGATATGCTGCACCTCAGAAAATCCAAATCCCATCGAGGCCTACCGAGAGACTTGAACCTCAGCACTGAAATAAATAGGACATGCTGGAGGGACAGATTCATAACCCAAAGGCTCCCTTCACTCTGGAATAGAATCCCAGTCCAGGTTAGGCAGAGTCCCACATTGACTCTCTTCAAGAGGAATCTTGAAGAGTGGATGGGAGATCATAGGTTTACCCCGGCTATCAGTTCTGTGTCACTGTTAGACAGAGGCACAGTATACTAACCTCAAAAAAAGGCATAGCAAAATTAATTTAAAATGAGTGGCGAAAGCCAAACACATTCTGGCTAGGCTTATAAATGCCCTAGGGCAGATAGCCTAGTATGAACCTATGAACCTATGAACCTATGAAATGTAAACATAAAGATATTGACCCTAGTCTTAGCAAATAGGCTTAAAAAGTACTACTAAATATTATATCACCTGTACAGTCTGGGTTTATGAATAAAAGGGAAGTTTGTGATAATACACTCACATTGGATGCTACCATCCAAATCCTAGAAAAAGAAAGAAATCCAGTATATGCTTTGTCACTAGATGCAAGTAAAGTGTTTGACAGAGAAAATTTTGTTTTCTTGTTTAAAGCTCTAGAATACTTCAATATACTGCAATAATTCATTGATATTGTCAAAATGCTTTATAGAAGCTCCTATGCAACACTTTCAATAAACAAATTAAACTCATATCCAGTAAGAATTATTAATGGTACCAGACAAGGTTGATCCCTATCATCCTACCTTTTTAACCTTTATATTGAACCCCTCCTGCTCTGTATAGACCAAAACATTTTTCATCATTTTCCAACAATCCAGAATACAAATTTAAAATTTACTGCATTTGCAGATGACTAAAACATTGAGTTTCAACATCCTAATATGGATTTACATCAAATATTAAAAGCCATTGAAGCCTTTTTAAATATAACAAACTTTGAAATTAATCCATCTAAATTGTGTATTTTCCCAATCAATCCTAGAGGTCATTAAGAGTATTATTTCCCAGAATCCAAAATTAAAATAACATACTCATTCAACTATCTGGAAATAAAAGTCAAATATACTCAAAAAGCACTAATTAAAGAAAATTTGCAAAAAACATGGGCAAATATAGCGCAGGACATTAATAGATGGAAAACTATAAAACTCTCTTGTTTATCCAAAGTAGCCATTATTAAAATGGATATCCTTTCCAGAATCCTATATTATTTCAATAGAATTAATTTAAATATAACAAAAATACTTATGTAAAATGAATGCAGAACTATCTAAATGTATCTGGTACATGAAATCAATCAGAATCAGCTACAATAAATTGATTCTTCCTAAAGAGGAAGGTAGATTTGGCCTAATAGACTTCAAGTTATACTATAAAATATGTTGCACCAGCAATATTATCTAAATAATAAATTATAACCCAAGTGAAAAAAGAGTGGTCTCCAATGTGGGTTAAGATGTGGTTTGATCATATTGGAACTCAAAATATTAATCTGAAATTGCTCCCTTTTATTAAACAAGAAAACATTAAAAAAATCAAACTTCACAAATTGATTAAAAATAAAATCAACATCTTTCAAAAGCTATTGACATCTTTAAATCTAGACTTCACTCTCAAATTATTACAACCGATTCATCTAAACCCAAATCTTAAAATTAACAACTATTTGATAAAGTTAAACCAATATCCTTTAATAAGAAATACTACAGTATGGGACTTCCATAAGCTAAAGGGACACTTCCTTGTGTACATTAGGAAAATACTGAAGCTACAGAAGAAATATGATACTATACTAAGACAAATTAAAGATCTTGTCAATACAATAACTCTAAAGATAAAATGCTTTCAAAGATTTAGAAGTTAATCTCCTCAAATAAAATCAAACCTCCATACTATTATCAAACTACTGGAATAGAGAAAACCAAAACATTATGATTGAACAAAAATTGCAAGGAACACAGAGTATGATAAAGCTTACTCCTTTTAAAAACTTAATCTATATACAACTTATGATCAACAATAATGCATACCTTACCCCTATGTCAATTAATAGATTTAACTCAACATTTTCACCATATTGTCCGTACTGCCCATCTAGGATTACAGATATACTACATGTGTTTTGGAGTGCAAACATAGATATAATCTGTGGTGCACATTGAAAGTTAAATTATAAAAAATGGGATATGAAAAATCAGAGATTTCATGGGAATTTAGGATTCTCCACATAACATCACAAAACTTGTCTAAGATAAATAAGCATGTATTAATTACTATATTTGCATTAGTTAAGTTGTATGTGACCTAAAACTAGCTTGATTAAACTAAATTATCATGGACCGATGTCAAAAATGTGACAATGAAATACATATCCTGACATAAATTAATAGCAAAAAATAAAAACAAACTCTTTTACTTCCAGAAGTATTGGAATCTTCTACTAAATAACATACTAAAAGATTAAGTTAAAAGAAGTGTTTTTATATGCAGAAAGTAGTAACATGGATCCTTTTGCTAAACCCAAAATCTCATAAACTATAAGTAAACAATAATTAATCTAAGTGCTAAATAATGTTTAAGAATTGTCTGTTTTTCTTCTACCCTAACAAGCTGTGAATGAATGTATTTAAGGTGGCACTATGTTGTAAATAGTTGTAAATAGCTTCGTTACTACAACTTTTAATTTATAAGTGTGCAAACAAAGCTTTCTTCTCTTTAAGATAGTTTTATAAACATGCAATTGAAATAAACCTCCATGATTCAGTAGTCTAACACTGTATTGTATATATACTGACACATTTTACTTTATTTCTGTGTATTATTTTTGAACATCTTGTTCTGTATGTAAATATGTACTACTATGACTTAAAAAGAAATAAAATATTATATTTGAAAAAAAGGTAAACACAGTGTCTTTCTAATTACAGCACAAGCAGCTGAACTGCATGCAAACAACCAATCCAATGTGATGGAGCTATTCAACAAGCTATAAAGCAACCATTAATAAATCTATTGGAATACAACCACAGAAAGGAAGGAGTCTACATGGAAAGAATGTTAGCTGGCTGCTGCTGCTGTTTTAATTCATCTATGTGCTACAGGCTGAAGCCAATGTTGCTGCTGCTGCTAATAGACCTAGGCCTAGAAAGAGAAGAGTTTTCAGACCCTGTTTAGCTTTTCACAACCTACATGATGTGGAAATAGTGGAGTGCTACAGGGTGGATAGGTGCACACTACATGAACTCTGCAACCTCTGCCGTCTTCAACTCATAGCCAGGTCCAACCAAGGGGAACTCATCCCAGTAAAGATAAAGGTATGCATAGCACTTAGAATCATACTGGGGGTGTCACAGGCATCAGCATCCAGGATTCTCCATCAATTTCCAAATGCTATGCTGCAATATGTCAGTAACCATACATATTTTTCCCATACTCCCGAGGAGAAGGCCAGAAATATGCAGGAGTTCTGTCTTGCAGCATACTATCTTGAAGCACTCGGTGCCATAGATTGCACATATATACATATATATATATATATATATATATATATATATATATATATATATATATATTTATAAATTAGGTCACCACCCAGGAAACAGGGTAGGCTCCACATAAACAGAAAGGGGTAACACTCTATTAACTGCCAATGTGTGTATAATGCCAGTGGAATCATCTTGAACATTGCACGCTGGCAACACAGGCAGTTATCATGACTCACATATCTGGCACACCTCCCAACTGTAGCAGATGTTCACTAGTGGGCATATCCCACAAGGACATTTTTTTGATGATGCAGGTTATGCACTGGAACTGTGGCTGCATCAGAAATGCAAGCATACTCACTGAAGAATTCCATAATGAGGCTCATGCTCAAACCAGAAATGTCATAGAGTGTGTGTTTGGTCTGCTGAAGTCACAGTTCTGGTGCCTAGATACGTCTGGGGGAGCCCTCCAGTACAATCTATGGACATGTACTGAAATATTCACAGTATGTGCCATGCTACACAACATCATCCTAAGAAAAAAGCTTCAGCACCATCAGCAAGAGGAAGGAGCACACATCCCTCCACCAATGCCAAGGTCACCACCACCACAGGCAGATGAGGAGTCAGTGGGGGACCCCCAGCTTCTGTGGGTGTAGGCAGATGTAGGCATGCTCAACATGGGGTTTATGTTGGACCATTGAATGGAAATCACCAAATGGCATTACATCAAAAATGCCATTCAGTGAAACTCCTCATGTGGGGACTGCACCCCCACCTTAATTATACATACCAACTACAAGATCACACTACAGTGGGGAAAGGGCAAATTTCCTGATCCCTATCATAATGGGATTTTACTCAAATGGCTCAATGAATAGCATATTCGATGAGACATACTGTTGTATAGCTGAACATAGACCCCCCCCTCAATATACCCTTGCATCGGCTAAGAGACAACAGACAGCACACTCACTCACCACCTACAGGCCTAAAACCTTCCTCCATACCACACATACACATAGTAACATTGATGCCAGGCAACTCTCACAACCTTTACCTCCCCATGTATTGGCTATGCAGTGCTTGCATCAGACAGAATCATCCCTGAACTGAAACTGTGGCAACTGCTGCATTTACAAGGTAAGACTTGAACCTGGAGTTTATTGTGTAACAATGTGAATGAGTGGCATATCCTTGCATTTCATTACTTGGAACTGTAAGAAGGTAAAAGGTGGAAGATTTGTGCAGAAATTGCCTTGACATGTCACAGCAAATACTTATTTGACTTGTATGTGCCTATTATTAAGCAGTAGGCCTCAGGCATAAAAGATTCACACAGTCTTAACTCTCAAAAGTACTGATGAGCACTGCATGCTCTCAGTTTAGCACCATATGTTTGTACTGGATAATCATTAAACAGAGAAGTTAGAAAGTAGTGAAACACATTGCAGTTTTTGAATTCCCAACCATCATAGGATCATTCACAATAATGTTGGGAAATTTTGATGGCATCAACTGTGTAACTTTCCAAGGTGAATATAAGTTAAAGGTACACCAACCATTTCAACACCATAAATGCAGATATACTAAGCACTAGGCCAGCTATGTACCCTGAGCATTAGGCACAACACTTATATATCCCTGCATCCAAACTATAAACAGGGATTTGGCACAGTTATCATCACTTGCACACTGTTGTGTGTGTGTGTGTGTGTGGGGGGGGCAGGAATCCTAGGCTGACACAAAAGGTCACTGAGTGTGTATGAGTAAGAAAGAGAAGCAGGCAAACATTTGGGCAAATCAACAAAAGGCCAGTGAGCCAAAATGAGTTTTAAGCTCCATGTTTGAACCATGGAACTGTTGTGTGTGTGTCTGCAGGGGTCTTCAAGGTGACATTGGTGTGTGAGTGTCTGCATGAACACAGCCAAGCTCTGTGTTGGCTCTAAATCTTGGTATGATGGACATGTGTGAGCCATGAATGATAGAGGTGGCAGATCATCATTGTTGTCCTCGATCACAAGAACTGTCTCTTCCAGGAGTTGCATTGGCATGTCCAAGCCCATGGTCAGATGCTCTGCTGCTACCTGAATGTGACTGATGTGTGCTGGATGAGCTCCCTTCATGGAGACACCCAGGACCACATCCACATGGCCTGTCATGTCTGAGTGTGGACAGCTCACCCACTGATGGAGCAGTGGAAGTACTACTACTATGAGAGCATGATCGGACACGACCAAGTTGGCTAACAGCAGATGATGTGGCTGACCTACTCCCACAAGGATGCAGTTCCCCTTCCAGCAGATATTCCTTTACAGACAACACTTGTTCCATGCCAGACACCCCCTCATTCCATCACAGACACTCCACATTTCAACATGTCATTCATCTGTATTTGCACATATTTATCACAGAGAAGTCCATTTTAAGGTACTGGCAACCATATTACCTGTGAAATGCCTTGACTAGCATGCCCATGGGATCAGTACACTTCTAAGTAATGCATAGAGATAAAAGTGTCACAGCCTTTCCTTCAGATATTTCTATCAGATTTCTATTTATTTCAGATATTAAGTACATTCCAGCATATAAAGTATATAGCTGACAAAATGCAAGCATACCTTCTAAAGTATAATAATCCTTTGTGCAGATATTTCCTGAAAAACAGCATAAATGCAGTCTTCTCCACATAAATAAGTCTCCTGACCACCAGTTTGCCTAGCTACTCATGTTCCTTTTTTAATGGTGTAGATTCAGGGATGTTAGCATGGTGAAGATGCAAATGAGGTGTAAACCGATTAGAATTGCTGAATCTCAAATACTTGGATGCATGTAGGAGATGTAATCATATTGCAAGCACTCCCTCAATGTTTTTTTTAATGGATTGCAACTGTGAATGATTACTGGTTGGACAAGGGAAAACACAACAGCACTGAAGGCTGCTTTATATCCAGTGGGTTTGTCAGGTTAGATCTACATAGTGCTAGATGTCAGACTGGAAATAAGTATAGTCCAACCTGCTAGAAGCACACAATTCACAGGTTGTGTTCCTTAACATCCAATCAGCCCTTCATTTGTTGGCAAATGCATATGTTATTATTTCCAGTTAATATCCTCACACATTTTAAGGCCAATTATATAGAATGGCTTGCAGACTGCATGTTTCAAATTACTGGTCAGATAACTGAAGAATGACCAACAAACTCAGAGAGGTGAGACAGAGTTATATATTTGTAAGCAATAGTCATAACAGGTTGTATGATCACTAAGTGCACTACATCCAAAAATAATACATGTACTAATGACAGTTGTACGATTTCTTACTACTGTGAATGGTGTAAAGCTGTTTGTGTGTCAAAAAGCGATACGACACACATCCTGTGTTCTGAAGGTTCATTACAGTGGGTGTTCTAATCCAGATCTATGTAGACATATCTCATGTAAACCATCATTTTCTAGTGTGCATGTCATAGGCTAAGTTTCCTCATTTCAACTACATGACCCTTTCTCCCTTTTCTGTCTTTGATTTTTTTTTTTTCTCAGTGTTTGTGTAATGTGGTGCATAGCCCAATCATGGGAATGTAGGAAATGAATGGCAGGTTTTGCTCTGCTTATCTCATTTGTGAGAAGTGAACCAGTTCACAAACTGGACAACAGGAGCACTCAGGAAGCAAACAGGACCCAGACAGTCAAAAATAGAAACAGGATACATTCAATTAATTCTGTTGGGCACCATGCAAACCCGATACATGGCATTGAGTGGTGCTTAACAGAGAGACTGTAAGAATAATTATTAAATTATAGAGTGTCATGTAACTAGTCCTGTGGCAGCAAGTGTAAGTGTAGGGCTGGAGTGCAGATCATCCTGGGTTCTATTATAGGGTGTGCAACTTTTTTTTACTATCTTGACATTGCAAGTGACATCAGTGAACTGAAACATGAACAACTGTTATGGCAACTTCTTTGTGGGAACAGGTGTAAGTGTAGAACTGCCATACACATGCCCCTGGATTCTAATACAGGGTATTCCATACACTTTTACTATTATTTCACTTCCCATTATAGTCACTCTTAGTTATAACACTTTAGATGGTGCAGATTATCTTAATTATATGTATGAGGGATGAGACACTATCATTGTGTTATCAGATTAATATTCCAATTGCAGTTATTTAATTCCTCACTGCTTAGCACTGCTGCTCCCGCTTATCATTGTGCAAAACATTGCATGGTTGTGCACACTCCATTAAACATGATAACTGGAATTTGCAGGAGAACATCAAGTCTCCATTGCTCTAGATCTGCTGGTAGAGAGACATGGCTAGGGTAAGAGGAGATGGTGCCAGTTTTAGGACACATAAGCAGGGGTGGTAAATAGACATGGCTGGCATTACTGGAGAAAGAGCCAGGTTTAGGACACAGAGGTGTGGTGTTCCGGAGTACGGGATATTTATTGGACTCTTGGTAAAGCACCACAGCCAAATGCTTCTGCAGGGGGGAATATTCTGGCTCCTAGTACAAATCTGATGCATGGGATAGTTTAACACAGGCTGTAACCAGTGCCACTGGTATCCTGTGCATTGGAGAACAATGTAGGCATCATTTTAATGACCTAGAGGAGGAAGAAGAAGACTCCCAATCATTGGATTGAGGAGGACTGATGAATTTAAAAGTGAGTACATCCCACATATTTGTAGTTATCAACTAAAGAGAGTACTTGTAAGACTTAGAAAGCTGAATATAGGCAAGACTGGCATGCATAATGGTATTTTGTTCTTTTCTGTTTTTTTCCCAGCAGCCAGTGATTGGGAGTTCAATGTGCAGGCCCATGGGGTTAGATTAGAGAGACTGAGGGAAGCAAGTGGTATGTATGCAGCAGAAGAGAAGTGTTATTGTAGCATTAAAAGTAAAAAAAAATAGCTTTTTTGGTATTTTATACAGTTGTATCAAATTGAGCAGGGATATTCCACCTGTTAATGCAAGTATGCATGCATTAGTCTGTACTACAAACCAGTTGTAAGAGTCCAAAATTAGACTTTAGTCAGAAGTTGTGGGTTCATATACCACAATTCATAACTATACCACACATTATTTCTTCAATAATATTTACATTAAATTAAAACATCTATTCCAGTGGCACAAAAGCCCTGCTGAAAACTGTTATCTGTATAATTGGAACATGCATATGTGCAATATATGCACACTTCAAGGATTACTTAAAGCAATTTGTAGCATAGTGTGTATCTGTTAGAAGGTAGACTTAAACATAAAACTTAAGATAATAGAGTTGTACACCTGTATGACTGCATTGTATGTCATATATGATGGCACTAATCTTTTGTCTTTTTTTTTACTCACCCCTAGCGTTATCTCACTTTTTTATTTTCTTTGTTTTTCTTTTCTTCTAAAAATATTTTTATTTTATTTTTATTGTTGATTTTTTTTTTATTGTTATTTGATTTAATTTATTTTTTTTACTTTCATTTTTAGTTTTATTATGTGTTGTCAAAATGTGTCCATGTCATCCATGTGTACCACATCAGTAATAGCTCCATAGCACAGCAAGGTAGGCCAGCCCCATTGGATTAGCCTCCCTCCACTCCATCAGCTGCAGCACTGATGCCCAGCACATCTGGGAGCCAATCTGGCAGTACTGCCTCTGCTGCCCCTGCAGCACTGGCACCCTCAGGAATCCCTGCCCCGGAGGCTGGTCCAGAGGTAGCCATCGGGAGCAGTGGCAGAATAGGTGATTTTATTAACCATAGCAAGTTGCCAGGAATGATGAATATTGGGGTGTGCTGCACCATTGGTGCATGCCTACACTGGCTGGAAAAGCTGCTCTCCCTCATGTAACATACTACTAGTAGTAGGAGGAGACATCAAGCACTCAAGCCACTTGTTGAGTAAGGTGACAGTGATGACAGTTCAGTGGATGATGACTCAATTCTCACTGTCTCCAAGACTGATGGCTTGGCTATAGGCTCGGGGTGTCCCCACCCTCACAAGAACTGTGGTGTCCCCCCAACCTTTTGTGGACATCTCTGTCCCTGTCTCTTGTCTTGTTTGTGTTGTCTGTCTGCAATTGCTTCCTCACCTACCCAACTTACCTGACCAAGGCATACCTACTGCTCTTCTCCAACATTCCTCTCTCTCTCTCTCTCTCTCAAATAAAAAATAAATGGGCACTTGTCCCACAAAAAAAATCATCCCATACATAGCTCTTTCCCACTCGTGTCTTCTTGACACACTTGATTCGGTTCAATTTGCTATACAACTTGATTTTGTTGTGGTCAACCCCTCTGTATTGAGGTAACAGTCCAAATTCAGTTAATATTCTGCACATATTTTCATTTTGCACTTTTAAAAAAATGGATAGGTATGGTTCTTTCCTACCTCCCTCCTGCACATTCCTGTCCTGCTTTCCATTTGTTCTTCCCCCGATTGCTCTCCATTTCACCACTTTCCTATCTATCCTATTTTAACATCTTTAATCTGGTCAAAAAATAGAATCATACACAACATATATAAGCAGCAGAAAAACAACCGATCCCTTCAGTTTTTGTGCTCCATGTTTAAGCAGAGGTGTGCTTCCCACACCAATGGACAGCAACAGTGAGGGGTGGCAAAATGATACAGTCACCTCTGTCCAAAGCTGCATTTGTACTATAAAGAATTTATGTTATTGCATTATCACTGTTTAAATAACAGTATTTAAAAGTATAAGATACACCTGAATTCAAACCCAGTATCGTCTGGGCCTAAAAAAGAATGTATCAATGCATTAACAAGTACTGCCACAGAGTCTGTTAAGCAGTTTCATAGACTCAGTGCTAACTATCAGAATTTAGCACTGTAGCTCACTTTTGTGTACTTCTTAGCTACATGCAAACATGTGTATCTTGCATGCATATACACTTTGCCAACTGTTGTGCAACCCTGCTGTTTACCTCACTATGGAAAAATAAAATATTATTATGTATTACTGCGGTTTACTCTCCTTTCCATGTCAATGACATGAAATTACATGTGGAAACATTACAAACTGAAGGCCCTATCTTACAGTGTGTCACATATTTACAGTACAGCCATGTGTTGTCACCAGCCCCAACACTGCAACCCTGTTGTCTCAGTACTTTTTCCACATATATAGCAAGTACACTGTAGACAGTAATATTAAATGTTGTGTGATATACAATGCATATCAAGCTAGTAACATGCAGAGCTACAGCTATTGACTCATAAGCTTAAAAAGGTTTATCTGCAAGGCTAGGGAAGGAATCAGCATCGACTTTATCTAGAGGGACCTAGATGACATTCAGCACACTTGACATGAGTCATTCTGTTTTTGTCAAGGGTAGGTCTTGCTTAATGAACCTTTTTGACTTCTTTGATACTGACCCCAAAAGACTGGATGAGGGATAACAGGACATACTGCATATGTTGAGTTATTCAAGGCTTTTCTATCTCCCTTTCATGTTTCATAGTGAAGATCTCCCATCTGGGAATTAGGCCATGCAGTAATAGATGGATAGGCAATTGTCTCAGTGACAAGACACACAGTCTCATGGCTGGGGACTGCACCTCCACCACTAACACATTTAACATTGGAAGATCACATAGGTCTGTGCTGGGCCCTCGACTGTTCGTAGTCTACTTCCTTGAAGAGCAGGCAACAGTAGATTGCCTGTGGCTTACCAAACTTGCAGATGACTGTTAACTAGATGCACTCATATAGAGTCCCCAATGATGGTAACATACTGATGCAGACAAATGATTGGTGCCAAACTCACAGACTGAACGTTAAAGCAAACAATGTCTCATTTTTTCCTTTGGCAATGAACTACCCCTGCTAATTATGATATACATAGCACTCATGTAAGCTCAATCACAATATTGTGAGGCTTGGGAACACATGTTGATTGCAATGTACATTTTCTTTACTATGTGTCCATAGTGGTGAGACAAACATTCTGCAATGCACACCTCATGCATATAGACAACAATCCAAGACCATAAAGATCATAGCTCTGTTGTACTCTAACCTTATTGAACCACTAATTGAGTACAGGGTTCCTTTCTGCCTGTTCCTTACTAGACACATGCAGCAATTGGATGAAACACAAAGGTTTGTTACTGGGATATTTTAGGGCCTCCAAACATGACATATATGAAAAGTCTGAAAGATCTGCCTGTGTACTTAGTATCATGCAGGCTGTTGACAGGTGACCTATATCTGATCTACAGATCAGTCTCAGACCCTTCCCTACTGTAAATCCTTGACATCTGCAAACCAAGACAGACATGAATAACTTAATCCAGGGTTCTCAACCTAGCCTGTCACATAAATAGACCATGCTGGGGACACAGATATATCAACCAGCAATTGGCATTCCTTTGTAATAGGCTCCCACTGCATGTGAAGCAGTGCTTCTGAATGGCCCTGTTCAAATGCAACCTTGACAACTGGTTGGGTGAATGTATAGTCATATTTGGGGTGACACCTATGTCCTCCATGGATAGGGCCAGTTGTTGCTGCTACTCTGCTAACAATGACCATATAACAATGTTTAATAAGTGTACGTGTGTTTTTACACAGCTAGGATTATAAACTCCCTAGGACCATTAGATTAGTAGTCTCCTATGAACCTATGAAGCTATAAACCTTTTCAGGCCTCCCAACCTCTTGTCTCCCACATGGCCTTCTGTCATCTACTATAAGTTGACTTGCACTCTTGCAAGAATCAGATTTGTGCTATGGAGTTTGTGTAAAGTACTCAATTCTATAATCTGTGTAGTTAGGCAGGGATTCTGTTCTCACTGCAGTCAATTTGGTGTGTGTGTGTGTGTGTGTGTGTGTGTGTGTGTGTGTGTGTGTGTGTGTGTGTGTGTGTGTGTGTGTGTGTGTGTGTGTGTGTATGTCAAGACAGAAGAACATAAGTGTGTATCCTCCAGTTACTACTCCAATGCCATGGACTGCCAGTATTTTGATACTTATACATGTTTACACATCCATTTCATGCAGGCTCCCCAAACTCTTGCCTCTCACATGGCCTGATTATGTCATCTACTATAAGTTGACCTGCACTCTTGTAAAAATCACAATTGTGCTGTGGCACTTGTGTAATGTACTATGTTTTGTAGTCTGTGTTCTTAGGTAGGAGTTCTTTTCTCACTGCAGTCAACTTGGTGTGTGTGTGTGTGTGTGTGTGTGTGTGTGTGTGTGTGTGTGTGTGTGTGTGTGTGTGTGTGTGTGTGTGTGTGTGTGTGTGTGTGTGTGTGTGTGTGTGTGTGTGTGTGTGTGTGTGTGTGTGTGTGTGTGTGTGTGTGTGTTTCTAGACACTAGAGCAGAAGTGTGGGAGTATATTGATACTTTTACTTTTACATGCCTATATATCCATTTCATGCAGACCTCCCAACCTATTGTCTGCTTCATGGCCTGCTGATGGCACTTTCCCAAAGTAGAGTACTGTAGTCTGTGTACTTAGATACATAGGGTTTAATTGTCACTGCAGTCAGGTGTGTGTGTGTGTGTGTGTGTGTGTGTGTGTGTGTGTGTGTGTGTGTGTGTGTGTGTGTGTGTGTGTGTGTGTGTGTGTGTGTGTGTGTGTGTGTGTGTGTGTGTGTATGTGTCTGTATGTGTGTGCAAAGTACTGAGTTCTGTAGTCCATGTACTTAGATAGGTAGGGGTTCTATGTTCCGTGCAGTCAACTGGGTGTGTATGTGTGCGCCTCTGTGTGTGGGGGGTGCTCTTGCTTGACATTACAGACAGCATTTTACACCGGTATGTAGGACACTGTTATTAGCATATTCTCCTCAACAGACAGTGCTGATGTCATCAGCTGTATCAGATTTTTGGATATGCAGTACTCTTAACAGGGCAGGGTCAGAGACTGGCCTGGAGGCCAGGCAGATGTCACCTCATCCTATGTGAGACAGATTATAATGACATGGATTTAATCTATCCTCCTGCATCATGGCATGGTTTGTAGGCCCTTTGTTTTCTTGATGAGAAAGCCCTCTGGTCTCTCAAGTTGCTGCATGTGTCTCTTGAGGTACATACAAATGAAAGCATTATACTCTACTAGTGTTCTGATGAGGTTTAAGTACAGTGCTGTCTTACAGTCCCAAGATCTGAATATTATGGTGGGACTTATGATGTGCATGACATAGGCTTTCAATATCGGTGAGGACACTTGATGGTTGAACTTCAGATTGCTATCTACATGTGTTCACAGTGCTTGCATCACTGGGTTTCAGCATATTAGGATTGTTGTCAATCCTGTTATTAACATGGAATCCTACTTTTTGGATGGATGACATAAAAGTGACACATTTCTGCATTCATTTGTAGATCATGCGTCTTTGTTACTAATCATTTGTCTGTGTTACCTCCTCCTGTACTATGTTATCATCATTGGTGGACTCAATTATACTACTCAATATACAAGAAGCAGCAGATTTGGTAAGCCAAAGGCCATATACTTTAGCCTGAAGTGTCCAGAGAAATAGATTTCAAACAGTAAAAGACAAAGTACAGATCCCTTGGCCTTGCTAATGGTGATATCTCTCCTGGTACAGGTAGATTCGCCAACTTTCACAGTATTTGTTCTGTCAGCGAGTCAGTTGTTTACCCATCTATGACATAGGGATTAATGCCCAGCTTGGAGGGTTTCTTAATAATACCTGTGTGTGGGATTGTGTCAAAAGACTAGGCCAGATCACTATAAACTGTATGCACTGCTTTACCTACACCTAGGCCTATCACACAGAATCACTGTGCTGTGACAACATCACAGATCACCTGTGGCATGACTGAGGACATACACCTTCCTGATATGGTTGAATCTGCACTTCAACACACCATCCACATAGGCTATGTTCCCATAGAAGTTGAGTTGGGGGCACAGCTCTGATGCATGCATGTATAGAGACATCCTGACTCCTCTCAACTGTGAGGTAGAACAACATGTCATCTTGGACCTCTTCTAAATGGACACTAATACTATTCCAGCAGTGTGTAATAGACACATGAGTCATTAATGCTAAATCATGTCTGTTACATCTGATAGATGTCCTCAGAGAGGTCATCAATGGCATGTATGATGACAACATTATCATCTTGTGAAACATGACCAGGTCAAGGCATTTGACACAAATCTACATTGACGTATTAAATCAACACTGTCATATGTGGCCATAAACAGTTATATCATCAAATGGGTAGATCAGTGTCTCACATACTTAGGATTTCACTATGTTGAAATGTGTGAAGTGATCTGTATCTCAGATCCAGTGATCAGATCCATACATCAGGGCTGTCTGCTAGGCCCAATCCTGTCCATTATTTAAGTGATGGACATCACAGATGACATGCACATCCTTGGCCAGACAGCTGACTGAAGGCCTACAGACTGTGTGCAATCACTGACTCCAACTGTGATATTACTATAATACAGACAGTATCAACACATACCAGATGTTGTTGCCACAGCCACGACAGCACTTGCAATGACAAGAAAGCATGGGTGGATTTGGGAAGTCACGTACACAAACACACAACCCAAGTATAATGTAGACATCACACCCTATTATCAGACCAGTAAGTATGTGACATGTGTCCTGAGGTAGATGGCAAGTGGAACATCCACCAGCATATGCTCACAGTGCTGACTACTCCCTTGAATGTAACACAAGTACTGAGTATATGAAGGATATCCACATCAGCACCCATAATACCTTCATAGTTCCCAGACTTCATCACACCAATAACTGAGTACAATGCACCCTTCTTCATGTACCTCTCTACACATCTTCCAATGATATGTAACTGAAGTGCACCACCTTTGTCACAGTGAGCTGTCACACAGCTTACTGGCCATACCTAGGTATTTTTTTTGTGGAATATGCATTACTGTCTGATGACACGCAAGACCAATCAAGTTGTTACACCAGATGCATGTGTGCTACCTGTTCTGCTGATGCACACACTACATACATAGGTGTTTGACAACAGAAATGGCATGTACATCATTCATGACAGTGTGGACACATATATATGCCATGCATATAAGGCAACTAGCTGTTATTGCTCATAATGTTGCATACAGTTATAACACTGCCCCTACTAATGCCTGCAGCAGACATTACAGTGCCAGGGCTGTGTGCATGGTTACTCTCATAGAGTGTGGATGTACCATAATAGCAGTTCAAGTGTGTATGTGTGCAGACTCTTCTCTTAATACTCTAAATCTCATGTTATGTCAGAGATATGTGCTTACTTATGGTATTATTCTGATATAGTCCATGGTTCTTTTAATGTTTTCCATATTCCATGTTTTCAAACCACAAAAGGAGGGGGAGTATCCATATTCATAAAGGATACCCACACCTCCAGGTTAGTGGCAACGCACGAAGCATCGGAGACCATCCAGGTGCAATTAACCGTAGGTAAAACTGCCCTACAGTTTGTTACATGCTACAGACCACCTTCTCAAACTCAGGAAACCCACACAGCCTTCCTGAAGACACTGGAGAGCATGAATGTCTCTCCAAACACCATCATATTGGGTGACTTCAACTACCCAAACATAGACTGGGAACATTACTCAAGCCCCAACACCCTAGCCCAAAGGTTACTTGAGTTCATAAACTCAAATGCTATGGAACAACTAGTCACCATTCCCACAAGAGGAGAAAATATACTAGACCTGATCATCACAAACATGGGGACAAAATGCTCCACACCGGAAGTATATCCCTCATTGGTGAGATCAGACCATAAATTAATCTCACTGGAGATCCACATCCGCCCCCACCCCAGCAAAAAGACCACAGTGAAGAACTTCTCAAAAGCAAACTTCACACTTCTTAAGACTGGAGTGGTATCCTTCAAGGCCCCCGAGCCAGTGGAAACCACAACCCACGCTGCTGAAACCCTTACAAATGCCTTCTACGAGCACCTCCAGGAATGTATGGATCAAGCAATCCCTAATAAAATCAAGACCCTTTCCACCAAAGGCAGGCGCCCGGTCTGGTGGACTCCAGCCATAAAGAAACACTACAACAAGAGGAGAAAGCTACTACATGACAGAGCAAAATCCCTAAAAGGGAAGGCATCTCTGATCAATACTAGCAAAAAACTACGATCACTCATAAAATCATCCAAGGCCAACTTTGAGAGAAAAATCGCTAATGACACAAAAGACAATCATAAAGCCTTCTTTAGCTATGTTAGAAACCTGGGTGGAAACTCCCAGATATGCTCAGAATTAGTCCAAAATGATAAAAAATCACTGAACCCACAGACATTGCCAACATACTGGCAGACAGGTTCAGTGCAAATTTCTCCCTCCCCAAAAGGAGAAATATCTATCCCACCAGAGTCTAGCCTCCCAAACATCTCAGATGCCCAGGTGAGAGCTGCTCTCTAAAGCAAAAACACAGCATCAATGGGACCGGACGGTGTCCCTGGCTGTGTGCTACACGAACTCAATGAGGAACTAAACCCACACATAAGGCTGCTGTTTAATCTTAGCCTTACTACAGGATACGTGCCAAAGAATGGCGACGGCAACTGTGGTCCCACTCCACAAAGGTGGTGCTTCTACGGACCCTGGAAATTACCGCCCCATAAGCTTGACGAGCCTTGTCTGCAAAGCTATGGAGAGGATCATAATGGAACTCATAAATAAAGACATTGGGGACCTACAGACACTGGATCCTACCCAATTTGGCTTTGTCAAGGGCAGATCCTGCCTCTTGAACTTGGTCGACTTTTTCGAAACAGTCACTAAGGCCATTGATGAGGGTAAGGCAGTTCACACAGCCTACCTTGACCTAGCAAAAGCGTTCGACACAATACCCCACTCAGGCATCATAGAAAAGCTCACCAGCTTAGATGTAAACCCATATGTCACAAGATGGGTTGCAAACTGGCTCAAGGACAGAACACACAGGGTTAGAGTTGCTGGTGCCATGTCAGACTCTAAACCGGTCACGAGTGGTGTCCCACAGGGCTCAGTCCTGGGCCCTCTCTTGTTCTGCATTTATTTTTCTGAAGTGCAGGCAAACATAGGGGGATTGTGGCTGACAAAATTTGCAGATGATGGCAAACTGGGCACCATAATTGACACTCCATCAGACACAGACATCCTCCAGAAAGGTCTCATAGAAATGGATAACTGGTGCCAGAGCCATGGCCTTAAGCTAAATGCCAAAAAATGTATAGTCATACCCTTTGGGAAAAACAAGGTAACCCCTAATTACCACATAGGTGGTACTTCATTAAACATGGAAGATGTTATCAGGGACCTGGGGACCCAAGTTGACAGTAACCTCTCTTTTGACACTCACATTGCCAAAGTGGTTAGGAAGACCTTCTACATTGCCCACCTGATCATGAAGGGATTCACATCCAGATCAGGAGAGGTCATTGTACCCCTGTACTCTTCACTTATCAGACCAATGATTGAGTACAACGCCCCATTCGGATGTACCTTACCCGACACCTGCAGCAGTTGGAAAGACCCCAAAAGTTCCTCACCAAAAGGATAAAGGGGCTCAAACATATGTCATACGATGCCCGACTGAAGAAACTCCAGCTCTATTCAGTCGCATACCATCTGCTCAGAGGTGATCCGTGCCTGACATACAAGGCCATGTCCAACCCGGAATTAATGGACATGCTCCACCTCAAAAAATCCAAATCCACCAGAGCCACGAGAGCAAGAGGCTTAAACCTCAACACGGATATAAATAGGACGTGCTGGAGGGACAGATTCATCACCCAGAGACTCCCTACACTATGGAACAGAATCCCAGTCCATGTGAGGCAGAGCCCCTCACTGACTCTGTTCAAGAGAAATCTTGACGAGTGGATGGGAGATTGTAGGTTTACCACGGGAATCATCTCTGTATCACTGCTGGACAGAGGCACAGCAAACTAATGGGTATAGTATTCTCATCCTAAGGGGTGGTGAAAGCCACACACACTCTGGCTAGGCTTATAAATGCCCTAGGGCAGATAGCCTAGTATGAACCTATGAACCTATGAACCTATGAGTCTTTTATTTATTTATTTATATTTATTTATTTTATTGACATTTGTTAATCAGGTTAGTCCAACTGGGCTAATAACCCATTTTCAGTGGAGACCCGAGGAGAAAAGCTCAAGGTTACAAAAAATAATGCAATAAACATGTATCCCAAACAAGAATATTAATTAAAAATTACTGTACAATTAAAAGATTTGTACTTCAGTATAGTAGAGGGTAGAGTATACAAAAGGGAGTAAAGTAAGCTTGAAATTTAACACTGAATGCAAATTGCCTAATCTATTAAACAAACTATCCAAAGTCAGGTAGAAATCATTCGGTACATTTTAACATATAGTGGAGATAGGAGTGGTTATTAACCTAGATTGGGTCATGGCAGGGGCAAGTCTTAGTGCTGAGAAGATACAGTTTAAGTTCTTTTTTAAAGTATAGAGAGTGGGAAATGGAGAGGATGTGCATAGGGAGTTTGTTCCAGGCTTGGACAACAGAGCATTTATAGAGAAGTTTCCCAACATTTATTTTTGGATGGTAAGGATCTAAAAGTTGCTGGTTAAAGCTACATAGCATCTGGGAAGGGGAGTAGTGAGATATTAGGGTGGATAGAGCAGGGCAATAAGATGGTTTGTATATAATAGTGTGTAACATTTGGAATTGTAGTAGTATCAGTTTTGGGGGGAGTTCAAGCCATTGAAGGGCATTTAGGGCTAGGAAGTGGTGAGACCTTTAAAGAGAGTCTGTAACAAATCGAGCTATCTTGTGGTACGTCTGTTGTAGTTTGAGCATAGTAGTAGAGTGAGTGTTAGGTAGAATAGGGACTGCATAAAAAAGGGAGGGAAGGAGGAAGGCGTGAGCCAAGGAGAGTCTAGTGTTTACATTAAGGAACGTTTTATTCCGATATAGTAATCCTACTTTCTGGTGGCTTTTTTTGATACAGTGAAGTATGTGAGGGTTAAACTTAAGTTCATCATCAATGATGACTCCCAGGAGCTTTGTTTGGGGTACAGGTTTTATGATAGTGTTGTTGGAAGATGTAATGGTAAAAGTGGACTTGTGGTGAGAGAGGGACTTGGGGAGAAAGTGCAAGAGCTTAGTCTTTTTCGGATTAAGAATGAGTAAGTTATCAGACAGCTATTTTTCAGTAGATGCAAAGATATCTTGGGTTAGTGTGAGAAGTTCAGAGACATTGCTAGAGGTGGAGATAAGAGTAGAGTCATCAGCGTATTGGATGAGGGAGACTTGTTGACATGATTTATGGAGTTCATTAGTAAATACATTAAGTAGGAGGGGACCCAGGATGGAGCCCTGTGGGACACCAAATGGGACTGAAATATAAGGAGAGCAGGAAGACAGCCATTTTACTGATTGCTGCCTGTGAGACAGATAGCTGGAGAACCAGGATAGAGAGGCAGTTGAAAGTTTGAGATTAGCCAGTTTAGTTAGCAGCAATGGGTGAGATACTGTATCAAAAGCTTTGGATAGATCAAAGAAGAGACAGGATATGAGTTTGTTGTTGTCACGGGCTTCTGCAATAGTATGAGTAAATGATAGGAGAGCAGTAGTTTTGATATGGTTAGGGCAAAAACCATGCTGAGTGGGAGTAAATAGGTTATGCTGGAGGAGATAGTTGAGAAGTTGTGAATGAATGCATTTCTCAAGTATTTTAGAGAGAGGGGGCAGGATGGTGATGGGTCGGAAGTTAGATGGATCTGATGAGTTTCCACCTTTATGGAGGGGAATTGTGAAAAAGGATTTCCAAATGAGAGGTACAGTGGCTTCTTGGATTGACCTGTTGATGAGAATAGATATAGGATATGCTATAGACTCAGCTGCTAGTTTGAGGAAGCTAGAGTGGAGGTTGTCAGTAGAGGTAGAGCAGGGTTTTAGTTTCAGAAGAAGAGTTTTGATATAGGAAGTGGAAACAGCTTAAAAGGAGAAGAAGTTTTATTAAGTTGGTGGGAGGGAGAGGGGATGGCAGTAAACATAGAGTTGGAGGGAGTGAGTTTTTGGATGGTTTCAATGAAGTGTCCATTGAGGAGGGTAGCAGTCTCAAGAGGAGATGTGTTAGGGTAGGGGGATGGGTTGGAGGGTCGGCCAGGAGAAAGAATCTTGTTTAGCCTTGACCAGAACGTATGTGAGTTGGACTTGTCCTTAAATTGGGCTGAGTTGTAGTAATTTCTTTTGTCTTTATTGGTTTGATTTCTGACAAGATTACGTAGATATATGTAGTTTTGTAGTAGGAGTGGTTCTTTTCTCTTAAGCCAGGCTTTCCAGGCATTGTCTCTTTTGTGCATAAGGTTTCTAGTGTCTTTGGTAAGCCAGGGAGCATAATTAGATTTGATTCTAATTTTTCTTGAGGGGGCTAGAGAGTTGAGGGTGTCTAAAAAATGTTATTGAATTTACTGGCTGCATTGTCTAGAGGAAGATGCCTAAGGAAGGACCAGTTGATGTTGGATAGAATAGAGTTAAATTGAGTGGAATTGAAGTTAGTAAGTTTGTGACAGTGTCAGTAGAGGTGTGGTTTGAATGTTTGGCTTGAGTGCCTTAGAATGGAAGTGGGGGGGTGATCACTAAGGGAGTCTGGAGAGGTAGCTGGGCTATGGTAGAGGTTGGGGAAGTTAGTGAGTATCCAGTCTATAGTGGAGCTGGAGGAAGAGGTTTTGCTGTAGTAGGCGGTGGATGTTATTACTTGCTGAAATCCATGTAGGTTTATACTAAGTTGAGGGGAGTCAGTTATAAGTTTGGACCAGTCTATGTTGACATCTCCAAGAATTAGGCTTTCATATTGTATGTTGAGGGAAAACCAAGATATAATGTTTTCAAGGATGGGGATATTGTTACCAGGGGTAATATAAATGGAAGCGATAGCAAATTTCTTATGTTGGTTAAGTTGACAATTGAGAATGAGTAATTCAGCTGGGTGGAAGTTTGGGATGGGGTTGTCAATAGGTGAGAGATTGAGGCTGTTTAAGTAGAGGATGGCAACCCCACCCCCTTTTTTGGGGAATCTATCGGAGCGATAAATATTATAACCAGGAGGAAGAATTTCATTATTTGTAATGTGTGGTTTGAGCCATGTTTCAGATATTGAAAGAATGTAAGGGGAAGTATGGGCAATCCATGTGTGCAGTTGAGTGATTTTGTAAGTGAGACTTTGTATATTTAGTGAATAGATGCTTAGGTTTTTGTGTGAGGAAGGGCAAGGACTTGAAGGAAGGGAGTGGCTGGAAGTTTGTGAAGTGAGATGGAAGAGGGAGTGTTGTTAGGTATGTGGGAGAGAGAGGAGGTGGTTGGTCCTGGGTTGGGATGAATGTCTCTAGAAAGGAGAATGTTCATTGGAAAAAGTATGTGTGGTGAGAAAAATAAAAGATAGTTATAGAGTTTGAGTGTAGATTTGCATGTGGGTGAAGGGTTTAGATGAATTATTCATTTGCGTAGACAGTTTAATGAAAAGTTGAAAAGTGAAAGTGATATGGTAAAGGAACAGGTAGAAGGAGGATCTTTAGAGAGGCTTAAAGTAGGGGAGTGAATATGAGGGTTTGGCAGGAAGGAATGATATGAGGTTATTATGGAAAGAAGTATGAGAAGTGGAATGATAAAGAAATGAGGATACATGGTAGGGTATGAGATTAATGGAGGTTTGGAGGGAGAGGTGAAGTAAGGATAGAAATTGATGTGATTATAGATGTGGGTGAAGAGAGGATGTGAGGGAACTGAAGGCAGGAAGTGAATCCTGACAGGTGGTGGAGACAGGAAGGGGAGGGACTGGATAGTATAAATATAATTGACTGAGGGGTGGGTGGAAATGGGCATAGGGTAGGAAAGTGAGCCTGAGTGCAGCAAGGGCAAACAGAGCGAGGCAAACACCTAGAAGAAACAATCAGTAAGCAGGTAACTATGTCAGTCGAGAGGACAAGAGAGGTGGCGGGGATGGGGCAGGCAATTAAGATGGTCTGAGAAAGATCTGAAGGAAAGGGAGAAGAACAGTAGCATAGAGCAGAACTAGGAAATGGCAAGAAGGAAAAGTAGAAGTGCTGGAGGGACAATTCAGAGTAGGAGAGACGAGTGAAGGAGCAGGCAGGGGGTTATAGGCAAGCTAATAGATGTAATAGGCAAGAACAGGTAATTGCAAGGAGGAAGGAGTACTGGTGAAAGCAGGGTAGAAGAAGAAACAGGGTGCAGCCCAGGGGTGTGCAAAAGAGTCGCCTACATGGGAGCAACAATACAGGTATAATTGACTAGTGCACTTAGCAGAACATACTTAAGCAGTCTTCTGTATAATTATGGCAGGAGGTACCAATGGGAGGACTTGACTCAAAGTTTGTCCCAGCAGGGTAAGTCTGAGGGCTTTGCAGTAGGTAGTGCTAACTTTAGCAGTCTTCTGTATAATTATGGCAGGAGGCACCAATGGGAGGACTTGACTCAAGGTTTGTCCCAGCAGGGTAAGTATGAGGGCTTTGCAGTAGGTACTGCTAACTTTAGCAGTCTTCTGTATAATTATGGCAGGAGGCACCAATGGGAGGACTTGACGCCAGGTTTGTCCCAGCAGGGTAAGTCTGAGGGCTTTGCAGTAGGTAGTGCTAACCTATGTCGGCTACAGCACACCACAGGACCACTTGATGACGAAGGGAAAGAGAAAGGCTGAGGGCACTCTTCTTTCAACAGAATTGATATTTTTTCCCTGTGCCCACCTTGCTGGAGATCTCTGCTGAGAATACTGTCATATTCAGGCATGTCAATTTGCACAGTTTCACAATATGCACCCTACCCCAACTGTATGTTAGATCTCCGATAGATGTCCCCTGCATTATTCAAGTAAGGATGCTTATCTCACACGGACATCCTCCCCATTGTTATGTTACCTTGTGTGACAGTCACATAAAACACATTTTCACTGCACAGCCCATACTGTACCATATAGATGTGTGATTGGTGTTGCTGCTACAGCCATCTTCCATTGACATGCCTTCATCTGCCATACATTAGATTGTTTCACCTGTCCTCTTTCCCTGTGATCATTCCTGAATTTATCTGTGTGTGCCTATTCAATACACACCCTTCCCCTGAGTGTTCATTTTACATGGCAGTCCATGTCCCATTACAGATCATTTATACAGCTTCAGTACTGAATGCCAAGAATGGGATATCACAATAGTCTGCACTGTTGATACACTGCCCTGTACTGTTTGGACCATATATTTTGCATTCTTACCTCTCAACTGTCCAGATATTCCCAGTATGTTCAGATGTGTTCCTTATCCAGTTTGTGGCTTTCTGCCATATTACTGGGATGATATCAGAACTGATGTGACTCCATATTATGTACATTTGAGTTCATATCTCTCAGCTATCCTAATGTGCGCAGAATGTCCAGGTTTTCTCTCATATTTGTGATCTTTTAATTGTAACATTTTGGTTTTCTGGCAAATCATTGACATGTAATTGTGGATTGAGACCAGAAAATGATGACAGACATTTGGGTTTCAAACTTGATGCACGTCAGAAAATTCATGCTTCTGTAAAACCTATTATTGTATCAGCTTTCTAGGTTTGTAAGTGCAGTATTAGAATATCCTCTTATTTTTGTTCCTTTGTCTCCCCATTATATATGGCTTTGTCCAGATTTCTTGCTCTAAGAGGTTGAACGGTATGTTTGATTTACATTCTACCTCATTTGCATGTGAGATTTATATCAAATATTTACCTATTTCTGGTTAATTGTCCCCACATTATGTTTGTCCTTTGTGCAGATGTGTTGAACTAACAGATCAGTAACTATCTGTGAAGCCTTGGTTGTCATTGTGGCATTCCATGCAAAACAGCAGACTGTGGGCACTCTTCTTTCAACAGAATTGATATCTGTACTCACTTACACAGTTTCCTGGCCAGCAGCACTATTGCCAGCCATGAAACCTTGACGTAGTGCGCAGCATGAATATGCATTGCATGGTCTGCACTGCAGCTTGCCCTGCACCACAGTGCACGCATGTAAACTCCATGCAGGCTTCACGCAGAGTCTATATGGAGTATATTGAATCTCAGAGATAGTTACAATACAATGGCCACCATTTGTTTGTCTTCAACATGGGTAATGGTGTTGCTTTCCAATTTTTTAAAGTAAACTTCTGGTAACCGTTGATTGTAAAGCAGTTGTATCCTGTGTCATTTTCAGAAACCTCTCCAACATATCTAGCAGAAAAAAAAATCTGATCTAAAAGGAATATTGATGATAACCAATATATGTATAAGCTTCCAATAACAGTATTTATGAAAAATCCCATAAAAATAACATACAAGGAATAAAATATGTCTTATAACTTATTTTAATTTAAATAAAGGTTAATCTAATTATATTATTTGTGCATTATTTGTCCATTCATTTTGGTTTATAGAAACTTGAAAAATGCATTCCAACTTTTCTTTCCTTGGATGATTTTCATTGGGAAAGAATGATTATAAAACCTTATAAATAACTGCAGTTTTCTTCTTTTGATCAACTATCATTTGTTTCCTATTCTTGTAATTTATATCATTAAAATGTTCCTTTATACTCATTGAGCAGTGTACCAACCTATAGACATTTACAGTTATTGCAATTCTTGTATTCTTCAGTTGTGATACGTTTGATGTCACTAATACAAAATCTCAATGAGATATAGAAACTAATATATGTATCTGTATATTATGTATTATCACACGGGTTTCATGATAATCTCATTTAAAATATTCCACTAATGGACAGTCTTCTGAATGCATGTTCATCCTCAAAAATAACAGTCTTACTGGTGAATCTATGAAATAATGAACAGTTTTATACACAAGCTTTTTATTATATTGCATATTAAAATGATGTATAATGGTACCGACAGAAATATACTTTTGAATACATAGCATATATAGCCTACCTTGTCTCATTTAGGGCACAGGTGATGATCCAAGGAACCCAAGGGAAACCCTCACACCACAGTAATTTTCTAATAGTGCAGCTTACATTGCCATACAATTTTACTGAAGGTGAAGTCAATAGATTTTTTGTGGTCTATATTATGTCAGCGAAATGGCATTACAGTGAATAGCAGTTTGCTGACAAATATAGACCAAAATGGGAAAAGAACAAAAGCTCAGTTCAGTGATTTTTTTCCCCAGGGAAAGAAATCACTTGGCCTGAGCCATGACATTGCCCTTTACCCCACTGTAGTGCGATCTCTAAGTTGGTATGTTTAGTTAGGGGGGTATGGGGGACAGACCCCACAATGAGGGTGTGGGGGGAGCCCCACTTTGTAATGTTTTAAGTGGTATGTTGTGTTTTGTTGGTTCACTGATTTTTTTCCATAGGGAAAAAAATCGGTGAACTGGGGTTTTGTTCTTTTAAGATTTCTTTCTATATGTGTCGGCGAAACAGCATTCACTGTAATGCTGTTTCGCTGACATAATCTAGTCCCAATTTCCTGACATAATTAATGGAAGTATTGCATTTCTGTTATGTTATCTCTATCTAATAATGAGGAAATGTTTCATTCCGTGAACTTATCATGATATTTTTATAAGCTTCCAAATGTCTCATATTTATATTCATATTTTATTCCTAAAAAATAAGTTTAAATACAACAGGCATACCTAAAAAACTTTTCATAGTATTTGGTGTGTATAAGGGCATCCTCTTAGACATTTCACAATAAATTACATAACCAATATCTGGACCAGCATAAGAATTCCATCATCATAATTACTTTAATAAGTGCTATCTAATCTGAATAAGTATATGGGCATGTTCGTAATTTCTAAGTATTATGTTTGTAATATCATCAGAAAATCTGTATAAATTAATATGTTTTACTAATACAAAGGGCCGGATTTATGAAGGTTTGCATGGAGTCTAAGAGTAGTGTAAGATGGCAGACAGCCAATATGTCTGCCGAGCGATCGAGCAATAGCCGGCAGGGGCGTGCATGAGAGCTTCTAAAGCTAATCTTGCATGGACAGTGTTATGGTATGCAAATTAAATCATTTGCTGCTGAAAGCTATGCAAATGAGGTAAATTTGCGATCCAGGAAACACTAACCTGTCCGTGGAAGGGTAGTGTTATTTGCAGAAATGTACTCCATTGGTAACGGAGTACCGTTCTGCAAATAGCTAAACGGAGCTATGACAGCTCCAAATAAAGGATGCATTTAGTTGAGGAAGCATGCCAATGGCCAAATATAAGACCATTCGCATTTGCAAAGGTTGTAAATCCTTAAAATCCATTTTTTTCCCAATCGCCAACGTTTAAGTGTAGCGCAGCGCCGCAGAAACTTGCTGTGCTTTAAATAAAATGAAAAAAATTAAAAAATAGCCAAAAATGGGCATTTTCACTGAAAAGCTTGTTCTGCCATGCATTTGAATGACAGGCTGAAAACAACATGGCCACTGAGTAGTGGTTGCTAAGGGGCAGAAGCTCAGTGTCAGAGATGTAACCAAGCATTAGTAGGCAATACTATGCAAATGAGGATAAGGATAGTAAATCCCAATTTTCCCCGTCATGTGAGCCATGTCCCTAAAGTGTAAGTGAAGGAGTAGGGGAGTAGTAGAGTAGAAGATAGGTGACATCATGAGGGGGTGTGTCTGAAAGACTGGAAGCTAATTGGAGCACAGTGGCTTGTGTTTGCCCAGAGTTGCTCAGGATTTCAAGAGGCGTGTCTACAGTTGTCCTAGCTGAAAACAAGAAACCAAAGGTGTACACCGTGGATATATCTAAAATTTCTTGCAAACGTGCTTAAACCGTGTGCACGCGTGTGCTCGCGTGTGCGCATGTGTGTGCTTGTTTGCATGGCGCTGCCCCTTGTGGAAACAGAAATGGAAAAGGAAGGAAAAGAAGTAGTAGGAAGTTAACCAAGGAGAACTAGCAGAGCTGCCAGGTGAAATATATCAGAATCAGCCAATTACACAGGCAGTAGACTAGTCCAGCCCAGCACTTTAAACTCTGCAAACAGCAGTCTACCCTGTTTTTTACCAAGAACTCTGCAACACTGCAGTATACAAAGAGTGAAAACTTAAAAAGCTTAAGTCAGACAAAATGTTAGGGGCTGCTATTGCTATCATAAACCAACATGTGCAAGATGCTGAGGGTGTTGATGTTGTGAATGCTGCTGAGTAACCCACAGTGAGGAGACAGAGAAAAGTGTACAGACCCAGGGTAACATACCAGGGGCTAAATGAGCTGGAGATAGTGGAGCACTATGGAGTGGACAGAGACCTCCTGCAGCAAATTGTTGAGCTGTGTCAGCCATGCCTCACACACAGAACCAACAGAGGGGAACCCATCCCAGTGGATACCAAGGTATGTGTTGGCCTAAGAATACTAGCTACAGGTACCTTCCAGAGACCAACTGGTGATATGATGGGGGTTTCACAGGCATCAGCATCCAGGGTACTGCACCAGTTCCTGGATGCCATGTCAGCACATGTCGGTGAGCATGTATATTTCCCCAATTCCAGTGAGGCATTGGCCAGCAATATGTGTCTTTTCCACCAAATAGCAGAATACCCTGAGGTAGTGGGTGCAATAGACTGCACCACATACACATCAAAGCACCACCTGGTGAGCGGGGTAGGGTCTACATCAACCGCAAGGGCTTCCACTCCATCAACTGCCAGGTCATGTGTAATGCCCAGGGCATAATAATGAATGTGTGTGCTGGCTGCCCTGGAAGCTATCACAATTTCCACATCTGGCATCTGATGCAGCTGTACCAGAGATTTGCCAATGGGGACATCCCTGACGGTTACCTAATGGGAGATGCTGGATATGCACTGGAGCCGTGGCTGATGACACCCATCAGAAATGCACACACCCAAACAAGAACTCCATAATGAGGCACACGCACAAACAAGAAACATTATTGAGTGTGTGTTTGGAATGCTCAAGTCATGGTTCCGGTGCCTGGACACATCTGGTGGAGCCTTGCAGTACTCACCAACTACATGTACCCAAATTGTCATGGTATGTGCCATGCTACACAATATGATCCTGCAAAAACAGCTGCAGCAGGAACAGTATGGGGTAGGGCCAAACAGCCCCCCACCATTGCCAAGGTCTGCACAGGCACAGCATGACTCGGAGGAGGAACAACCTGAGCCTGTCCCAGTAGGCAGAAGGAGGTGTGTCCAGTATGCCTTGGCCTTGGCAAAGAGGCAACGCATAGCACATACACTGACTTAGTAGGAACCCTGGAAATGACATCTCTCTCTGACTCACACATACAATAAAATGGATGCCTAACTTGACACTACCTGTTTTCAAACATGTATAGGGAGTGTACTATGTGCATCCGACATAAGCAGCCCTGCAGCACCACCTGAGGCATAATTGCTCTATTTTGAGCAATATAAAGCAGTGCTAAGCACATTTTACCACTATTTAGCATATTTAAGCACAATTGCATGGAGCTGTGCGCCGCGCAAACTAGCGCAACGTCGAGCAACATTGAGCAATGTTGGGCAATGTTGGGAAAAGTCAGGCAAAGTCGAGCAAAGTCGGGTAAACACGCTCACACCTGCTTTACTGTTCCTTAACCAGTCAGGTCTGCCCAGCAGGAAAATAAAAAGCAGTCACAGGGCTCAAACTCAGGATACTGTGCACTATAGTCACAGTACTGAACCACTAAGCCATGACAGCATTTCACTGGTACAGACACAGCGTGACAATTGTAGACTAACGCAAACACAAACAAATGCTGTATCATGCCCTCAAAGAGGCATTTGAGTAACTTCCCCCCAGGCCTATGCAGACAGATAACAGCAGGCCAGGCAGTGTGATGTGGGTTGGGTAGGCTATGAAGTCACAAACTAAAATATGTGAAATTGGAAGCTAAGATATGTAGTACAGTAGTATGCCTCAAGCCAGTACGATAGGCAACAGTACAGACTGAAATGGAGTACCTGACATAGCAGTGCAGGCCTAGCAAATGTGTATAAGTGTCAGGTGAACCCCTCATCCTATGTACACCCACAGTAACAATCAGGTGTGCCCCCTGGGTAGAAATGTACAAATAATAGCTGTTCCCCCCCTGTATGTAGAAATGTTAATAAGTCTATGCAAAGTGACTCATGGAAGCCCTGCAGGCACAGCGTACTTCCTGACAATGTTCAACACAAAGGTGAGCCCTGAACTGAAAAACAACTTGATTTTTCACACACATATAGCATATATGCCCATACTGGGCATGCTCACACACTTCAACAAATTTAGCAAATTTCAGTCAGCAACATACTGAAAGGTCATACTGGGCATGCTCACACACTTAAATAAATGAAGCAAATGTCAGTCAACAACTTACTGAAAGGTCATACTGGGCATGCTTACACACTTAGGCCATGTCTGAGTACAGCAGTGGGCCACACATATCTGGCAGTTACAGTTCTTACCCCAGAAGCTTGTCACTATTCACCAGTCCTGCCTTGTGCACACAGTTATATGAAAACAGACCCATATAATATATTGGACTCCTGTCATAATCAAACTATGTACTACAAGTACTTAAGTTGTTCAGAGAAAGTGAAGATTCAAAGAAGATCAATAAATCTCCGATCATTATCATCAATAAACAATGAGCACTCCTAACATTATCCAATCCATGTTCTGGCAAATATATTGTCAAAGAGTCCATAGAGAACCATGAAGCTTTCTTTCGCTATGTCATAAATATCAATGTAAACTCATATATGTTCTGAGTCAGTGCAAACTGTAATTGAATACATGTACATGACTGACATTGCCAACATCTTGTCAAACAGGTTCATACATATTTACCCCCCTCTCACTGACAAAAGGGCCCATTATCATACCTGGAGATTGTGAAAACACAGAAATCTCATATACAATTGTTAAACAGCACTTTCCAAATGTAAAAACACGGTGTCTATGGGATGACATGGTTTCCCTAGCTGTGTCACATGTGAACTCCAAAACAAACAGACCCTGCACCTGAACAGTCTGTTGAGACTCACCCTCTGTACAGGATATGAAACTGTTGAATGCGTTACAGCAACGTTTGGCACACTCCACAAGTGTTGGTGCACAACAGACCATGGGAAGTATTGTCTTATAAGCCTATTAAGCCTGATCTGCAAGATCACAGAGTCCATCATGATGGAACTCATAAACAGACCTATTGGGAGCCTACAAACACCCAACCCTACCAATTTTGGTTTAGTCAGGGGCAGATCATGGTTCCAAAACCTGCTAGACTGTTTTCAAGGCAGTCACCCAGGACATACATTAATGAAATGAGCTACACCCATCCCACATAGACCTTGAAAAGCCCTTTTTCAACATCCCAGACACATGTCGTATCCACAAAATCAACAACCTGTGCATACATATGTATGTCATCTGATGGATTGCAAACTGAGGCACAGATAGATCCCACAAGATAAAAATTGTGGTCTCCTGTTCAAGCTGGTAACACCTGCTGTCCCCCATGGCTCAGTCCTGGGACCCTCCTGTCTGGTGTATACTTTTCAGAAATACAGTCAAACACACAAGGGCTATGTTTAGCAAAGTTTGTGGATGACTGAAAAAAAGTTGTCATAATCGATATTTGGGACAACAGAGACATCCTTAAAAAGGGTCTCAGTCAGACAGATGTGGTGTCAAAGTTATGGCCTCGAGCTACAGTCATACAAATACCACATAGGTGCCAACACCCTAAATATGGACGTGATAATAAGGGATCTATGGACACATGTGGATAGTCATCTCTACTTCCAGAAACACATTCACAAAGTTGTTAGAAAATCATGTTATGTGTTCCTACAAACTGCCAAGGTCTTTGCATGTAGGTCAAAGGAGGTTCCCTCTATTCATCAGTCATCAGACCCATCAGAGAGTACCACAACACACTTGCGATGAATCTGACTAGGCACCTTCAGCAGGTGGAAAGACCATTGAAATACCTCAACAAGAGGATTACTGGCCTCAAACAGTTGCCCCAATGCAACAAGACTGAATTTAACTCAATCTGTACTCTATTGCATACTGTCTACTCAGGGGATCTTTGCCCAACAGACAGGTCCATGTCCAATGCAGAACTGATGTACATGCGCTATTTGAAGTAAACCCAAGCTCACTGTACCACATGCTCTAGGGATATCATCACCACAACATTAAATAGAACATGTTGGAGCGATACACCACTAACTCACAGACTTCCCTTGCATTGGAACAGGCTCCCAACTGACATTAAGCTGAGTCCCTCACTGACACTCTTCCAGAGGAGCCTTGATGAGTGTATGTGAAACTGAACTGTCATGCCATTGATCACTTCATCAGCTCTACTACACAGAGGCCTAGGGAACTAACTCCATGGGTGGTGATATCTGCACACTCTGGCCATACTAATATATGCCTTCAGGCAGATAGCCTATTACCTACATATGTACCTATATATATATATATATATATATATATATATATATATATATATATATATATATGTAGGGGCAACACAGTATAATAAGCCAAAGATGGATGGGCAGAGATGTGTGTAAGAGGGTGACCATGATAGGGAGCCATCCAGGACTGTCCTACCCAGCACACATCCCAACGGCATGAAAGACATGAGGTGCACATCTCTCCCACTGTACATAACAGCCACCAGTATCTGTAAGCATTACCGTGTATGTGGTCCATGTGCCTGCTGTACAACATGACTGTACAATGAAGTACACATCTACTATCTGTAGACATGTACCTGTCACATAGGTTCATAGGTATGTAGTAGACTATCACCACAAAGGCATATATCAGCCTACGCAAGTTCTGCAGCTTTCACAACAACATTGGGTAGTCTCCCAAGGCCTAGTTCTGATAGTTAGTACCCTAAGTCCCTTTCTAGTGGGGCTGCTGATGTGATGCCTGGCATGAAGTGTCTGTTTCCCATCCACTCATCAAGGTTCCAATTAAAGAGTGTCAGTGAGGGGTTCTGTCTGATGTACATTAGGACTCTGTTCCACAGTAAGGCAAGTATCTGGGATGATACTTTATCCCACCAGCATGTTGTATTCATTGTTCTGATTAGGTTCATATCCCTAGAATGTGTAGGGAGACTCAATGTTGTTATCTGTAGATGGAGCATGTTCAACAGTTATGTGTTGGACATGGCTCTGTATGTTAGGCAGAGTGTGCCTCTGAGTAGGCGGTATGCAATGAAGAACATATTTAGTTTTACCAGTTGTGTTGCATAACACAACTGTTTGAGGCCTGTTAACCTCTTGGTGAGGTACCTATGTGGTCTCTACAGCTGCTGGATATGCTAAGTCGAGTACATCCAAAATGGTGCACTGTACTCAATGATGGGTCTGATGACATAAGAGTAGAGTGCCAACACTACCTCTTTGGATCCTGATGCAAACCCTTGGTTGATTAGGTTAGCCACATAGGATCTCCCAATCACTTTGGCAACATGGTTGTCAAAGGAAAGATGACTATCTACTTGTGATCCCTTATCACGTTGTCATTTTTAAGCGGGTAACACCTATGTGGTAGTTTGTGGGTATTTTGTTTTCAACAAAGAGGATCACTATGCATTCCTCCACAGTGAGCTGGAGGCTATGATTCTGACACCACACATCTGTCTCATAGAGTCCCTTCTGGAGAATATGTCTGTCTTCAGGGAAATCTATTATGGCAAACACTTTATAGTTCCCAGCAAACTTAGTCAACCGCAACCCTCCTGTGCTGGCATGTACATTTGAGAAGTCTATACCAAACAGGAGGGACCCCAGGACTGAACCCTGGGGGACACCAGTCATTACCGGTGTAGAGTCTGACATGTAGCCAGCAACTCTTAATGTGTGGGATCTATCTGTGAGCCAGTTTGCAATCCATCTTGTGATGTATGGATTCATGGCCAGAATGGTGAGTTCATCTATGATACCTGACTGGGGAATGGTATCAAAGGCCTTAGCAAGGTATAGGTAGGCTGTGTTTAGCTCATTTCAATTATCTGTAGCCTGGGTAACTGTCAAAGATATCCTCCCAGTTCAGGAGGCGTGGTCTGCATTTGATGAAGCCAAACTGGGTGTGCTCAACTGTGTGAAGGTTCCCAATCTCTGTATTGTTGACTTCCATTATGATTGGCTCCATTGCCTTGCAGAACACATTTGTCAGGCTCATAGAGCATGAATGCCAAGGGTTTTTTGGGGCCCCACCCCTGTGGAGTGTGAAGAACGTTGCTGTGAAACATTCTATGGGTAAATATCCTGGAGAGAGCATGTAGAGAGAGGTGTAGGTATCTTTTATGAATATGGATACATCCTCACCCTATGTGCTATGATTCAGGTTCTGATGCTGGAAGGCATGGAATGAGTAGTATCCTGGTAGTGCTGGTGTGCTGTCTGGAGCCTTGAACTAGGTTTCTGTTACTGCACAGATATCAATATTCTCCATAATGAGAAGTGCCTCAAGTGTGTGTATCTGGAGGCTGAGACTTCTGGCAATGAGTAGCATTTAGCTCACTTTGTGGTTATTTGTGTTGGTTACGGGGTTTGGTTTGTCCTGCGTGACCGGTGTTCCACACCTGAAGTCAGTGCCTCATTGGTGCCATCTGACCATAACCTAATTACCCTACATATAAACATTCTGGACCCACACCCCCATTAAGGAAACCATGTTAAAAATGTCTCCAAAGCCAACTTCATGCTTCTTAAGACAGAAGTGCTGAACTGCAGGACACCCGTGCAGATGGGCAATACAGTTATGACTACTGAATCCTTCACAATTGTACTTTATAAGCACTTACATGATTGCATGCATCGTGCTATCCCAAACAGAACCAAGACACTATCCTCCAAGAAAAGGAAGCCAATCCGGTTTTCCCCCCTGCCATAAACAAACTGCACAACAGAAGGAAGAAACTGTTGCAAAAGAGGGTAAAATCCCATGAGGGGAGGAGCTTCAAGGTCAACATCAGTAAGAAGCTGTGATCCCTGATAAAATCCTCCAAAGCTAGTTATGAAAACAAAATTGACACTGATTCTAAAGACAACCACAAAGCATTCTATAGCTATGTCAAGAATCTCAATGGCAACACTCAGATCTGCTCTGAGTTACAGCACAATGGCACTAAATATACAGACCCAACTGATATTGCCAACATCCTGGCAGATAGGATCAGTGCTAACTTTACCCTCCTCTCACCCATGAAAGAGCACATCTCTATAATGGAAGACTGCAAAGTTGCTGTCATAATGGCTGCACAGGTAAAAAACACTCTCCAAAGCCAGGAACACAGCATTCATGGGACGAGATAACATCCCAGGCTGTGTTCTACACAAACTACAGAATGAACAGGCACCACACCTATGTACCATGTTCAGTCATAGCCTCACCTCAGGCTTTGTGCCTGCTGAATGGCGCACAGTGACAGTTATCCCACTACACAAGGGGAGCCACCACGGACCCCAGCAACTAGTGTCCCATTAGCCTGATGAGCCTGTTCTGCAAGGCCATGGAATGTATCATCATATAACTTATAAAAAAATACATTGGTAATCTCCAAACTCTGGACCACAACCATGTTGAGTTTGTAAAAGGCAGATCATGTCTCCTAAACCTGATAGACATCATTGAAGCAGTCACCAGAACCGTAGACAAGGGTAAGGTGGTTCACACAGCCTATGTAGATCTTGCCACAGCTTTCACCACCATCCCCCACTCTGGAATTATAGATAAACCCATTAAACTAGGTATAAATTGCTATGTCACAAGATGGGTTGCCAACTGGCTCACTGACAGAACACACACTGTGAAAGTAGCAGACGCCAAGTACGACTTTGGACCAGTGACAAGTGCAGTACCGCAGGGCTCAGTCCTGGGTTCTGTCCTGTTTGGTATCTACTTCCCTGAAGTAAACTTTAACATGGAAGGTCTGTGGCTAATGAAGTTTCCAGATGACTGCAAGCTAGGAGCCATAATTGAAACTACTAAAGATGTGGACATTCTACAAAAGGGCCTCACTGAGACAGATGCCTGATGTCAAAGCCATGGCCTCAAGCTCAATGCCAAAAAGTGCATTGTCATCCCCTTTGGTAAAAACTCTGTAGCCATGAACTACAACATAGGCGGTAGTATACTTAACACTGAAAGTGTGATAAGAGATCTTGGGTCACAGGTGGACAGTGAACACACCTGTGATAATCACATCCCCACAGTAGTCAGGAAATCCTTCTACATGGCACACCTCATCACAAAAGGTATCTTATGCAGAATAGAAGAGGACATTGTTCCCCTCTACTCATCACTCACTAGATCCATAATAGAGTACAACACCCCTTTTGCTATGTACCTCACAAGACATCTACAACAACTGGAAAGCCTGCAGAAATACCTCACAGAGCATTAGAGGCCTGAAATATATGCCATACACAGACTGTCTCAAAATGCTCCAGCTGTACTCTCTCGCATATTGCCTACTCAGAGGTGATCTCTGCCTAACATACAAAGCTATGTCAAACACAGAGCTGTTGGACATGCTCCATGTAAAACACTCACAATCTCTCTGATCTTCGACCCCAAAACCCAGAGTGAAATACAAAAGGAAGGGGTGTATCTATTTACCTTATGGATATCCACACCTTCAGGTTAGTGGCACAGCATGAGGCCTTGGAGACCATGCGAGTGCAACTAACATTGGGCAAAGCTGCTTATCAGATTGTAGCCTGCTACAGATCACCTATTTTGTCTCAGGAACCTCACTCAGTATTCCTGAGAACACGGGAACATATAAAGGTCCTACCAAACACCATTATATGAGGAGATAACAACTACCCAAACACTGACTGGGAGAATTACTCCTGTACAACGTCATTTGCCCAATGCTTCCTAGAGTTTAAAAACTCAAACGCCCTGGAACAGCTGGTCACCACGCCCACTAGGGGTGACAACATACTGCACCTGATCATCACCAACATGGGGTACCAGAGTTCCGCAACAGAGATAAACCCCTCGCTGGTAATATCAGATCATAAAATAATCACACTGGACATCCACATCCCACCCACCCCCAGTCAAGGAAACCACTGTGAAGACATTTTTAAAAGCAAACTGCACACTTCTCAAGACCAAAGTAGAAAGTTCCAAAGCCCCCTTGCTATAGGATAATGCTATACAATCTGCAGAATCATTTACAAGTGCATTCTATGAGCATCAACAGGGATGCTTGGATCGAGACATCCCAAATAAAACCAAGAAGCACTCCTCCAAAAATAAGAAACCAATCTGGTGCTCATTGCCCATAAATAAGCTATACAACAGAAGGAGGAAATGAGCACATGATAGAGTAAACTTCACAAAAGGAAAGGCACCACTGATCATTATTAGGAAGAAACAATGATCGCTCATAAAATAATCCAAGGCCAGTTTCTAAAGACAAATTGCCAAGGAATGTAAGAATAACAACCACAAAGCCTTCGTTAGCTATACCAAACATTTAGGTGGTAACTCTCAAATATGCTGTCAGCTACTGCAAAATGGCAAAAAATACACTGAACCAACTGACATTGCCAACATCCTGGCAGACAAGTTCAGTGCAAACTCCCCCCCATCACCCCCAAAATGGCCTGTGTCCATCCCAGAAGAATGCAGAGCCCCAGACTTCATGGACATGCAGGTAAAAACAGCCCTCTCCAAAGCTAAGAACACAGCATCAATGGGACTGGATGGTGTCCCAGGCTGCATCTTACACCAGCCCCAAAAGGAACTACACCCTCACCTACATTCACTGTCTAGACTCAACCTTACCACAGGCTATGTACCCAAAGAATGGCATACAGCAACAGTCATCTAGCTCCACAAAGGTGATGCCACAACAGAACCTGGAAACTATTGCCCTATAGGCCTACTCAGCCTGGTCTGGAAAGCTATGGAGCAAATTATCATGGAACCCATAAACAGAGACAATGGGAACCTCCAGACACTGGACTCTACCCAACTTGGCTTTGTTAAAGGCAGATCCTGCCTCCTAATCCTAGTTGACTGCTTTGAAACATTTACCAAGGACACAGATGGAGGTGAAAGTAGTCCACACAGCCAACCTGGACCTCACTAAGGCCTTTGACACCATTCCCCACTCTGGCATCATGGACAAGCTTACCAGCTTGAACATTAACACCTATGTCACAGGATGGGTGGCCAACTGGCTCACAGATCAAGCACACATGTTCAGAGTTGCGGGTGCCATGTCCAACTCTAAGCCAGTCACAAATGGCATCCCACAGGTTTTGGTCCTGGGACCCCACCTGTTCAGTAGATACTGCTCAGAGGTACAGGCAAGCATGGGAAGAGTATGGCTGAAAACATTTGCAGATGACTGCTAACTGTGGTCCATAATCGACTCTACAGCTGACACAGACATCCTCCAGAAGGGTCTTACAGAGACAGATACCTGGTGTCAAAACAATGCAGAATGCCAAAAAATGCATATTCATCCCCTTTGGATAAAACAAAGTGCACACAAATTACCACATAGGTGGTAATCCAGTATGTATAGAGAATATAATTATGGCCCTAGGGATCCAGGTAGATAGTAAACTCTCCTTTGATGATCACATTGCCAAAGTGTTTAGAAATTCCTTCTATGTAGCCCACCTAATGTCACCTAATGTAACCCACTTTGTCTAGTCTGATGATGTCACCATCCTACAAATATACCTGTGGAAAGGAGAACTCCCAGTGATGTGTATAGTGAGTCATGTAAATGCGTACTGCTGTAGTAGCATAAAGTAGTTAGGTAGGGGTTTGAATCCTGCACTTGCCAACTGTATAAGAGTGTGTGTGTGTGTGTGTGTGTGCCTTGGAGAAGAGCAACCATTTTGGAGACTACTAAAACACCTTAAAAGTGGTATACTTATCTTTGTCAAGTCTGATGATGTCACCATCCTACAAACATACCTGTGGAAAAGAGAACTCCTAGTAATGTGTATAGTGTGTCGTGTTAATGCGTACTCCTCTAGTATCATAAAGTAGTTAGGTAGGGGTTTGAATCCTGCACTTGTCAACTGTAAGAGAGTGTGTGTTTGCTTGAAGAGGAGCAGCCTCTTTGAATACTACTGAAACACCTTAAAAGTGATATACTCATCTTTGTCAAGTCTGATGATGTCACCATCCTACAAATATACCTGTGGAATGGCGAACTCCTAATAATGTGTATAGCACGGCATGTTAATACGTACTGCTCTAGTATCATAAAGTAATTTGGTAGGGGTTTGTGTCCTGCACTTAGTGACTGTGTGTGTGTGCTCCACGTGTATGACACTGTTGGTCAGTATGATGTGGGTTTTGCTTTTACTACTGTATGAAATATCACAATGACAACAGTATGTGCATTACACATGTCAGGTAGCTGTGAGGCAAATACATATACATACATGTGACCTCAATTATTTCATAGGTGGGAACCGTGCTTTCTCCATGAACACACTTGTTATCTTTGCCAGAGTGTGCTGCCACTTTCCAGACCATAGGTCACATCTGTATGCTTGTGACAAGCCTAGCCACTGCAGTGATCCCTGGCCTATGTCTTCAGTTTCACATACAGTCATTACGCTTTCTATTGAATAGTGTGAGTGAGGGTTTATGCCTGAGGTATATTTGAAACCTGTTCAAAAGCAGCAAGGTCTGTCAAAGAAGGCTATTTATTATAGGTGTGCAACAACCTTTGTGGATATGCATGCAGACCCCTTATTGCTTATGTGATCCACAGAGGGGTTTCCAAAACCCTTTGGAAATGTGATTATTGAAGGAGAGATGACATAACACATGGCTCTTTGTATACATCGGTACCTGTTCAACATTTTGGGGGCTACTACCTATGTGGCACTCTGGGGATACTATGTTTTATAAAAGTGGATGACTATGCTTTATTTCGCTTATAGCGTTACAGCATGGGTTTGACACCAGGTATCTCTGTCTGTATGATACCCTTTTGGAGGATGTGTGTGTCATCTGGAGAATGCATTATAGCCCACAGTGTGCATTGCCAAATGTGGCCAGACATATCCCTACTGTGCTTGCTTGTACCTAAGAAAGCTATAAGCCAAACAGGAGTGGTCCTAGGACTGAGTGCAGGTGAATAGCACTGGTTACTGGCATAGAATAGTACTTGAAGGCTGCAAATGTTACTATGCACCCTACATCTGTGTGTCAGTTGTCAAGACATCATCTAACAATTGTTAATGGTCAGGCTGTTGAGGTTATGCATACTACCAGAATGCAAACAAATGACAGATAGTAACAGTATCACCCACAGCACAGTGCCAAACCATGTCATACACACAGGTGTACTTAAGTTCCAAAATGTGTGTAGTACAATGCATACTGGCCACCAATAGAAACTATGGAGTGTTAACACTGTCTAATACGGGGCATGTCACCCTGCCCATGTGTCCAATATGCACGTACATGCAGACAGTGCACCTCAATCATGTTCACAAATGTACACCTGCAAATCTGTGCTGCACACATCCCACACTTACTGTCCACTCTCTAACACATGCTGACAAAACTACACACATCTGCCAAGTGGCACATGGGCAGACAATACACAATTTGAATAAACACTGGTGTAATCAATACTACATTGATAATTATAGCTTTAATGCATCATGCCTGCTCAGCTACACCTTCAAGGATATCATTACACTTTACTGCTGACAACATGCTAACATTGCTATTCTGTTATAAAGTCACCCTGTGCATCAGCACCATGTTAGCCTGTTCCTGCATCAATGTTACAGATGACAGGAGGTGGCACAGGTTTCATCATATGCACAGGGTGTGTTGTTGGTTTGTCAGAGGCCTACATTGACTCATACAATCGACATGTGTGTGTGAGGGCCAAGAGTACTGTTATGGGCCAATGTGGATGTAATGTGTGCGGGTATGTGTTTGCCCTAGGTGTCTGGTTTATGTGTGTGTGTCTGCATGCACACAGTTCCACCATGTGGCTACCATATATGGGGATTTGTGGAACAGCTACAGACTGTACCTGGCAGGCTTTACAAATCACTGTCTCTGGCCATGGATACGGGACCTGTGCCTGGCAGGGGTGCTACAGACAGTATCAGGTACTAATCCAGACTGGGTACTATCCTCAGAGGTTGACATATATACACTGGATCCAGGTCCCTGCTGGGACTGGCCAGAGCCACGTGCACATGGTCTTCTAGGACGGTCTATGGACAGCCCACCCCCAACATTGCTGGGGCTGGTACTGGCACTACGGTAGCGGCTATGACTTGATGGATGTCCACTGCGACTGTCAGCTGATGATGTTGCTGGCATACATCCATGTCAACGTTTCGACTGTCCGACACTGTCCTGACACATGGACATGACATTGTGGAGGACATCTAATGTCTCACCCCAACGTCTATCAATGACCTCAGTGTAATTATGGATGGCACCTGCTAGGTCATGGATACTGTCATTTAAAGAGGTGTTATGAGCCCTCTGTGCCCTTAGTCCCTGTCTGGTGTACCGCTCCATATGTGCCTGTGCCTCCATGACAGCCTGGAACATGTGTGTGGTTGTAAGAGTTGTGGCACGTCTGCCAGGGGCATGATGACCAGCAGTGCTCTGACGAGAACCCCTGGACATCAGCCTATGTGGTACCGTTCCAGATATCTGGCTATGGCTGCTGTGTCCTGATACATGTGCCATAGATACCACACTGTCGTGGCCATTGCCAACTGTACACTGTCCCTCTGCTAAGGGCATTGGTGATGATGGATGTACAGGCAGTATGACTGTGTGCATGGATGGGGTGGAGACTTGTGTACTGTCAAGTGGTGGCCCAGCAAAAGACCCTGACAAACATGCCTGTGCCTCAACACACCTATCCTTATTATCACTATTTGTGTCAGTGACATCAGGTTCCCTGCTGCACTGAACCAGCCCAACCTCAGCACCTGTGACAGTAAAACAGGAAACACACTTTAAGACCTGTACATGATGTCAGAACACATGAACACATGCACACATGCACACATGCACACATGAACACATGAATACATGCACACATGAACACATGCACAGATGAACACTTGAACACATGCACACATGCACACATGAACACATGCACACATGCACACAAATACACTCCTCACTAAAGCAGACACACACACACACACACACACACACACACACACACACACACACACACACACACACACACACACACACACACAAACCAGCAATCTCAGAACATACTCAATAGCAGTTGATAGTGGGGTATAGTATCACAAGCCAAACAATCATATCACACATGTCAGCATGCAGGACATGTGTTGCTCAACAGCATGCAGTGCGAGTGTAGACAGTCCTTGTTACTAACAGTATACATGGCTTTGATGCATGTGTTTTGTTGTTTGGTGATTGCCCTCCCCCCTGGAACGCAATGTATACATGGACACAGCATTGCTGTGCAAATATTAAAAACTCTTTAATGTACTGTGCACCATCACTCACAGGTATACATACCATGGCTGGATGTGTATCTGTGTGTCACATAGATATCCAATTCTGATTAGAGCCTCTGTGTCTTTAGCAAATAATTGTGGACACAGTTTTAGCTCATGCATGATGTGTATACACACACGATCAGTGGTGCATGTATAACTGATGGAACACCATTGGTCCACATAGCCAATGTACAGTAGTTATGGTGAGTGTAGATGGTATTGTGGGCATGCCAGTATCATCCATGACATGGCATGCTAAAACACAACTGCATATTTAAACATCACACATACCCAATGTGATTCATATGACCTAGCCACTCAACAGCATTACAAGACATATATGTGTCGGTTGTGCAAATGATGATTGGTATGCATATTGTTTATAGGTGCATATGTTTGCACACACAGAACATTGAGGTGTATAGCAATGAAAGCTATGTGTAGTACTGTGGTTACAATAACTGGATGGGGTATAGTACCATAAGCCATCATCATGAAACATCGTGTGGTCACTCAAGGCTACAAATGTGTCCCAAACCAGCACCTATCATGCTGTACCAGAACTGCACTACCATGGCTACATTCACAATTTCACAGCCAGTTGTTACATGGGTTTGTAAGGAGGCCAATAAGGAGCATTGCCTAACATGAATGTGTTGTGTGTTGCAGTGTGTTTCACTGCCCCATGATAGGCATCTACCCCTCAGGTATATTATGTGTGCTGTGTGGATGACATTTGGGATACTGGAGTGTGACTTTACAGAGGGTTTGTGAATACTTCATGTGTAGCATGTTAACATGTTCTGTGTATGACATAGTTGTATACGTTGTGTGCATACGTATCAACTCTAACTATCTAATTGTCACTACGTTCTAGCCACATTTGTTTGAGATGGTCTGTGTATTGCATGTGTTTGAGGCAGCTAATCACATTACTGAGATGTGCGTAGTCTCACAGCAAACATGCACAGCATGCATTATGCATAGGTGTGTTACATGTGTACATGGCCTACACCTTAACTATGACATGCACTTTTTATTTGCAATAATAAATGTAGAACATACTCACCAGCATGTGTCTGCTGCCTTGCTGTCACACCAGAGGGACCTACATGGATATGAGACAGTTTGTCAGTGTTGACAACTGTGGCATTGTTACTGTGGGTTTGCAATCTTACAGTAGTACGACAGTTTACATTCACAGGCCTACAGATTATGTTCCAAATGACCAGTATTGCACAACAACAGGCTCCACATCTTCTAACTACACAGTGCACATCTCACATATGGATGATCTACCAATAGAGGTAACAGTAGTCTACATATATGCCATGTTACCTGCACGCTCCATGTGTTCTTGCTGAGTGCCCCCAACCTCTATCAAGGTAAATGTCTGCTGTTGTTGTTGTTGGGCAGGTGCCACCAGGCTCAGGAGCAGCTCCTCCACTCTGGTGAGGGTGGGTGGATGTTAACCCCACCACCTGTTGCAAGCTGTTGTCTACGGACATCAGAAGCACGCTGCCGGACATGTCTAAGTAAATCACTGCAGTGATGGCGTACCTGCACATATGTCCGGTTATGCATGCCTATGTCATTTACCCTCCGGACAACATCTTGCCACAGTGCAGTACGCTCATGCTGGTCTTGCCTGGTTCTCAAGAATAGTAGGCTGTAGTGCTGAATCAGACAGCTGGTAATAATGTCATCCTCAGCACTACTGTATCTAGGATTATGATGGTGGGCCATGATCCCTGGAAGACAAAGAAAAAATATGTCTGAGCAAGTCATATGGCACACTTAACATTATACAGTACAGATATCACTGAATTGCCATATATAGCAACCTATTAGCTGACTGAGATTAAACACTTTCAATACCACTTATCAGTGCTCACCCCACAACTGCTTGAAAGTGCCTGGCACACTCTATATAATAAACCATGTTCTGCACAGCAACAAAATAAAATCACTATATAAGACTATACAACAGTACATGGCACACTGTATATGACACAATGCACCACCTAGCCACAGAAGGTATAGATAAAGCGGATGCATAAAAAAATATGTCATCCATCACAATGTTTGTAAAGTCCAGTTACAGTATTACCATTATACCACACAACTTGTTGATGGCAAACCTGTGGCCAAAATATGTGCACAATTGTGGATATAGGTGGCATACCACTGTAGTAAACTATAAATGTTGTTAGATACACAGTTATATCTTGTAACACACACATGACAGAGGACATGTTACAGGCATACCCACAGATACATCTGACATAATTACAAGACACAAAGGTATGGCAACCCCAGATAAGCTTTACGTGTGTACCATATAGTACTGAGTGTCAGTACTTACAAAACCTTAAGCCTGAGGAATGTAATCTGTGAGGACTACAGGGACCACACAAAACAGTGGTACCAAGCAATGTGGACATACACCATACTTTGCTGTTTAGGCCTAAAGCTTCAAGTAGTACTACAGTTCATACAGGATTTGGATTCAACATCAGTACCAATCAATAAGCATACATGTAGTGCTTTAGCCCCCAATGACACACCCCAGTTAACACCAAGGGACTACATTGGACTGTATGCCATAGTGCTTTATCTGCCTAGCAACAGCATACACAGCTTTTGCTGGGATCAAAGCAATGACACATAATACCATGACAGAAACAGTTTTCCACTAAGCTATCCCACAAATACACATCTTTGACACATTCACCAACACATTGACCATCACACTCAGTCATCTTTACCTAGAATCTATTGCAACAAGTAGATGTGGGTGTGTATGACTATATATGACTCTTTCTCTCTCTCTCTCTCTCTCTCTATATATATATATATATATATATATATATATATATACATATATATATATATATATGGTACATACATATACACATCCATTGGAATACATATACATATAGGCACATATACAGTGGGAATATCAATTATACAAAGGATGTGAGGTATACAGTAATGTAATAATGTCGCACAGTCTGAAAGTGTTCTCAGCTCAGGTAGCTTTAGCAGGCCTTACTGGCTGCAGCATTGCAAACTGAATAAAACACACACAGTGTTTAACCACCACATGTCATATACCAGCACTGTATGCTGTCTTCTTTGTCACACTTAAACCTACATACAAATATGCACATAACAACCTTCACCAACATATATATGTCCACCCTTCACAAACAGTTGCAATATGTCCCTTGCTCTATGCACATATACAGATGTTATTATATATATGACACATATATATCTCTCCGTATGTGTGTGCCATACACAGACAAGGTCCACACTGATGTAAGTCCCTGGACCTCACAGCTGGACTGTTGAGCCTTGCTGCAACATGAACAGGTGTCACATGTGAACACATAGTAACATTAGAGGGTGTATATATAACTACAAATGCTAGATTAGCATACTAGCCTGGTACAGCAGTTGCCAATGCTAAGCTAAACTTTAATGACTATCATGCATGTGTTACTCTGTCACAACCATGTTTATATAAATGTTTGCGCTAATCCCCCAAACAGCCATTGTCCACACTACTGTACAGAACACAGATAACATGGATCAGATGTTTACATTTAATGCTGAGCTATATATTTCACAGTTGTGTCCCACTCTACACAGCTACACACTGAATTGTCCATGGCAGTAGTTAAGCAGGACATCTGTGCATAGATATGTACTGCTGCCACATATGAATGGTTCACATTATGTAGAGTACTCTTCAAAAACATCTACTACATGCCAGTAAATACATATCTGTTACATACCTTTCCTTTGTATGAGTTGGTATTACTTGTTTTCTGTTTTCCTTTTGCTTTTCACTCTTTCTCTCTCTCTCTCTCTCTCTGTCTCTCTCTCTCCCTCAGTCTCTGCAATAGAGTGATTGAGTTTGTGGGCAGAAATTACAGCCTGCTTTTATAGGTATTTGCATATGTGCATGTGATGGCCTCTGCACCAATTGGTGGCCACCATTTGCTAATTGCACGCAGCCTGCTGTGTGGTAATTGCAGTACTCACTGTCATAGCAACCCAAAGCTATAAATTGCTAACTCAGGTAGGCATAGCCTTTTCAGCTTTCCAAAATGGGGATCATGCTTGTTTGCTGTGGACATCTTTGTTTATGTCAGAAGGTTGGTATAATTCTTATATCTGAAGCCAGGGGTGTAGCCAGTGATTTGAATGTTGTACTCAGACCTGAATGTTGCTGCTTCCAGTACACACTTGTCAGTGTAGAATTGTACTCACCCCTCCAAATGCTAACACAAGATACATGGGAGTATGTACTTTCTTTTTTAATTATACAATTAACTGCCATAGAAAAGTAGTTATTGAGATGTATTCTTTTGGCACATGAACTGTTTGTGAACTGCTATACTGTGAATATTAATTTATTCACTTCTGAACAGTTTGTGCTTTTTTAGTGTTGACATTAGCACAGGCTGCTCAAGAAAACTGGACAAATTTCAGTACTGAGTATGCCTACCTACATCCTTGGTAGACCCTGAACACACAGGTATATTGTACATTTGGGTAGGGGTGCAGAAGTACAGAGAGCATTATGCATTATTGTGTGAATTTTATCTTGCTGGACTTAAAGGGTTGCTGTGTACCTGTTAGTTTATCAAGGCAAATAGTCTGTCTGGGTAGCTCCCAACTGTGGACCTATCCAGATGGTAGCCAGAGGTTAGCCTGTTATTCTTTGTCTGTGCACCACACCGGTCTTTTCAGCACTGGAACAATGGCATTGTCACAGTTGGTTGCTACCAGTACATGGCTACATCCTTTGGTATTTCAGTGTTGTACTCATACATAAGGTTATGCTTCTGGAACTCATTCCAAAGCTATTTGCACAGTGTGTAACAGCAATAAACTGATAGGCCTGTGTGTTTCTGCCTCTGCCAGGCCTCTCAAACACTCAGGTACATATTTGAACAGACTCAGGGAAAAGTAGGTAAAAGTGAGGTACACCTTTAAAATATTAAAGACATTAAGTTGAGACTTTGAGAGAACCAGAGCATATGGATTAATACACCTTTTCTGAAGTACAAGCAGTGTCTAACTCTTACTTATTGTCATTATTCATTAAGTGTAATTCCCCACCTTTCTGCCTAATGTCAGTACTTTTCAGAGGGATTCAGAGGGACACAGTTAGAATTTGTTTCAAAATCTGGGACATCCCTGAAAATTAGTCACAATTGGGAAATATGGCCTCTGCCCTAATCATATATGCCAGTGTTTGTCCTGCTATGAAACTGTGTGGGGGTTGTAAAGTGCTGCTGTAACATTATTTCCTGCTAGAATGGCCGGTTCTCTTTTCACAGTTATGTAATTAAATTCCACAACAGCTGCTGGTAAAGATCCACAGAACAAGATTTGTGTTATGACATTCCTATTTTCCCTTTACATTCACTCATTCTGATGCATGATATATTTATTTCAGTGCCAACTTGCTGTATGTCTACTGTGGCTTAGTGGTATTTCATGCAGTAGTGTGTACAAGGTCCGGGGTTCGAGACTGACAGAGGTGTTTTATTTTGCTGCTGAGCAGAACAAGGGCCCTGATATACAGAGTAACTAAGGCACTTTTAAGCAGTTGTAAGTGGGTTTGCGCAGGTTTGCACGATGCTTAGCAATGTTTAGCTAAGTGCACACAAGCTCACACAGGTGCACACTCGTGCAAACCCGCTAACTACTGCTTAATAGTGCTTACTCCCGCTAACCCCGCACTCATTTCTTTGAAAGAAAAGAAAATGGGGAGATAGGAAAGTGGTGAAAAAGGGGCACAAAGAGGGAAAGACAGTAGGGAAAACAGCTCGGGATGTGCAGGACTGGAGTAGGGAAGGTCCATAGCTGCCCATTTCTTTAACAGCAACAGCTGTGCATATGCAATAAATTTGAAGGGAAATATGAAACCTTCAACTCCTGTGAGAGGGGTGAGGACAACAAAGTATGTTGTACTGCCAATTAAATATCAGTTTATGTGTCCAGCGGACATGTGTGCAAAATGGGCAGCTATGTATGGGGCATAATTTTTTTTGGGGAGCAGATTGCCCTTTCGTTTTTTTTTCAGGTGAGAGTGGAATGTGGGGTAGGGGAAGTAAGTATATTTGGGGAGGTAGGCTGGGGAGGTAAACAGACAAGACAAACAAGACGCATACAGGGGCGGAATATGACACATGTGGTGGGTGAACACCATTGACTGGGAAGGATGTTTGGAAATCGCAAGCCCATGAGCCCACAGATGGCAACAGTGGAACTGAGATCCCCAACCATGGGCAGTCACCACTGCACCTTCACAGCCGAGAGGGTGGCTGTTCTGGGGGCTGTGTAAGAGGGGTAGGCTCACACGTGAGTCGTGCCACTCGTGCCTCAAGCTGGAGTAGAGGATCAGCAACAGAACGCTTGATCTCCCTACGCACCACAGCCAGGACCGTTCGGAGGGTGATAGGTGGCCCTCCTCCAACCACGCTTGCAAGGGGGGGGCGAGCCCCATCCCCTGCAGTGCTTCCACCCAAAGGTGGCACAGGGCCAACGGAGGAGGAGGTCCCAGGCTGGGCACCGGACTTGCTGGTGCCAGGTGCCATCGCCAGCTGAGGTGGGACAGGTGGGTCTGCTGGGACCGGCCTTCCCATACGTTCTATGTTTAGGAGGATTTAATGAAAATATGGGTTAGTAACAGCCAACAGCATTCCCAATTAGTTATAACAGCATGCAGAAGTATTCCCATTAACCCAACACACCAGAGTTCCAACAGTTGAACAACAAGCATGACAGATGCATATATAGAACAACAGTGGACATTACAACAGCATGCAAGTTTAATTGATGGCAACAGGCCACCAATATTGTGGTATTTGAACAGGACACATGCATTGAAATAAATGCAGATATTTATAAACCAGTAGGACATATGTCCCAACAAATGTTTTGAGATTAGACATACCTATTGAGGTGTGGAATTGCATTTTTTATACACATACAGTAGGGTGGAAAATGATAGCTCCCTTAACAACTTATATATCCTTCTAGTTTAAACTACATTCCTATTAACTGCAGTTATATGTCCCCTACATGTATTATTACACTACCCAATTGTCCTTAAATTGTGAAATGGGTTTTGCTAGATCTTTAAACACATGGGCTGTATCTGACATACAAACTGTCTGGGATGCAGATGTTACTGCTACATATTTTGTGAGTTGCTCAGACACACTACTGCTGAGATGGTACACTGACAGCTCTACTTTCCTATACTTATCTAGATATGTTTAGGTGAAATTATCAGTTATATGTTAACAGCTCCCTACATTTCTGCTAGCACAGTGACATTTCTGGGGAACACAGTACCAAGCTACTCATGTGCCAGATTAACCTGTACATGCTGGGCATGAACCAACAGTTGTGGACTGTAAATATGCTTAAAAGCTAATGGCACTTCCTTCATCCACTTTATATGGGCCTACCCAACTGTGTGTTAACAGCACTTAATACAACAGTACTATTTCTATAATGCAAGAGTACAACATATCAACGAAAATGACACAGACACACTCCAGGAATTATACCTTTATTAAAGACTTAATACACTTTTCTAGAGGCTCTCTCATTTATTTTATATAACAGTACATGCAGAATAATTATTAGAGAATTATTATACCTTTATATATTGTGTTAAAACACTTTTTTCAGGCTCTCTCATTTATTTTACAGAACAGTACAAGCAGAATAATTACTAACATGCCTGGTGGTGCAGCCTTAGCAGCCTATCTGCATAGGCTTGCTGATTCGCAGCATGGACACCTACAGCTGTGAAGTAAATGAAGTGATATTGAGACATACCTGTCCATAGTATACACTAGAATAACAATTCTTACATGCTTAATTCCATGGCTACTTACTCAATAGTGGGGCATTTTCCATCTCACTGGCCTCCTGGATCTACTGGTCCAGTTGATCCGCCTTGCGTCTTTTCAGGTCTGCATGGTGGTGTCTGACCTGCTCACCAGTCCGAGGGACACCTGTGGCACTGGTGAGTTCATGAGCTAGATGGTCCCAGACTTCCGCTTTGTATTGTGTGCCCTGGTACTAGCCCCACAGGAGTCTATCTTCATGATTATGGACAAGGAGCCAAACCATTACTTTTGACTCCTCAATGTCCCAATGTTGCGCTCGAAAATGAGAGCCCTCTCCAGCACCGGCCATTGCTGCCTGAAGATGGGAGCTACAACCAGTTATGGCAAGTATTCCCGCCTATGGAGCTTAAATATGCATCATTTCTCGCACTTATTTGTGATTAGCTACTTTTGAAAAAACTCAGCTGAAGGCACACCTGCTTAGCAATGGGTAAACTTCCATTGATATGTATGTGTGTGTTGAAAATGCATGCTTATGAAAAGCTGTCCTGGCTTAGTGGTTCAGTACTGTGGTTATGGTGCACAGTATTCCGGGTTTGTGGCCTGTCATTGCTTTTTATTTTACTACTGGCCAGACCGGCTAGGATGTGTGGCTGGTTTTAGCCGACTTTGCTCAACTTTGCCCGACGTTGCTCTATGTTGCGCTATGTTGCTCGGCATTGCTCTACATTGCTCGTCGTTGCCCGCCATTGCGCTGGTTAGCATGGTGCACAGCTACGCGCAAATATGTTCTGTTTGCACTAGTTTGCGCAATGCGCAGCTACGTGCAAAGCTATTGCGCTAGTTAACGCAGTGCTCAGCTATGAGCAATTATATTTAAATATGCTTAATACTGGTAAACTTTGCTTAGCAGTGCTTCACATTGCTTAAGATATGTTACTTATGCATCCATCAGTATGCATAACCATTTCACCTTCTTATATATATTTATAAAATTAGTTCACTACTACACAGGCCATTTCAATGCTTTTTACTAAAATTTAAATAATAAATGTCAGGAATTATTTTTATATACAGATTTCCAACAGAAAATAGAAAGGGGAGTGGTGGGACTCGAACAGGGAATGCCTCCTCTTTGTGCAAAGGCTCTACCACTATACTATCGTTATTTTGCTTAATTTGCGTATAAGTTTCTTATTATCCTTTTCGATGTCTAAACTGATAACTGTAGCTAAAAAATGGGCAAACCCATGCAAATACAGGCAGCTATATCGGGAATAATAAAAAAAATAAATAAAAGTTTTACATTTTATAATTGTACAGGGGTTTAGAATGTGGGGGAGTGTAGTGCTGGGTATATTCACATTTCAGTGGACTCACTCATGTCAGTTGACATTTCCCGATTGAGAGACTTGCAGGGGCATGGATTTTTTGGACTGTTTGGCAGTCCGACATGCTCCCTGCACTCGTGCATGCTCCGTGTTAGCCTTAGAGTTGAGGCAGCGCGCCCTCATTAATATGCATGGCACACTGCCATCTTACTCTTAGACAGACATTTCCATGTAAGACTAATCTAGTCTTACACGGAGGATTAGTGAATCCTGGGGAAAGTAAGGTTGAGGAAAGACTGAAATCCTCTGTTATGACTGTAGTTATCTGGAATTTCTCAGATCTTCCATCATTTACTCTTATATATGCATAAATTATTACATTTAAATGTTGAATAATTTATTTACTCATGTATTTGCTTTTGTTGACAGGGAAATTTGACTAGACAAACAAAAACACCTTTTTAACAGAGGCTTAGGGTGGAAACCTCTACAAAAATACAAAAATGTTGTACTAAAATGTATTACACATCACATGACAAAATAGGTACAAATACGTAAGCATATACAGTAGCAAATATAAATTCTGTTTTATACAATATTAACAAAAGTATTTAAGCAGATTTTAGGATGTAATACAATACTATAGATAAGACTGCAGACATTATACAATTACACTGAGGTGTAGTCAGCATGCAGTATTTAGATGTTAGATAGTGGATATGCAACTTGAATATATTTGGTGCTATAAATGCAAAGATATGTGGTGTACATATCTTATTGGCTGTTTGTCCAGACAGTTGCACACAAAGATGAAAGAAGTAATGACATTGTGGGCAAGGTAAGTGAGAAGGGAGTAGGTGGAGATGAATACTGAGAGGTATGTGAATATATATGTGACCACTTTGAATAGGCAAGAACCTTATATAGATCTAATTTTATCAAATGATTTTATTTGTAGATTCTCTTTTATGCTCTACTAAAAAAAAAAAAAAAAAAAAAAAAGCCTTAGACTGAAAAATGAAAAAGCCCAAAGCACGTATACATATGCCTTCAAAAATATTGCTAAACATAAAAACGTAAAGCGTTACAATGGGCAAGCATTTCTCTACCTGACTGTAACTGCTCTTCAGTTGACCCATATTAAAGCATCTGCTGTCATCTAACATCATTTCAGATTCACATTCCACATCCTCTTATAAACTAGCTTTCAGTGAGTCATGGTTTATTTTATCACTGATTCTGAATATTTCAACTTTCATGTCAGACCATAACACATATCCATAGGCGGTATTTCATACCTTAAACATTGCAAATTTTAAATAACATTCTTATTCTGTTAATTATAGCAGTCAGACTTGCTTGAGAATGCTACCAGAAAGAGAATAATTCATATAGATGGTAATATTTCACACTGCACTATTTTTGGATGAATACAGTGAAACTGTTTTAATCTTGTGTATAGCATCATCGAGTTAAATATTTTCTTTACCATTCATTGAATGTAAAAAAATGAAAACTGACCTCTGTTCAGATCTGATTTAGTTCTGCTTCTGTGAGTAGCCTCCAGAGATGTCTTAGTACTACGCTTTAAATAGTACTCTGTGCTCCATGTTGCCATGCCTCTCAGGATGTCATGAACTTTCTGTGAACTCTCCTAGTATCTTTTGCATCACTTTTGATTTTTTTTTTCTCAAATATAACATTATAATATTTCCATCATAAATATTATTTTTTAAATTACATTCCATCTTCTCCAGAACAATAATACATATCTAAATTTACATCCCTAACTCATTACATTGTTTCATACATAAAGGAAGTGCATTGCTAATTACTAACCTATGAGGCCTCTTAATTTTCATGCAGTAGGTGGACAGACAACAAATGGAGCCATAATCATTCGTCTGTCTAGTAGAGGCACAACAAAATGTATTGTAAGACTATCTATCTGTCTATCTATCTATGTATATATGTGTATATATACATGGGTCCACTTTCATATTTCAAAATTCCAAAACTTTGAACTTCTAAATATCGAAGCCCAGAGGATTGAAGTTTTGAAATCTCAAAATGAAAAAAAACTAACATGATAAAATTTCAGAAGTCATGTTTTTGTAGGGGGGCATGCCCCCCTGCACCCCTCACACCCCCTATTACTTAAATATATCAACTCCAAATACAGTGAAGAGAATGGTAAAGTTCCTGTTCCGCACTGTATGGCAATCTCTATTGAAAAGTTTTGCGATTTCAAAACGTTGATCCTCTGGGCTCAAGTATTTAGAGGTTCAAAATTTTGGAATTTCGAAATTTGAAAGTGGATCCATGTGTAAGTATATATATATATATATATATTTTAATATATATATATATATATATATATATATATATATATATATATATATATATATATATGTATGTATGTATATGATAGATATATGGGTCTACTTTTCTTTGTCAAAATTTCATTATTTTGAAAAAGAAAAGTACAAGACCACTTACACAAAAGTTCACTTAAATGAAAGTGCGCTTTCGAGAATATTGGTTCAATGAACCGCTAAGAAACACTACAGCGCTGAAGCACACTACAGTGGGGAAAAGGGAATTTACCTGTTTTGCCTACTGTAGTGCGATCTGGGAGTTAGTATATTTAAGTAATGGGGGTGTGGGGGGTGCAGGTGACTTGCCCTGCAAAACACTGTTTTTCGTGTTTTTTATTGTTTCGTTCAACCGATATTCACAAAAGTGCACTTTCGTTTAAGTGCACTTTCATGTAAGTGGTCCTCTACTTTTCTTTTTTGAAATAATAACATTTCGACAAAGAAAAGTAGATCCATATATCTGTACGGCTTTACTTTGTTTCTTTGAAAGATCATTTCACTGAATTTCAATTCACCCTGAACAAATTGCTGAAAGCTCATATTACTGAAAACTCATTTCACTGAATCTCCTATAACTGAAGTGAAGTACTGGTACTGTGCAGAGTACTGTAAGGCAAGTAAAAGGTATATGCCCTGTGAATATAGGTGAAGGCTGCCAGCCTAGCTAGATAGAAGTTTGTAGACAATTCTGTCATTTGCAAATATTAATGTAAGCCACAGGCTTCTTCTCTTAAATGTGAAAAGACTGCATTGGATGTTGAACTGAAAAAAATGTAACAACAGTGCACTCTGCTGTAAGAAAGCTGGTAAGTCAAGCATTGTGAAATTCTTTGAGCTAAAACTCGGAACTGAGATGTCTATTGGGAGGCATTCTGCTTATTGTTTTGAGGCCAGAGTTAATGGCTGGACTTTACATGTATAATTTATTTTATTGCTCTGGTTTCCTGACCAGCTGCAAGATCAAAAGGGCTATTAACCTCTGAGTTTCTGTTAGCCTGGGAACCAGAAACAAATGATGCAATCCGAACTGAATTGGTGGTACTGTGTTATCAATTTAAGGAGAAAAAGAATGAGGGCATTTAGCATTTGTCTTGAGAACATCCAACTCATCAGCACTCCACCTTTGTTCTATATGTAAGTTTATTTTACACCTGTGTTTTCTCATAGATATAGGTAGGAATTAGGAAGATTAGATTAGATGTCAGAACTTTTCTACTGCATTGTTTTAAGTATTTCTCTGTGATCTTTGAGCTCTTGAATAGCACTGTGTAGTAAAAAGTATTGTCCTGGGTTTTTATTATTTATTATTAAATATTTTTAAACCTTTCAACTATGGCTGTTTTGTGTAGAGATAATTTAAGCTCTAAAGTACATTGCATGTATATAGTGATACTGGCCAAGCCACTCCAGTAAGCCTTGACTGTTCAGTTGCACTTACCATTTGGATAATATAATTGCACAGTATAATTGGACACCCTTTCATAAGGGCCTTTTAGTAGCTGATAAATATTAGTGGGTAGTGGCAAGTGGTACTACCATATAGTCTGGGAAAAAGGGGCACAGCTGGAGAACTTGTGCCAGCCTTCCCCAGGAGTGTCTGTGTTCATTTATAACTCTTATCTCAAAGTATGTGTATGTCAGCTACTTGGGCAGAGACATGAAGCCCTGGCTGGACAGAGAGGGTGCTGGAGGTTTTTGCTTGCCCACAAGGCTGAGATCTGGACCCTATAGCTGTGCCAGTGAGGAGTCTTATTGGGACCTGGAGAGAAAGGGAGAATCCAGCCCCAGACTAACTGTGATCTCTGTGTGCTCTTAAGGGAAATTGTACTTTACCGTGTGTGTGTTTATTATGCTTTCCCTATATGGACACCCCTCACTGGTGTTAGTGGTGAGGACTGAGGCTACTTGATTGCTGGGACAGTGCACGGACATCACGTGCCCTTTTCCCCACTGTAGTACAATCCTGGAGTTAGTATATATAGTAATGGGGGTAAGTGGGGGGAGTAGCCCCCCACTTAGTATGGGTATATATTGTCTTCTGGAAAGAGTAATTCATTGGTCTTGTAAATATGCATGTCTATGGTTTAAAATGATTGTTTTGAAGCTTTCACAGAAATATAATATAAAACCAAACTAGGTGGGGGGGCTACGCACCCCGCACCCCCCTAACTATATATACTAACTCCAGGATTGCACTACAGTGGGGAAAAGGGCATATACCTTTTACTTGCCTTACAGTACTCTACACAGTGCCAGTACTTCACTTCAGGGAAATTAGAATCAGTGAAATGAGTTTTCAGTAATTTGAGCTTTCAGCAATTTGGTCAGGGTGAATTCATTTTCAGTGAAATGAGCTTTCAATGAAATAAAGTAGACCCATATATATATATATATATATATATATATATATATATATATATATATATATATATATTACACACACACACACACACACACATATATATATATATATATATATATATATATATATATATATATATATAATATATATATATATATATATATAGAGAGAGAGAAAGAGAGAGAGATGTCTAATCTTATTCTAATTTTTACTGTCACTGCCTACATCCGTAATTAATATGTTTCAATGGTTCAACAAAGTTATACAATTAATAACTACAACTATGTGTCATGTTATTTTCCTGTCTTTTTTTTTTTATAAATCTGAAAAGTGATCAACAAAGAAATATAATTTACCATATGACATAAATAAATGATGAAAATGTAAGCATGCAAATTGGGACTATGACACGGCATCGAAAAGGCCTATCATTGAATGGCTTAATAATTCAAAAAATTGCGTTAATATTAGTCAATTTTGTGGGGGGCTGCACCCCCATACACCCCGCTAAATATATATACCAACTCTGAGATCGTACTACAGTGAGGAAAGGGCAAATTTTCTGATCTTCACTGTACCGCTATCTTACTAAAGCGACTTCTATTAATGCAATTTTCGATTATAAAGCTGTTCGATGAAAGGCCATTTCGATGTTGTGTCATAGACCCATGTAAATTATGCAAGGTTTTCTGTGTTTGTGTAGCACTATTACTTCTGAGAGAGAGCAAGATACAAAAGCACTTTTAATTATCCAAGATATATATAATTATGTGTGTGTGTGTGTGTGTGTGTGTGTGTGTGTGTGTGTGTGTGTGTGTGTGTGTGTGTGTGTGTGTGTGCGTGTGTGTATGTGCACATATGTGTGTGGGTGTGTGTGTGTTTGTGTGCTTGTTTTATATATATATATATATATATATATATATATTTTATATATATATATATATATAGATATATATATATATATATATATATATATATATATATATATATATATATACATAATGTATATACTTAGAGAGAGAGAGAGAGAGAGAGATCTAAGGTGTGGGAACATTTTTACATTACTTTCATATAAAAGATATATTAGGAGTCTATGTTAGGTATGCAGCAAGATAAACATTTTTATAATATTATACAAAACATGATATTGCTGTAAAGGATGAAGCTGTAAACTAATGATGACAATTTATGAAATTATTCCATATGAAAACAATAATTGTTTATTAGTTCCGGATGATATTGTTCCATAATTATCTAAATATTCTAATGTAAGTAAACAATAGTTAACCTTCATTTCAAACTGATATCATAAGAGTCTGACTCTGACTCTGATAACCACCAGAGTCAGATTTACTTACAAACCCACATGCCATTTGGTTTGTGAAACATGAGCTTAATTAATTTACGTTATATTAGACTGTAATGATTTTAATATAAAACTGAAATGTCATTTAAATGACTATTTGTGTTAATTGTTGTTTTTTTTTTTTTTTTTTTTGTTATATGAGATAGTAAATATGTATATGAGATGGACTATGCCACATAATGGCAGAACTGAGGCATTTATGTTGAATCTGTGATGTGGTTCTGAATGTAGAACTCAGCATGGTAAAAAATGTGTTTTAATTAGTACCAGTTTTACACTCAGTGTATCATCATTTATAAACAGTTTCATTAGCTTTGTGATGTAATATTGTAATAATGAATAATGGTTATACATTTTACTACTTGAGTAAATGGATGACATTATTTATGATGACAGTAGAGTGTACACAACTAATATGGTGTAGTTATATTCTGTAAATGGTATTTTATAGTATGGCAGGATAATCTAAAAGCTTTAAAAAAGGTTATTCAGTATTTTTGCTTCTCAGCAGATGGACTTACATTTAAAACTACTAGCAATTTTTTTAATTTATTATTTTTATTATATAATTCTAAAATTACTGCAACTATATCAATTATGTTTTATATATATATATATATATATATATATATATATATATATATATATATATATATATATATATATACGCTATGCTTTTTTAATGACAAAAATCAATTAATTGATCAATTACATATTTTCAATTCTGCCTTTTTGTGTATCATATGCAATAAGTCCTTCCTAACTGATATTGAAAATGATAATCTAAGAGAAAGAAATCAACTATTAGCAATTATATTTGTATCATCCAAATGAGAAACAGAAAGCAATTACTGTGTAAGGCCTGGGTTGTGATATTCCATTGAAAAATACTTCAAGCTTCCTAAAATCCTTGGGACAATCTTTCTGATCTATGTATGTTTGCTTTTCCACCCCCCACCACCAACATAATTTTACGTGCTAACCCTAAATCTTTCCCTATCCCTACCCCTAATCCGATGTATTACGTTAATGTTACTAAAACTCCTTTCCTTATTATACCACTAATCACGAGAAAAGCACATAGAATATTAGAAGAATAATTGGTTCAACTAGCAACTTGGGTCAGTTCTATGAACCAGCCCCCCCCCCCCATCTCCACAGTTCTTCAAGTAAAAAGCAAAAAAGAAAGAAAAAACACTTGACTGTAATAAGCCAGTCACTGCATTGTAAGCAATTAGTTTATGTAGCTTCGACAAATGGGAAACTTTGACTATTACACCATCTTGCTATTGCCAGCTTACAAACCTGCACTGGTTAGAGAGAAACCCATGAAGAAACAAATATGGCTATGGCCTGAGAAGGCTAAGAAGCCCTCCAACACTGCTTTGAAAAAAAAAAAAAAAACAACTGAGATGTGTTCAAGGAGGCAACCACAGTGAATCAGCATCTGACCAATGATGGATGCACTGAGGCAGTGACGGCATACATTTCAAACTGTGCTGATGTAATAAATACCAATAGTATCACTATTAGAGTTAAGCAGAAGCCATGGCTCACCCCTAGCTAACATGGCTAAGGACAAAGCAGCCCTAGGTGTAGCAAGAGGTAATCTGAGGAGGGGTATAATGGAAGCTAAGATGGAGTAAGGCAGAGAGGTGCAGAGCCACTTTGAAGACATGAAGGATGCAAGGAGACTATGGCAAGGCATACAGGAGATCACTGACTACAAAATCAGGTCAGCACAGTGTGAGGACATCATCGAATTCATGGACAGTTTGAACATCTTATTTTGTAGATTTGAGGAAAGAAAGAACAGGTTGGCACTTGAAGAAAGAAACAACAGGGTGGCACTAATGCTACCCACTAATGAGACAGATGCAGTACTCAGCCTCAGCACAGAGGAGATAAGAAGAGAGCTAAGGAGAGTGAACCCCAGGAAGGCTGCAGGCCCAGACAACATACAGGGCAAGGTGTTAAAAGGCTGTGCTGAGCAACTGTGCATAGTGCTCAAGGAAATATTTAACACCTCTCTTGCCATGGCAAAAGTACCGTCATGCTACAAGGAAACTAACATCATCCCACTACCTAAGAAAACCACACCCTCCAGCCCTAACAACTACAGACCAGCTGCTCTGACATCCACTGTTATGAAATGTTTTGAGTGGCTGATTAAAAAGCATATTTCATCATGCCTATCTCATGATTTTGACCTTCTGCAGTTTGGATACAGAGCTTCTTTTCTGAGTGCTTTATTTATTACTTATTGGAACAGTTGCATTTACCAGATTCAACGGTGGTGTATTTTCCTGTGTTATGTGAAAATGCTGTTCAGACTTCAGCTCTGCATTTAATATGATGGTACCAATGCAGCCTCTAGAAAAACTATCACATTTAGGAGTCAGTAAACATCTCCATAACTGGATCCTGGACTTCCTGACTGAGAAACCACAGGGTAAGAGCACATCAAAGTGAATCACAATTAACACCGAAATTCCATGGGGATATGTAATCAGCCCACTTTTATTCACCATCCTGACCCATGACTGCTGTGTCCTGAGTACCAACAGTCAAATGGTTTGGCAGAATGTGCAGTTCAAAATGCAAAACAGTTACTAGAGAAGTCCAAATGAAACAATAGTGAAGTTTTGCTGAATCTCTTGAATCTTAGAAATGTTCCTTGTGAGAAACATCTTGGTTCACCTGCTCAGAGAATTCTATCGAGACAAACCAGAACCATATTACCAATCAGTAGTCAGTTGTTGGTTCCATGTGTCAAGAACAACAGGTTAGTGAAAATCAATCTGTTGAAGAAGTGTTTAACCCAGAAGTCCTACTATGATAAAACCAGCAAACTGCTCAATCCATTATGAGAAGGAGAAGTGGTAAGGATGCAAACATCCAAAGGTTATGATCTGTTATGAAGAGTATTAGCCCAGAGCTGAGATCAAACATTGTGGAATCACAAGAAGCAGACTTTAGGTAGAATCAGAAACATTTGAGACTGGTGTCTGAGCCTATACCACAGCACATAGCCTGTGAGCAAGACGCTATCTCAGAGCAAGTTGTCCGATGTTCCAATTCTAGAGGAAGTTCCAGAGGACATTCCCATTCCTGTGATGAATCCAGAAATTCCCGATATGAGTTGTGCACTACAGACTGTGCCTGTTGCTAAATTTGGTCCAGATTGTTATGTTTCGAGATATAGTTGCATCTCTAAATCCTGTAACAGATACGAAGCAACTTGGACATGAACATTGTGTTTTGTTTCTAATGTCTATAGTAATGCATATCTAACTCTAGTATTGTTTTTACAAAGGGCAATCTTTTTAAGAGGGAGGATGTAGATCAATATGTGTGTATGCACCTTTAAAAAGCTAACTGAGGGCTTGCACAAGTGTATAAATACTGAGCATGTGTGAGTCTGACTGTCATTTTGTAGTTAGCTGTTGAGATGTAAGCATGTATGTTATGTAAGGTCTGTCTGTTAACTAGTTTGTTTGCATGTTATGATGGTGCTATCCATCCTGATGTGTTTCTATCTATTAAAGCATCTAAACAAAATACCTTGCCTGCTTGTCATCTATGACAGAGTAGGATGAATGACACCACTCAAGTGCAATATTAAACAAATAACATAGGCATTGTTCAATGAGTAGCGTGTTTCATATTACTTTAAATAGGGTAGTTAAATTAACTCAGGGCAGGGGGGGTTGTATATGAGTGTTGGTAAATGTCTCTGCTCTTTCTTTTGTGTATTGGGAGTAGTACTGTATTTGTTAGTTATGTTTATTCCTCTACTTGCAGGTGTTGTTTCATTTTCCTTTGCAATCTCAGGAATTAAGCTGATGCACGAAATTTTGTTTAGGCTACACTTGTGTAGTTCTAAATGACAATAAAATTTACTTTGACTTTGACAATTACAACTGGAGCTGTGCCCCACCTTCCTAACTACAGAACAAAGTAAAAAAAAAAAAGATGTTCTGTCTACTGGCACACTAACCAGGTGGTGGCCAAATGCATAACACACATACCCCTCCCTGCTTCACTAGCCTTTCAGATCCCATTTCTGTGCCCTGCCCCCAACACGTCTTCAACATATTTCATTTAAAAAAATGCTTCAGTGTATAAACAGTTGCTACAGTTTATGTACTACCTGACATGGAGCTCTACAGAACTCATGTTTTAATTTAAGAAAAAAAAAGTACTATTTAAACTGTAGCAAAATGTTTGGTACAAATGTACACTGTATACCCTGCCTGCACAGAGAGCACTCAAGTTTTAGTTAAAAAAACAAGTTTTTTTTTTAATTTTGAACTGTAGCAAACTGCTTGCTACAGTTTAGAACATACACTGAGCACTACAATGCTCAGGTTTGAGGGCAAATGCAATACTGGCTTTTAAAAGCCAGTAGTGCATTTAAGAGGGACCAGGATTGGCTGATTGCACCCCCCGAACACTTTGCAATCAGGGCAGTTGCCCCTCTCACCCCACCCCAGCTATATTACTGCAGAATATGCATAATACCTGATGTGAACATCACTAAATCTACCCACTTACCTAACCTTAACTCTAACCATAACTTAACACTCACACATACATACACATTACCCGCTATAACAGAATCTTGCATATTCTCACAAACACTAACTTTTCAGTCAAACTTTCATTTTCATGCACACTACTCAATACCTACACTATATAAAACTTGAATTCTACCAAATATAATTCATTTAAATGTGCAGTCAGCCATTTTTGCTGTTCAAGTTTGTCAATCATTTGTCCATAAGTTATTTGTATTTTCAACCAAATGAATGGCAGCTCTCTCTGTCTATCACGTATATATATAAAATATAAAAAATACTTCAGATATATAAAAAAGTCCATGGTCTGGATTCAATAAAGCCTACACAGTGCACTAAAACCACGTAGCATGCTGTTTTGTATTCAGTAAGTGGCTCTGTACACTGTGTACAGCTGTGCAAACACGGTAAACATCATGGCAAGCTAATTTACAGCATAAGCAGCTGAATTGTATGGTAACTAACCAGTCCAAGATGGAGGAGCTTTTCAACAAGCTATAAAGCAATTATGTAGACTAAGAGCAGGTTTTTCCTGTGAATTCCAAAACCTACTGGAATACAGCCATAGAAACTACTCGATATGGAAAGAATGTTAGGGGCTGCTGTTGCTCTTATTCATGAGTATGTGCAGCAGGCCCATGTCTATGCTGCTGCTGCTGTTAACAGACATTGGTGAAGAATGAGAAGGGTGTTTAGACCCCATTTAACTTTTCATGATCTCTAGGAGGTGGAAATTGTAGAGTGCAACAGGGTAGATAGAGACTCCCTACAGAAACTTTAAAACTTCTGACGTCCTCACTGAGAGCAAGGGCAAATTGAGGGGAACCAATACCTTTGTAAGCTAAGGTATGTGTAGCATTTAGAATATTAGCTACAGGAACCTTTTAGAGACCAGTGGGAGTATGCTGGAGATGTGACTGGTATCAACATCCAGGATCCTACATCACTTTCTTAATGCGATGCTGCAACATGCCTGTGACTGCATACTATACATTTTCTCTGTACCCATGAGGACAGAGCTAAAACTATGCAGAATTTCTATCCTGTAGCACACTCCTCTTAAGTCTTGGGTGCTATAGACTGCATGCACATTGAAATCAAAGCACCACCCAGGAAACAGGGAAGAGTGTACATAAACAGAAAAGGCTTCCACTCCATTAACTGCCAGGTCATGTATAATGCTAAGGGAGTCATCCTGAATGTGTGCAAAGGCAACGCAGGCAGTTACCATGACTGCCATATCTGTCACTATTCTCAACTGTAAAAGAGGTTTTCTAGGGGGGATATGCCACGAGGTCATTTAGCAGGTGAATTCAGGGTATGCACTTGAGCTGTGGCTGATGACTCCCATCAGAAATGAGCATCCACCCACCAAAGAATGCCTTAATGAGGCACATGTTCAAACCAACAATATCACAAAGCATGTGTTTGGGCTGCTGAAGTCACAGTTCCAGTGCCTAGATACATCAGGGGGAGCCCTGCTGTATAATCCCTGTACTTGTGCTGAAAGTTTCACTATCTGTGCTATCTTTTGGAATATTATCCTGAGAAAACAGCTTCAGCAAGCACCAAGGGGAATGGTCACACATCCCACCACCACTGACAAGGTCATCACAGCCACACACAGGTGAGGAGTTACATGGGAACCACCAGCCATTGTGGGTGTAGGTAGATGGACATGCCATCACCTTGGCCAAGAGGCAATGGATAGCACACATGCTGACCACATAATTGTGTACAACTGTCATTCTATACACATAGATACAGGAAAATGGATGCCAGGCAATGTTCATACCCTTTACTTACCCATGTAATGGCTGTGTACTGTTAGCATCACATAGAGTCAGCCCCGGCTTTAAACACTTGTAACTGTTGGACTATCAAGGTAAGTGCTGAACCTGGAAAAGGAAAATAAATGGTTAAGAACAGAAATTAATGGCAGATCCTTGCATACTGTTACTTGCTAATGTACCTAATTAGAAGGTGTATGATTTTTGCAGCAATGACATCAATATGTGAGGGCAATGATTTATGTCAATAGATGTGTTCACTATGCACTAATAGGCCTCATGCATCAAAGATACACACAATACAGAAACCTGTAGGAAAGTAGTACAATTTTCAAAAGCGCATCACAAACATGTGTATACTAAGCACTCAGTCAGCTATGTACCGTGGGCATTAGATAAAAGACTTATGTAACTCTGAATCCAAAAGACAGAAAATCAAGAATAAGGCACAGTTATTATCATTTGCACAGGGTGTTCTTTGGGAGGACAGGGTGCCAAGTCTGACACAAAAGGTAGTGAGTGCATGTGAGTAAGACAGACAGACAGGCAGAAATTTGGATAAAATATCAAATGGCCACTGAGACAGAATGAGCTGTAAGTCTCAAAAATGACCCATGTAACTGTTATGTGTGTGTGTGTCTGTCTGGGCAGTCAATTCAAAATGGTATGTGAGTGTATGCAAGAACATAGCCAAGCTCTGTACTACCTCTACATCCTGGTATGTCAGACAGGTGTGAACTGTGCATGGTAGAGGTAACAGTTCATTGTCGTTACCCCCAACCATGAGAAATGGCTCCCAGGTGTTGCACAGGCACATCTATGCCCATGGTCAGATGTGCTGCTGCTACCTAAATTTCACTGATATCTGCTGGATGAGTTCTCTTCATGAGTACACTTAGGACCACAATCCCATGGCCTACCATGTCTGGGTGTGGACACCTCAACCACTGACAGAATAGTGGAAGTTGTGCCACTATGGGAGAGTGATTGGGCATAACCACATTGACTAACATCAGATGATGATGCTGACTTACATCCATGTGAATGCTGTCCCTCTCCCAGCAGCATACCTCTCAACCTCTTGGAGCAAGAAATCTTGACAAGTCCATAAATAAAAGTAGGACAAATGCCCAGAAATAGGACAATTTTAAAATATTGCTCTTACAAACTTAGAGAGTTGATAGACTAATAAGTTTTGATTTAACATGAATGTTCTGAAGGATATCAAGTCTAAAACTCAGATGTCTGTCATTATTTTCTAAATTCAGTCTTTAATGATTTACCACTAATTTGCCAGAAAACCACAATTTTTTTGAAAAACAAGCAAAAAATATGAGCCCAAAATCTGGACATTCTGTAAAAATCTGTACATTTGAGAGGTATGCCAAGCAGATATTACATCACAGACAATGCCCATTTCATTGATTATTCATCCAATCCACTGAATCAGCCACACAGCAGATGCAGTCATGCATGTCAGCCTGTGCTGCATCTGCAACCCTAGGCATGTCCTTAGAAGAACATATAGTTGTATATGCCTGCACCTCATGACAAACCTAAACATACTTCAAGTGGCATGTAAAGACACATCAGGATGAGGTGGAGTATGGACAGCAGGCCTCCTCTGAGCACCCCTATCAACCCTCCTGTGTGGCACCTTGCCCACACTTTGGGTCATAACCACACTACATTGATCGAATGTGTCACCCTCCACCTGCCCAATATCTGAGGGTTCACTGGAATAGGTACACATAGACCTACTGGTTGTGTCTGATGGAAATATAGGGGATGGCTGAATGTCAACCTCAGTGTCAGATTCAACCTCTGCACCCCCTGACCATGCCTCTGTTTGGCCACCATCATTATCAGAGTCTGCCAATACGCTGACATCAGACGGTAAGTGTCTACCCTTCCACCATCAGGATAACCTATGATAATAAGCAACAAACACATGAAATAAATTAATACCTACACTAAATATTTAAGATGTTATCCTGTTCGATTCTCAGCTAGAGCATCTTCTGTGTGGAGACATGCATGAATGGGCGTACCTTCATTGAAGGTTGTGCGTCAGGGCTGGCAACTCGGCACATAAAAATCTACTGCCAATCATTAGCGGACCGGAGTTCCTCTGTGGCAACCCTTAACCGGGAAAAGCCGAAAGACACAACAACAACTAAATATTTAAAACAATTTATATGACAACAAACTAACACTGGTTACACTACCGTAGATGGTACAGTGATACACACAGCACTCATTACACCCACCTCACACATACAGACAAATACATATGTCTGACAAATTTTCATCAATAATTAAAGAAAAATCTTTGCTTTACCATGTGCAGATGCCTCCACACTTAGAAGAGAGGATGGTCCTGGAAGAAATGAAGTAAGGTAAAAATGCAATCATCACAACTGCAATAACACAGGGGTCAGTGAATACACAAATTTTGCTTATATGTATGTCTGTTAACAATAATTTTAACTGAAATTTGGCTGACACGTCCACTCAAAGCCCATTTGTAATGAACAAAAATGTGTTGTTAAGTTCCTTAATTTATCAATACGCTCATCAAAAAAAAAAAAAAAAAAATACATGATGTATTAGTTATTTTTTTCTATATTTTACTATACAACCAAATCTTACAACTTGACATATGTAAGCTTACCTGGAACATCCTCCTAGCACATAATTGTCCTCCCAGAAACACCAGCACCGATATCAATCACATGATGGTGTGAGGTTTGCACTGAGCCCTTTGCATCTCTGAAAGTGGACAGGAGCTCTTCATTTGGTGTAAGTGGTTGCTCTGTAGCAGCCCCCACCCCCCATAGCCAGCTGTTCCTGGGCAGCTACAGCTGCCCTCCTCAGAGCTGATGAAATCATATCAGTGGCTCTGTGATGCACCTGATCATAAGTCCTGGTGTGACCCCTTTTTCAACATTCACATCATTGATTATCTGGTTCTAAATCTACATTCTGTCAGCCATATCCCCACATCCTCTTGCAAGCAGAAAGATGCCATGTCACCTGAATGCCTGCATTATGATGTCATTTTCACATCCACTGAAAGGGGGTTTACACGGATTTGTATGACTGGGTGCCATAATCCTTCAGTACATAAAACAGAGAAGGATATAACACATACATTTCACATAATTAAATTCCTGCTTATATACACATACACATTTTCAACATTAATCACTGGAGACACATTTCATTTATTAGAACTGAAGGTTATGTGATTGTACCATAACACACACAAACCAATAATTGTTCCCAAAAAATAAATAACACTTTTGTAATGTATTGTTTACCATGGAAATAGCAGAATGACTACACAATTTCAAGAGCAAACCTCCTTAAATACATATTTTGTTCTGGCAACACCCAGATGGTACTTGGCTCACCACCCCCAAAAAACAGGTGAAGGAAAAGTTTGTACAAATCAAGGAATGCCACATAATTCAATTGTTTTATATGCTTTCAATGAAGTCACGCCATATAGACGCCATCACCAAAAACCACAAGCAGCATAAACTAGTAGTAAAAAAAATGTTTTAATATCCAGAACTGTTCTGATGAAGTCTTGTGATTATAGCAATGAAAGCAGTTAACACTTGGTACTAAAAAGTTTTTCTACTACTCATTTGTGCCGCTTGTGGTTTTAGTGACAGATCCAGTACAGTATTACTTCTTTGTTTTTTTATTTTGTGTTGGTTTATTTATGCTTTCCCATCTGAGTTGGAGATTGTTGGAATAAGGCTCAGTACTGAGCATTTCCATTGGCCAGCTTGTCTGAAAATTGCTTAACTTAGCTCGTATTTAAGTGGCATGTTTGCAAGGGCCTGTGCTCAGTTTACAGGAGCTGCTCTAGGACTGGTGTGCTCTCTCTGATCTCTGGAGTGAATCTAAATGAAATCCAAGGCATCCTTTGAAATCTACAGAAAAGTAAGTCATTTTATTCACTGTACAGCACTGTTAAATGGTGTATTACTGAACTGGTGGTGGTGCTGCGGTAGCATTGTCGCCTTACAGTAAGATGTTGTCCTGTTCGATTCTCAGCTAGAGCGTCTTCTGTGTGGAGACATGCATGAATGGGTGTTCCTTCATTGAAGGTTGTGCGTCAGGGCTGGCAACTTGGCATGTAAAAATCTACTGCCAAAAATTAGCAGACCGGAGTTCCGCTGTGGCGACCCATAACCGGGAAAAGACACAACAACAACTGAATTGCCGCCTACCTTTTACTGTTTTTAGCTGTTTCAACTGTTTTGATGTTTCACTGTTTCAACTATTTGATGTTTGAAACTGTTTTTCCTATACTTTGTATTTTCTAGTACTTGTGTATGTTATAGCATAGGCTACATTTGGATTTCCTGAATCTAGAGTGTTCGGAATTACCTGAACAGTAAAGCCATCCATCTTACATTATCAGGACCCCCTGCACCCTTGTGGCAGAAGAGTGTAGCAAAGGACCCATCTGAGTTGGAGATTATTGGAATAAGGCTCTGTATTGAGCATTTCCATTGGCCAGCTTGTTTGAAAATTGCTTAACTTGTTTTAGAAAAGGGTTCTCCCAGTTGCTACATAAGCCCTGTATTTGCAGAGGTTTGCACCTGTTTTAACACAGCTCCGGAGTTTGGTGAGCAGCTACTGCCCTATTATCTTCATCTGTGCAATCCAAGGCATCTGTTTGTGTGCAGTGCACCTTTGTGGAGCACCATGCAGTGGAGGTAACCATTGACAGTTATAGAAGCAAAAGCCAAAGTAGATTTATTTTTCCTTAGAAGCTGCTAACTGAGGAATCCCTTAAATTGCACTTAGCTGCTCAGAGAGCACCTCAGCTGGACTTTCTACAGCATTTGGCACTTTAACTGAAATCTATGAATTGCTAATAGTCTCATACCCCTTGAGAGCCCCAGCAGTATAGACCCAGCCTTAAGCCCCCAATTAAATCACATCCTTCCTCATTAAAGTAAGCAGATTTACACCTAGTATTATGGATGGTCAGTTCTCCATTTCTCCTGCCAGCCTGATTGGAATGGGTATCCTAAGGCAGTGTAGCAATTGACTCATATACACTGACAACCCACTACACCTAAACCACTCAAGCTCAAATTGTGAGAGATGCATATACACTAAGAATTTTGAATCCTTGCTCTCTCATTCACAGAACAGTGACAATGAATAGGTTGTCAGCCCACATACTGCACCTCCTGCCCAAACCACACTCTCAAGACATAAACTACATAAACCATCAGGCAAGGAGGTACTCACCATAAATTTACCTAAATACCACAGACCTACAAAACACAAACATGCTAGACTGCTGAATCCTACACAAATGCACTTTATAAGCACTTACATGACTGCATGGATTGTGCTATCCCTAACAGAACCAAGATGCTATCCTCCAAAAAAAGGAAGCAAATCTGGTGGTCCCTTGCCATAAACAAACTCTACAACAGAAGAAAGAAACTGTTGCAAAAAAGAGTAAAATACCATAATTGGAGGAACTCCCTGGTCAGCCTCAGTAAGAAGCGGAGATCCCTCATAAAATCCTCCAAAACTAGTTGCAAAAACAAAATCATCACTGATTCTAAAGACAACCACAAATCATTCAATAGCTATGTCAAGAATCTCAATGGCAACACTCAGATCTGCTCTGAGTTACAGCACAATGGCAATAAATATACAGAACCAACTGATATTGCCTACATCCTGGCAGATAGTTTCAGTACTAACTTTAACCCCCTCTCACCCCCTAAAGGGCCCACCTCTATACCGAAAGAATGCAAAGTTCCTGTAATCACGGCTGCACAGGTAAAAACCACACTCTCCAAAGCCAAGAACACAGCATCCATGGGACCTGACAACATTCCAGGCTGCATTCTACATGAACTACAGAACAAACTGGCACCCCATCTAAGCACCATGTTCAATCATAGCCTCACCTCAGGCTTTGTGCCCAATGCCCCTCAGAACTACCGCCCCATTAGCCTGACAAGCCTGATCTACAAGGCCATGGAACGTATCATCATGGAACTTATAAACAAAGACATTGGTAATCTCCAAACTCTGGACCCCAACTAGTTCAGGTTTGTAAAAGACAGATCATGTCTCCTAAACCTGACAGACTTCTTTGAAGCAGTCACTAAAGCCGTAGACAAGGGTAAGGTGATTCACACAGCCTATCTAGATCTCACCAAGGCTTTTGACACCATCCCCCACTCTGGAATTATAGATAAACTCACTAAACTAGGAATAAATCCCTATGTCACAAGATGGGTTGCCAACTGGCTCATTGACAGAACCCACACTGTGAAAGTAGCAGGCTCCAAATCCGACTTCAGACCAGTGACAAGTGGAGTACCACAGGGTTCAGTCCTGGGTTCTCTCCTGTTTGGTATCTACTTTTCTGAAGTATAGGCTAACACAGAAGGCCTTTGGCTAATGATGTTCGCAGATGATTGCAAACTATTAGCCTTAATCAAAACTCCTAATGATGTGGACATCCTACAAAAGGGCATCACTGAGACAGATGCCTGGTTTCAAAGCCATGGCCTCAAGCTCAATGCCAAAAAGTGCATTGTCATCCCCTTTGGTAAAAACTCTGTACCCATGAACTACCACATAGGTGGTAGTCTACTTAATACCGAAAGTGTGATAAGAGACCTTGAGACACAGGTGGACAGTAGTTTCTCCTTTGATAATCACATCACCATAGTAGTCAGGAAATCCTTCTACGTGGAACACCTCATCACAAAAGGTTTCTCATCCAGGAAAAAAGAGGTCATTGTTCCCCTCTACTCATCACTCATTAGACCCATTATAGAGTACAATGCCCCTTTTGGTATGTGCCTCACAGGACATCTACAACAACTGGAAAGGCTGCAGAAATACCTCACAAAGAGGATTACTGGCCTCAAACAGATGCCCTACGAAGACCGTATCAAAAAACTCCAGCTTTACTCTGTCTCATATCGCCTACTCAGAGGCGATCTCTGCCTAACATACAAAGCTATGTCAAACCCAGAGCTGTTGGACATGCTCCACTTAAAGAAATCCCAATCCCTCTGAGCTACACGTTCTAGGGACCTAAACTTTGTCACCACAATAAACAGAACATGCTGGAGGGATAGATTCCTGCCCCAGAGACTTCTCATACTCTGGAACAAACTTCCTATCTATATCAGACAAAGCTCCTCATTAGCACTCTTCAAGAAAAATCTTGATGATTGGATAGGCAAGAGGAAATTCACCCCGGGGATCACTTCTGTGGCTCTGCTTGACAGGGGCACAGGAAAATCATTTTCTTGGGTAGCGAAAGCCAGGATACCTTTTGGGCTAGGCTTATATAGTCCCTGGGGCCAAAAGCCTAGTACCTACTTATGAACCTATGGACCTAATACAGTACCTACAGCTCTCAATACACATTAAACCACAATCACAAGTATCACACTAAACGAGCTCCTAAAGCAAAGCACATCTAAACCAATTTTTTTTGTCATAGGCAACTCTATAGGGAGACACACATTTGTCTCACTCACCAAGCTGGATAAGGAGAAGGTTACAGTCAGCTAGCTGTCTGTTAGGTGCCAAGATGGGGTCTATATCACATTATTGAAATTCCAAAATGTTGAACACCATAAGCTTGACCTTGGAATCTTGAAATGTGATATACTTGAATGCTCAGAACAGCAAATTTTTTCCAAGGGAAAAAAATCTCTGTTCCGAGAATACACACACACAGCACAAGCACACCAAAATACATAATCCACACATACACACTTCACAGAACCCTACACTAAACTGTACATACACGACTAGCTATCCACTTACTTTAACCCAACCCTAACCCTAAGGTCCCTAACTAACACACATTCACCTTACCCACTCTCTAACCCTAAGGTCCCTAACTAACCCACATTCACCTTGCCCACTCCTTAACCCTAAGGTCCCTAACTAATGCACATTCACTTTACCCACTCCCTAACCCTAAGTTCCCTAACTATCGCACACTCACCTTACCCACTCCCTAACCCTAAGGTCCCTAACTATCGCACACTCACCTTACCCGCTCCCTATCCCTAAGGTCCCTAAATATCACACACTCACCTTACCTCAGTCCATTCGCACAATTACCTTAACCTGGTCCGTCACCTTCGCACCACAGTCGAGGAAATAGTGAAGCCGCAGAAACGGCCCACCGAATACTTTCCCCTAGGAAAATATTCAGAGTTCTGAAACTTCGCTATTTCAAGCATTTGCTGAATTGGGGTTGATATTACAACATTCGAAGTTTTAAGACTTCGATGTTATAATATAGACCCGCCAGGATGCACCATATCACACACACACTCAAGTCTCTCCACAACAAGTACCATTATGACTCCATCATAGTTCATGTTAGTGTGAATGATGAGACATACCTCAATGGACTATATGAAGAGAGACATGACTGAGCTCTCTGAATACGTGTATCAGGCAGGTATGTCCTAGCCTTGAGCAACATACTACCTTCACCTAAGATGATACCACAATATAAACAAAAAATGATTGACTTCAACATTTGGCCTAATTTCTGGTGTCATTCTAAGGGGATCCAGTACCTGTCAGCCCAGGATGACATGGTAGATAGACCATACTGCTTTGCCAGAGATGGTCTTCATCTGTCACCTCTGGGATTTCAGTTACTGGCTAAGGCTCTTGCCTCCCTCATAATGCCTTTTTTAGGCAATGTTACAACAACAAAATTCCCGATGTAAAAATATATTCAAAAAACAACCTCAAGGTTATGCTGCTAAACACTAGAAGTCTAAACCTAAAACAGCACTCACTGGAAGTAGCACTTACCTTAGGAGATTTTGACATCTGTGCAGTCACAGAGATGTGATTTAAGGCTGCAGAAAGCACCCCAGCCATACCGGGTTATAATGCCTTCCACACATTCAGCTCAAAAAATGAAAGTGTGAGAACTAAAGAAGGTGGAGTATCAATATTCATCAAAGATAAATGCACTGCTATATTAGTTAAACAAAACAATTCACTTGAACTAATCCAGGTCCAAATGATTGCAGGTAAGACCCACTTCATGAATGAGGATACACACACTGCATACTTGGATCTAATTGAATTGCTCAAGATACAATGAAACACCCTGGTTTTAGATGGCTTTAACTACCCATCTATAGATTGGGTAAATTATATGTGTACTGACACATTTGCCCAAAGGGTTGTTGGACTTTATTAACTTCAATGCCCTGGACCAGTTGATTGATACCCCACAAGGGGCCCAAACATTCTAGACCTGGTGCTCACTAACATTGGTGATTATTGTACCACCCCATGTGTGCAGCCCTCCCTAGTGAGATCTGATCATAAATCAGTCTCATTAGAAGTAACAATAACATTTGGCCCCCCATTAACAGCAACTAGACTAAAAAAAACTCTCAAAGTCAATTACAACCTAAAACGTGATGTCACTGATATCTTCATAGCCTCAACCCTCACTGTTGGCATGGACACTTATACTGGGATTTACACCAATGCCTTGTATAAACATCTATACAAATGTATTGACTCAACTGTACTTGATAAGATCAAAATAAGATCCTCAAGAAAGGGCAAGCTTGCCTAGTGGACATCTGACATTAACAGATTATACAATAAGAGAAAGAAATTGCTGTCTAAGAGCAGAATGGAACGGTCTCTGAATTGGAAGCATTCTCTCCTCGGCTTAAACAAGCAAATAGGACACTTTGTAAGGCACTCTAAAGCTAACTATGAATCCAAATTAGCCTCCTTGCTAAGGATAACCATAAGGCCTTGTTTAGCTATGTCAGAAATCATAAAGTAAAAAGCCAGATTTGAGCAGAACTGGTTGTTAATGGCACCACATATACTGAACCCTGAGAAATAGCCAACCTGCCAGCTGACAGATTCAGTGAAATCTCCCTCCCCCCGTCCCTGCCACATATTCTCAAAGCATCCCTACCACCTGATATCCACCTAGTATCTCCAAGGAGCTGGTCATACATTCTCTCTCCAAAGCCAAAAATACAGCCTCTATGGGACCTAATAAAATCCCAGGCTGCACAGGAACTAGTTGCACCTCTGGGTACTCTTTTTAACCACAGACTAAGCACTGGTTTTGTATTTGCTGAATGGAAAAACAGCAACCATCATCCCATTACATAAAGGAGGCACTACCACAGACCCTGAGAACTATAGACCCATAAGCTTGACTAGCCTAATCTGCAAAGATATGGAAATAATAATCATGGACCTTATCAGCAAAGATATAGGAGACCTCCAAATGCATGACCCAACCCAGTTTTGCTTTGTTAAAGGGAAATCCTACCTCTTGAACTTGGTGGACTTCTTTGAGACAGTCACCAAAGCCATGGATGAAGGCAAATCCATGAATGTGGCCTACCTGAACTTGGCCAAGGCCTTTGGCACTATTCTTCACTCAGGCATCATTGATAAACTCACCCAGCTGGAGATCAACCTGTATATTTTCAGGTGGGTTACAAATTAGCTCACTGTTAGAATACACACAGTCAAAATAGATGACTCTACCTCCACCAGCAAACCCATAATCCATGGAGTACTACAGGGATCTGTGCTGGGGCCCCAGTTGTTAAGAATCTACATCTCAGATGTACAGGCTAAACACAAGGCCTATGGCTGACAAAGTTTGCTGATGATTGCAAACTGGGTGCAGTCAAGTCCCCAAACAATGTCAACATCCTACAAGAGGGAATTAGGCAAAAAACTGGTGCCAAAATAATGGACTAAAACTCAATGCAAAAAAAAAGGCATTATCATCCCCTTTGGCCAGGGTGACATCCCTGCAGATTACCATATTAATAACAACACCCTAAGCACACAATCAATGGTGAGAGATTTGGGCACACAGGTTGACAGCAACCTTTCCTTTGACCACCAAGTCTCCACAGTGGTAAGAAAGGCATTCTGCATTGCCCACTTACTAAGTAAGGGCATTGCATCCAGAGCAAAACAGGTTATAATCCACCTTTACTCCTCACTCATCAAGCCAATAACATTGTACAGTGCTACCTTTGGCATGTACCTTACCAGGCACCTGCAGCAACTGGAAAGACTTCAAAGGTTTCTTACAAAGAAAATTCAGGGTCTTCAGCATATGTCATATGCTGACAGACTGAAATCACTGTCACTATACACTGTGTCTTAAAGACTATTCAGAGGTGACCTCTGTCTTGCATATAAAGCAATCACAGTTCCTGCTCTAATGGAAATGCTGCACATTTATAAATCAAAGGGTATAAAATACACTCACTCCAGGGAATTCAACCTATTATGTGATGTCAACAGGACTTGCTGGAGAGACAGATATGTCTCACAGAGGTTACGTCTCCTGTGGGACAAACTTCCAGTTTAGGTGAAGCAGAGTGCCTAAATGACCATATTTAAGTGTAATTTGGATGATTGGATGGGAAACCAGAAATTCACCCCGGGAGTTTCAGTTGTGTCCCTCTTGGACAGAGGTAGTAGTTGTTGACTTAGTTCTGCTTAATACCTTGAGAACAGGGGTTGTACTTGGCTAGGCTTGTAAGGTCCCTAGAACTATAGGCCTAGTGACATCCTGTTATCCTATGAGCCTATGAACACAATTCTTATAAAATGTGTACATTTTCAACAGAAAATCATTTTTTTATGATTGCCAGTCATCTCTCACTCGGTCCAGCACTCCCTTGGAGGTGTCTATTGGCCATCTTAGAAGCATAGCATCCCTGTGTCATTGGCAGTATAGTACATTACATTTCCCTTAAATGACATAAAAATTGTAAGATAACCATTTTAACAATAAAGCTTGTAATGAAAATTAAAGTAAAATTAAAATTATATTGATATTGCACTAATTTATTTTATGTGACATGTAATGGTTCTAATTATCTTTTTCTTGTATTTTGTCTCTTATCCCACTTCTTATCTCTGTTTCTTATTTTTATATGTGTGGTCACAACATTCTGATTTCATCAATTTCTGACAATTAACAAAATAATTTCCAGCACTGGAATGTAGGCCAACCAGTCCGGTTCAGCCTGTCACCCCTCCAATGGCTACAGAACTGATGCCCAGGACATCTGGATCCCAACCTGACAGTACTGCCTCTGCTGCCTCTGCAGGGGCTGCAGGGGCAGTACTGCCTCCACAGCCCCTGCACTACCTGGATTCTCAACATTGGGCATCATTACCCCAGCAGCTGGTGCAGTGGTACCCTCCAGAAGTATTGTGGAGGTGGTGATTTTGTCAACTGCCAGGAGAAACAACGCATGGTGCTTAAGGTCATAGAAAATACCACTGGTGCATGCCTCACCCAGATGGAAAAGGTGCTCACCAAAATGTTGGGAGAAAATGTCAAGGACTCCATCAGAAAGCTGAGGAAGAGGATGGTGATGACAGTTCTGAGGGTGAGGACTAGATTCTCACAGTCCCCATGATTGACAGGTATGGTCTTCCGATGCACCCTCCCTATCCCACTTAAGGTGTTTCCCAACCTTTTGTGTCCCTCATCATCTCTGTCTCTTGCTTGTTCTGTGTGTCTGCACCTGCTTCACTTACCCAATTTACCTGATCCTGACATACCTATGTACATTAGCCAATATTCCTCTTACTGAAATACTATCAAAAATGGTCACCTATCCCACTAAAAATATCATCCCATAGATAGCTCTCCACTTCACACATGTATCTTCTCAACACACCTGATTCAGTTCAATTGGTTATAAAACATTACTGCATTTATTGCATTGTTGTCACCCATCTTTGTTGAGGTGACAGTCCAAATTCAGCCAATATTCTGTATATGTTCATTTTACACTGTAGAAGAAATGGATAGCTATGGTTATTTCCTAATTCCCTATTGCAAATCCTTATATTGCTTCCCCTTTGTTCAATCCCCGTCTTGCTTCCCATTTCATCACTTTCCTATCTACCCCATTTTCACACCTTTAATCTGGTCAAAAAATTGAATCACACAACACACATAAATAATAAAGCCCTGTTAAAGGCCTTCACATTTTCCCTCTGCATTTGTGTAGAGTTTGAAATCACACACAAATGCCAAGTGATGGTAAATGGCTCTTCATGTCCTATGGCATAGTGTGGTTATCGCTGCACAATTTATTATTTATTTATTTATTTTACATTTGTTTACCAGGATAGTCCAACTGGATAAATGTCCATTTTCAGCGGAGGCCTGGGCAGAAAAGCTCCACATGACAAAACAAAAATATATATAACATTTATAGCGAATGGCATTTATACAAGAAAAATGGCATTTATCAGGGAAAAACATATTTGAACAAGAAAAGTGAAAACTAATTATATACATTTGTATATGATGAATCATTTACACATAGTATAACAAGAAAGTATTTACACAGTAGAGCATTTAACGGGAAATGATAAAGAACAATGCTGCTTAAACTTGCTGCACTAAAGGTATACACAATTAAAGTAGAATAAAGGCACTGATATTAAATATTTCCCATCGTATTTACTTAGTGTGTTTGTGTGTAAGAAGGTGAACCAAATGAACTATTATTATTTTCTCAGTGAAGCAGAGACCTGGGCTTGCTTATTGCTTAACTCTGAGCAAAGAGGGAAAATAGTACTAACAGTCCTTAATGACATAACATTTCTGACACAACATTTGCAATATAAACTACATTGTGAACACCACACTATCTCCCAGTTATTTCTACCATAGCTGATATGCATAAGTACTTCTCAAGTTCAAGAAGTAGTCACTAAATGTAAATTGTGCATGTGCAAACACTTTGCCATTAATCATGCAAACCAGCTGCTCGGCGGTGTACTATGGAAATAGCTGATTGTCATGAATTAGTATGCTTAATGCCCAGTTACTCTTCATCCCATAATAATCCTTGTAAAACACAACCAAAATAAAGGCACTTGTTACTGACTGAAGACATATTTCCTCAGACCCATTGGTACCCTGCACCCATGCACTTGAAAATGGATATGTCAGTATTAGTTCCCAAATGTTAACTACATTACAGAAATGAATCGTATAAGTGCATTGTAACATCATCTAAAGCTTTATACTGACAATAGACATTCAGATTGTCTTATACATGTATTAAAGTGGACGTCACTTCATCACAAATATGAACAAACATGCATACACAGTTGCATACACGCTGATCACAAAACCTGTGTGTGTCTGTGTGTCACAGTAAATGTGTAATGTACACAACATATTGAGAAACAGCTGCATATACCTCAGTTCTGCTACATGCATTCCTGACACCTTTTTTCATCTAGTTTGAGAAGCTGTATTTTAAAGTATACCTGCACATTGGAAACACAAGAGAAAATACAAAACCCACACTTTGCACACCACTCTCATAACAGGATATGTTACCCACATCATATAATGATGATGGCACTGTCTGTTAAGAATAGTATGACAAGACAAAAGCATACTTCAAGGATGGTGCAATTATTAACTACTGTGTTCTGCAGGTGGGAGCAAAATACTTACATGTGGATTAACTTACCACAACAGCCACATAATATGTGTGTATCTATGTATATGTAAGTGTGTGTGCACGGTCAGAGGGACATCAGTCTGTATCCTACTTTCATCAATCCAGTCCCATGCAGAACAAATATTTTTACACCTGTACCTGCCTACACATCCATTTCATACAGGCCTCCCAATATCTTCTCCCAAACATGCGATGATAATGATGCTGTCCACTATATATTGTTCAGTAGCAGTGTAAAATTCAGACTTGTGCTGTGGAACTTGCATTAAATACTGAGTTCTCTAGCTTGTCTAACTAGTTAGGCAGGGGTTCTAATCTCACTGTGGTCAATGTGTGTGAGTGTGTGTGTGTGTGTGTGTGTGTGTGTGTGTGTGTGTGTGTGTGTGTGTGTGTGTGTGTGTGTGTGTGTGTATACAGTCAGAAGATCATGAGTCTATATCCTACTGTCAGCAATCAAGTTCCATGGAGAACAAGTATTTTGACAGTTGTACATGCCTACACAGCCATTTAATACAGGCCTTCCAACATATTCTGACAAACAGACACTGCTAATGTCATCAGCTAAAAGTGTTGTCAGATACTATATTAGCCAGACTTGTGCCATGGCACTTGCGTTAAGTACTATATTCTGTAGGTAGTTAGGTAGAGGTTTTAGTCTCACTGCAGTCAGCTTGTGAGAGAGTTTGTGTATGTCTGTGCATTTGTGTTCAGTTAGTTCACATTCAAGATACCATTTCAGAACAGAATGTGAGACACTACTACCATCTTTTTTTTCACCAGACACTGCTAATATCATCAACTATAAAGTATTGTCTGACACTTTGCTTGCCAGACTTGTGTCATGGTGCTTTCATTAAGTACTGTGTTCTGTAGATAGTTAGGTAGGAGTTCTAGTCTCATTGTGGTGAACACGTGAGTATGTGTGCGTGATCGTCTGTGTTCAATTAGTTCACATTCGAGAGACCATTTTAGATCAGCATGTAAGACACTCCTACTACCAACTTCTTATCACCAGACACTGCTGATATCATTAGCTCTAAAGTGTTGTCTGACACTATAATAGACAGATATGTGCTGTGGAGTTTATATTAAGTACTGTGCTCTGTGGATAGTTAGGTAGGAGTTCTAATCTCACTGCAATCAACTGGTGTGTGTGTTCCTTCAAAAATCAGAATGGTGACAATTTTACAAAGGCATGTGAGTCCTCACTTATGTCAGACACTCCTCAAATCAACATCTTGTAACATACACTGCTGATGCCATCCTGTATAAAGTGCATTCTGACATCATGCAAATCAAACTTGTGCTGTGCCAGTAATATTAAGTACTGTGTTCTCCAGCTACAGTAACTAGATATGTAGAGGTTCTATTCTGACAGCAGGCAACTTGAGTGTGTGTATACATTCAAATAATATTTATTGACAATTTTACACCGAGATGTAACTCCACATCCATATCAGAGATTTCTCCCAATATGCTCTTCTCAGCATACAATGATGCTATCATACCCATTAAAGTGCAACTTGACAGTGTTAAAGTCAGACATATGTGGTGGTGCTACTGTTGCTGTATATGGAATTCAACTGCCATACCTACACTGGTGTAAAGTTCAAATCAGACCCAATCTACTACTGTGTGTGTGGTTGGTGGCACATTATGATCATTGTATGGTTGTTTGAATTGCATTTCATTTCACTACCACTTAGGAGAACCTTTAACATAGCCCTATGCATCCAACATCCTCTCTTTCCTTCTGGCCATATGACATCCTTCCTGCAGAGGAGTGGATGATATCCTTAGGTCAAAGATGCACACACACATTATGAAGCAGAGTCCATCCATGAGCCACTGCAAGCCATGTCCAGACCACTGTATGTGTGACTGCAAATTCTGTCAAAGGGTTGTACACATGTTACATATGGATAGAGACAGTATGTAATTTAATCAAGCAAATACACAGATACACATATATAGTATATAGATATAGGGATTTTGGTTTAAATGGTATAATAATGTCCAGGATTTTATATGATGTTGGCCATTAGAATAGTAATGACCTATGACCATACAAGCATTTTCACATGTCAATGTTGCTGTTCTCTACATGTGCTATGTTGAGATGTGTATGTATGGTAGGCTTACAAGAGGCTATTACAAGCTGTGATGTGAGGTAATGTATTGATGGCTGCTGTTGTCATTTCATTACATGTTCCTTCCATTATACCTGTAGTAATATGCACATGAAAAAGAGTGTCATCCCACATAACTTGATCTGCCCAAGGTGTTTGACACAAATCCACACTCAGGTATTACAGAGAAACTGTCTCAAGTGGGCATAAACACCTATGTCACCAAGTGATTAGAAAAAATGATCACACAGAGGACACATACTATCAAAATGTGTAAAGTCACCTCCATGTAAAGTTCAATTCAAGTCTCAGAAGTCAAGACAAACATAAACATCATTTGCCTAAACAGCTTTGTGGATGACTGCAAATTGTGGACAACCATTTAATCCAAGAATGGTATTGAAATCCTGCAGAAAGTATTAATACACACAAACATGATTGTCGCCAGAGACATGAAGACACAGCACATCCCTATAGCATACCAAGTGATATGTGATCTTGGTACTCAGGTAGATAGTATGCAAAACTTTCACCAGCATGTGACCACAGTGTTTAAAAATCCCTTGTATGTGGCACATATCCTGAGTATGGTCAGGCCATGAGTCTGCTGTTATGTGTCCCAATTTGTTGAGACCTATGCTGATATTACATCAATATTCAAGCAACTCTTTTACCAAATCTTCACAATATGCATATATCCCCTGTTGTATTTGCCATTCTTGCTAAATGTCCTCTCCAGGGATCATGACAGGTTGCCTATATCACAAACAATCATCTCTACTGATATGTGACCTTGTCTGAGAATCACATAATATGCAATTAAGTTACAATGATACAAATATAACCACACAGGAGGTGTGAGCAGCACTACGTACTGTATTATATACATATGTGACTAATGTTCATGCTGCACCTGTCTTGTCTTTGGGGTGTATGTACATTGGCATGCACTTATCTAGTGTACATTACCATAATTCATCTTACTCATTCTTCATCCCTACTATTCCTGTCAATGCCATATTTAATGCACACACTCCGCCAGACTACTGTCTTTATAATGCAGTCTATGTACTCTTGATGTTCATCACAAATCTTTATTTCAGTATGGCAAAAACATGTCTGCACTGTACTTTGCACTGAGTACACTTTCCTTTTATATGTAAATAATGCATCCATTGACTTTAATTAAACCCTGGTAATCATTGTGGCTGTCTGCAAAATCTTGCAGAGCAAGCTTTCTCTTAGGTAAACTTATCTACACATCTGAATGTGTTCATACTGCTTTACATGGTTTCCTAACAAGCAACACTGCTGCAGGTCATTTAACATCACTTATATCCATGTAAGTGTGAAGTACGGCATGCATATGCAGTTACAGCTGTTATTGATTGTCCAAACATGTAAACTCCATGTAAGCTTCACACTAAGCCTGCACAGAGTTTATTGAATCCCCAGGCATGTCTTACACCTGATATAAACAAGTTAATGCACAACAGAGATAAAGCATGGCAAAACCAACATGTAAAAATGGGACTGCACAACAGCAATTGCACTTGTGAAACCAAACTAAGAATAAAGTCCTAATGGATCAGAAAAACTACAGTCCAGTCCTAGTCTACAGGGAAATCATAGTAAAAGTCCAAAACAATTTTGGTAAATAATCAGTTAACTTATACATCCTGGTTAAAATGACAGCCTGGCTCCTTCACAGATGAAACTTATTGCAAAATAACATGCAGATTTAATTCTTACTAAATAAATATGGCTAGCTCCTTTAATAGATCCAGTGCATCTGAAACGTCATTTTATAAAGTCAACCCTTTTCTATCTGAGCATGCGCATATGATTATAATCCAGTTTCTTAAGTAGCTTATCAGTTTTTCCTAACCTACTGTCTACACATCTAACTAAACTGGAACAATCTTATAATAAAATTATAAATTTTGTAAGTAACACATCAGTATTTTACACTTAAGTCACTTAGCTGGCTGGACATGCCTAATGTATTAACCTACATTCACATTAAGACTGCTCAAATACCCTTTATAACATAGAAAGATATCCTGCGAACAACCACCCAGTCATTACATTGGGAGACACCCCACAGCTGACTGCTTTGACCTAACCAATATTTTCTACACTCAAAAATCTAAAAACAGTATCATGACTGCCTATAGTCTATATAAATTGTTAAACTGTGAATCTCTGCCCCAATGAATATCAGAAATAACTCATCTCATCTACAATTTAAAACCTCATTGAAAACCTACTTGCAAACAAAATGTTCCTGCATTTGTAACAACCCCATTATTAAGTCCTTTTCTTATTATAAGCTTATCCTATCTATAATTTAAAATCTGAATTAAATCACATATACCAATGAAACAGTCCTGCTCTTGTACTGACACCATTACTTAGCCCCCATTATGAAGCGACATCAAGCAAATATCATATAAATCTTGCACTTTTCTCAAGTGAATAACTGATTGGATAAAATATGCATACATCTCATCTGCTGTTTGTGTACTGAAATAATGCTAAATTATCTATATTATCCATAACTATCATATTGACAACACACCCCTTAGAGATGACCCAGTAGTCAGGGACTTAAGGACACACATAGATAGCAATCTAGCCTTTGATCATCACGTGTCTACAGTGGTGAGGAAATTATTCTATGTTGCACAACTAATAAACAAAGGTATGGGATCTAGGTCCAAGGAAGTCATTGTTCCACTGTAGTCGGCTTTCATGAGACTCATCATTGAATACAGTACCCCCCTTTGGTATGCACCTAACCAGGCATATCCAACAATTGGAACATCCACAGAGGTTCTTCACTGAAAGAATACAGGACATAAGTAAAATGTCCTATGCAGACTGCCTCAAGGCCCTATCTCTGTATTCTGTCTCCTACAGGCTTTTGAGGGGAGATCTATGCCTGGCACACAGGGTATTGTCAGACCCCACTCTAATGGACCTCCTGCATATCTACAAAACAAACAGCACTAGAATTACCTATTCTAAAGACGTAAACCTTGCCTGTGATATAAATAGGACCTGCTGGAGAGATAGTTATGCATCCTAGAGACTACCCCATCTATGGAACAGGCTCCCCATCTATGTGAAACAGAGTTCCTCCCTCACCTAATTCAAGTGCAACTTGGACAATTGGATGGGAAACTGCAAATTTATCCCTGGTGTGGCACCTATATCTCTAATGGACACAGGTAACCTGTAAATGGTTAATCTCCTAGGCCCATGCTTACACCTATCAAGGGTATCAGAACTTGTGAAAGATTTGGGATGAATGGTTAGGCTTAAAAAGGCCCTTGTGGTCATTAGCCTAGTAAGCACCTATGAACCTGTGAGCCTATAAATGTGTGTGACCTTAACCCACATTAAATGGGTCTATATTATAAGTTCAAAGTCTGAAAACTTCGAATCTCATATGGTCAATTCCACATGAGCAAAGTTTTCAAACATCGAACTTAAAATGCAAACAAATTAAAAACAAAAAAAACCTACCTGAACACTCTATGCAGAGGGGCAAGCCCTCCTGCACTCCCCACACGCTCCACTACTTATATATACCGACTCCGAGATCACACTACATTGAAGTGAAGGGAAGAATTCCCTACGGTGATCTCCGTTGAAACGCTCGATGTTTGAAAACTTTGCTCATATGATGTCGATCATATGAGATTCGAAGTTTTCAGTCTTTAAACATTTAATATAGACCCCTTTAAATACTACACAGTGTATGAAACATGGTGATCACTGCTACATTATATATACCTCAGAGTTATATAGTAAACATTTTACTGTAAGCTCATGCTAACAGCCTTAACAAATATATGTAATGCAGAGATTTTCTCCCAGGGCCTCTGCTGAAAAGGGACTTTGCCTCATTGGCCTTCCAAGTTACCAAAGCCAAATAAATATTTGCCTGTACTGGTAGTCAGGGAAGTTAATATGAAATAGATTAGTGATGTCTGAAAACAGATTTATTAAAATGTTTTACATATCATCGAAATGCACAGATTAATTAACTTTACATTATAATGGGTTAGTAATGGGGAAGTAAAAGAGAGAGTTAATAGTGCTGCTTTTTATGTGAATAGTTGGATTCAGTTTTAGATTTGAATGATCAGTTATCAATGTGAGTTCAAGACTAGATGAGTGCTGAAGCTAGTGTTGAGGTTTGTGCTGCATCTGTGCTAAGATAATAGTATGGCAATCTCTGAAATCTAAAACAAAATACCATTTTTATTATTCATGATCTTATACTGCGCTGTTATTGATGACTTACTGGCAAAAGGCAGTTTTTTAGGACTAAACATGGATATGATCAGTGCTGCAGCCTGAAATTGTCAACAGTTTTGTTGTAACAGAAACAAAGAGGTTTCATGACTCTACCTCCTCTGATTTTTCCAAACCAACAGCAACATAAATGAAATAATGGTGCATTATGGGTATAATCTGACTGGTGGAGTATTAGGTTATTATAATAATGGTGTACTGTCAGTAGACTTCAATTAATTTAGGGTGTGGTCATTTGTAATAATAGACACATTTTCCTTTGATCGTGTGCTTCGCTGTCAATATTAAGCTGAAGAATTATAATATTAACTGAGCTTTATTTTCTCTGCGGTACCTTGTGGTTGTACATTGATTAATTATTATTGGTGTTCACTGTTATAGGTGTTATAGAAAACAGTATTCAGTCATAGATATTAGAAAGATAATAGACTAGGAAATTTTCTGGCATCATATTTAATAATCGTAATAGCTAAATTAGCATTAATTTTGATAATATCCTTTTTTGTGGAACTAGGATACATATGTTATGGTTAATACTGCAGTTGCCTTTTTTTCTTTCTGTCACACAATTGCATATCTCTTTTGAAATGTTAAGGTAACTGTATGTCTTTATGTCTTCATGACAATGGGGTTTTCTCAAGAGTGAAATGATATATGATATGTTGACAAATACTAGAGCTGTTTCAGGCCTAATTAATATCACCTATAATAAAGTATTTTTTGACACAGAATATGTAGGTGATTTTTAATCTGAGATATGAGAGATTGCAGCTATTCAGTTTTCATCACCATCATCATCATCATCATCATCATCACCAATATCATCATCTGTGGAAGTATTCTTCTAAACTGTTTGTCCTTGTGAGAAGCACAGAGGTAACATTCTGAGTAGGGTAAGCCAGACTTCCCTACCAGTGTTGAAATTTCCAGCTTATCCTCTGGGATATCCAGGTGTTTGTGGCCAGAGCTATTCCCTCTAACATATCCTGGATCTCCCCGGAACCTGCTGCTGATACATCATGTGTGGTAGCTACCCAAATTTCATCTTTATTAAATGCTCAAACAATCTTAACTGACTTCTATTCAGATGAAGGAGAATGTACTTTAACTTCAGGTTCTCTTGTATTGCCAAGACCTTCATTGTTTCACATAGAGTGAGGGCAGCAACTCTACAAGGGAACCTCATCTGTACTTCTTTATTTATTTATTTTTTTCATTTCTCCAAGTCTTTTGGGTTTCTAATACCATGACAGGAATGGACCCCATTTCAAAGTAAAGTATGATTAAAGTTCATGAAATCAGTATCATTTGAATCTTTGATGTTAGCCAGAAGTGCTCTTCACAGCACCCGCAATGTGCCCAGTAATGACTCATTCTGCAATTCATAGGGAGCTACATGTATCAGCAATATATCTAAATATGATTGTCGGTTCTTTTTTATAAGACCCGTTGCTCCTACTACTACTGGAACTGTCTGGGTATCTTTCATCCACATTGCTCTCGTTTCTGCCTGTAAAGCCTGATATTTTATAACTTTGTGTGTCTCTGTATGCAGGACACTGTAGTCACTGGGTGTAGTGATTTTAATGATCAATGCTACTTTTGTCTTCTTTCCATGTACCACTATATCTGTCTTTCTTGCATCTATCTTTTGAACTGTTGGTAATGTGTGATCACATGTGATTTAGACTTCATCATTTTCTGTGATGCTTTCTGGCTCACATTTCCAATGTTTTTCAGCTACTTTAGTATTATAATGTTTGCACAATCCCCAGAGCAACAGTCTTGCCACATTATTATGCCTTTCAGCATATAGTCCTTCTGCCATTAGTATGTCACAACCAGCAACAAGGTGTGCAACTGTTTCCAACCCTGTTTTACAGAACCTACATTATTCTGTTTCTCCCACATGTTCAGTGGCATTTGTAACTTAATGTGTACACAGTCCGCTACTTTGGGCAACCAATATTAACCTTTAATCTTTTAGTTTGAATTCGCTTCTCCTTAACCATTCCAGCATTCGATCCTGATTAACATGAAGTTGTTCCTGGAGTCTTCTCTACTTGCATCTTATGCATTTTCCACATTTTTTGCTTTCTCATCTGACCCTTCACCTTATATTCTTTCTTTTGTTTTTAGCATATTCAGTTGCTGACTGATTTTGATCTATTTCTGGCTTCATTTCCATTTCTGCTTGATGCCGGTATGATTCTGCTAGACTAAGCAAGGAAGTCATCTTAGATTTATTTTCCTCCTATCCAAGACCTTTTGGGGCCAGTCAAACACTCCAAAACTGTAAGTTAGAACAGGAAGAGCAAATTGGTTTATAGTTTGAACTTTGTTCCTAGATGTCAACACTATTTTCAGGATTAATTTAAGTATTTTAAAATATTCCTTACTGAGTTTTATTCTTATTTGTTCATGTTTTATTGTTGATCCTTCATCAATTTCAAGATACTTATACACTCCCTCTTGCTCAAGTTCTGTTATATCACATTATTGTCCCAAACTGATGTTTTATTGGTGCGTCTGCTTTCCTGCTTTAAAGGTTACTTTTGTACATTTATCAATACCAAATAACATTCTTATATCATCTGAAAAACTTTTGACTACTTTGCAGTTGTGCTTTCAGTTCCTCATCCAATGAACTATACAGTTTTAAATCATCTACAAAGAGAAGATGAGAAGTCTTTACACTTTGTTGCTTTCTCAGAGCCTATTTATAGCCATGACCTAATCTGTTAAGCAGACAGCTTAATGGGTTAAGGGCAAGGCAAAAGAGCAACGGTGACAGAGCGTCACCATGGAATATCCCCCTTTGGATTTTTATCCCTGGAATAATGATTGGTCCTTTATAGTGGCTTAACTGCAAAGTGGTTTGCCACTGTTTCATGGATGCTGTGATGTAGTTTATCAGTGTAGGGTGCATCTAATACATTTGAACAACTTTTTTATTAATGAATGTGGGATACTGCCAAATGCTTTCTTTGTAGTCTATCCATGCCATACTTAGATTCTTCCCTTTTTTTACAGTTCTCCACTATGACTTTATATAATGATAAATGATCCTTTGTTCCATATATGACTTTCTTTTTATACCCTTTTGTTCTATTGCCATAATTGAGTTTTCTTCTACATTACTATACACTCTGTCGACATCAATTCCAGTGTGTAGTTTGTATGTCGTCAGAACACAAGTTATATATCTATAGTTTTTAGGGTAGCTTGCAGGTTCACTTTTAAGTAGGAGCATTCTTTTTCATTGTTGTTAGCCAGGCTTGTGTCTGTTAAGAGTGTGCATATAAATAGTTCTTATTCATGGCTAAATCTTCATGCAAATTATGTTAATACTTTTAGCCAGAAGTTATAGGTTCATAGGTTCATAGGTTCATACTAGGCTATCTGCCCGAGGGCATTTACAAGCCTATTTTTTTGGCTTATGACCTTTTTAGTAGGGGAACTATACCCATTATTTTGCTGTGCCTCTGTTGAGCAGTGACACTGAGTAATCCCTGGGGTATATCTGTATATCTCCATCCATTGGTCAAGATTTCTCTTGAACAAACAAGGCCAGTGCTCGCCTCTCATATACCGGGATTTTATTTCACAGCATAGGGAGTCTTTGGTGATGAAATCTATCCTCCAGCACGTCCTATTAGCATTTGGCATTTAACTTTGGCCATGGCTCTGGCACCAGTTATCCCCTTCTGAAGGATATTCTTCTGATAGGATATTCATGTCAGATGTGTTTTTCTATGGCAGTTGTCATCATCTGCAAACTTTGTCCTCTGTCAGCTCTGTAAACCTCCTGTGTTTGCTGGTAAGAAAAAAAACAATGGTGGCCAGAGAGTGTGCCTCTGAGCCCTGTGGTAGGCTTTAAGGTTTTGTGACAGGCTGAGTGCAAGAGCAACTCTGACCCTTCTGGTTCTGGTGTCAGTGCCACCACCCATCTTACATCTTGTGGATTAATATTTAAGCTGATGAGTTTTGAGTTCAATGATGATACCCGTGGGGGTATTGTATCAAAGGCCAGCCAGATCGAGAGGTAGGCTATGGACTGCCTTTCCCTCATCAATGGCTTTGGTGACTGTTTCGAAAAAGTCAACCAAGTTTAGAAGGCATGATCTGCCTTTGACAAAGCCAAACTGGGATGGATCCAAAGTCTGCAAATTCCCTATGTCTTTATTTATGAGGTCCATTATGTACTGCATCTGGGCCTGGGGTTTTCCAGTTAGAGGCTTTTCTTAACTTTGTTTCAATCTCTCTGGCTGTTACTACTTCCCATGTCATATCCTGTATATTTGAACTTCATGTGCTTTCTTTTCCTTCTTTGACCCATTTAGCATCTTTGTTATGTTCCACAGGATCTTTATAAATATTTCTCGAAAATGTATCTATTTCTTTTTTGGTGGTCTTTCAATTCCTTTTACCTTGTTTCCCAATTCTCTATAAAACTTTATTGGGTCATCGATAAATTGCTTATTTTGTACTTTTCCTATATATTTATTTGTGTATCTTCTAAGTTTTTTGCCTGTGCTGGTATTTTTAGTTTATTATTTGCGATAGTACATGATGAATCCCGATCCGTTATAATACTGCATATTGCTTTTATCACATCTATCTTTCTGAGTATTTTTCTTGATCTCTTCCTTCTTCTATACTTCTCTAACAGTGACACTTCTTGTCTTAATTGCTTTATAGTTTTCTCTGTTTGTTGCTTCCATTATGGCATTCGATTTCTCCCCATCCTTTCTCTTACTACACTGTGTTCTTGTGCTAGGACTTTAGCTGTTATTAATTTTGCTGCACAGTAATGTATCCTATTTATTGCTGTTATATTGCATGAATCTGTATGGACAGTCCTAATTACTGTTTTCATTAATTTTATCAAACTTCTAACTTTTTGGGTTTTTTTGACCTTCTGCAGTCTATTTCTTTCATTGATCTTAATATATCTTAATATGTCTATCCATTCATTTAAATGCATAAATCATCCATGGCATCAGAAATAAAATGACGAATCACAATTCTTTATTAAGAAAAGTACCATAACCCATCTTTTTACATACCCAAAATGATTATATTGCAGCACCATACTCATAGGGCAACCAATAAAATCCCAACAAAATAAATATATGTATGCCACTGTGTGAAATACTGTTATATTTTAATAATCTTTTGACTGATAAATCATTAATTTCTGGGATGTTGTCTGCTCTTAAAAAGACCTGCCATTTTAACTCTTAAAAATTCCAAATAGTTATTTAAACCTTCGACAAATTTGTTTTTATTAACTTTCTCTAATACTAAGAATTGAAACTTCCTAAAATTGTCACAAATTAGTGCATATCTTGCCAGAGCATTAGTTTTCTCCATTCTTATTTTTATTTTAAGCATATCGGTTATATGTTTGGGTAGTGAAGGACAGAAATGATTGCCAAAGTGAGGGAATTGTTTATCTGTCATGCTGCTCAAACTGTGATTGCTTTTATGTGGGAAAAGCTATGAGAAAATTAAATGAGAGGATCAGAGAACGCATAAGGCTGATTAAAAGAAAGGAGGCAAAGCTTTCTATGGCTATGTCCGTAACCTCAGGGGAAATACACAACAATGCACAGAACATATTGTAAATTACATCACCCACATTGAACTGGAGACCACTGCCAACCTTCTGGCTGACCAGTTCAGTGCAAATTCCCCCTCCCCACTCCCCTCGATATTCCAAAGGAAATACCACATACTACAATTCTCCCAACTATTACCAGGGAAAAAGGCATCAATGCGCTTTCCAAGGACAAAAACATTGCATTGGTGGGACCTGATAACATCCTGGGATGTTTAATAAATAACATGAAAAATAACTTTTATGGTCCACGTGAATCACTTTTCAGTTGGAGCCTTCAGTCAGGTTTTGTGCTTAAGGAATACAATATGGTTACAGTCATTCCCATGTATAAAGTTGGTCCAAACTCTGGTCCGGATAACAACAGGCCCATAAGTGTTACCAGCCTCATATGTAAGGCCATGGAAAGAATCATCATGGACATGATAAATGAGGACATAGGTAACCTGCAAATGCTGGACCCATCACAGTTCAGCTTTGTTAAAGGAAGGTTATGCCTATTGAATCTGGTGGACTTTTTTGAAAGGGTCACCAAAGCATTGGATGAAGGTAAGAATGTGCTCACCGTGACCTGGCCAAAGCTTTCGATGTAATACCCCATCCAGGCATTATAGAGAAGCTCATTAATTTAGGTATAAACCCCTTTATCACCCACTGAGTAGCCTACTGGCTGACTGATAGGACCCAGGACATCAAAATAGTTGAGGCCACCTCCATCAAGAGGCCAGTCACTAGCGGAGTCCCCCAGGACTTATTACTGGTCCCACTCTTTTTTGGCATTTGTTTCTCTGAAATGGAAGCAAATGCTGAAGGTTTATGGCTGACTAAGTTTGCAGATGATTGCAAGCTGGGGGTTATCATCAACTCCTCTACAGACACTAGCATTCTTCTGGAAAGTCTATCTCTGACTGACAGATGGTGCCAAAGCCATGGTCTTAAAATGAAAAGATAAGGAATGCATAATTGTACCATTTGGGAATTCAACCATTCCAACTAATTACCATGTTGATAATACATGGCTAAGAGTCGATCCATTAGTCAGGGATCTAGGTATGCACATAGACAGAAGCCATACCTTTGGCTACCATGTGGCCACAGTGGTGAGGAAGTTTTTTTATGATGCACAACCTATAAGTACAGGCATGGCATCTAAGTCCAAAGAGATCATTATCCCACTGTACTCTGCCCTTATCAGACCAATCATGGAGTACAATGCTCCTTTTGGTATGTATCTGACCAGGCATATGAAGCAACCCGAGTGACCTCAAAGGTTTCTTACAAAAAGAATACAAAGAATAACAAACCTGCCTTGTGAAAATTGCCTTAAAGCCCTTTCCCTCTACTCAGTCTCCTTTCAATTGCTGAGGTGTGATCAATGCCTGGCTTATGAGGCATCCACAAACCCAACAGTTATGAATCTCCTACATATATGTAAGTCAAAGAGTACCAGAAATACATGGTTTCAGGACCTGAATTTTGTCTGTGACTTAAACAAAACATGCTATAGAGACAGCTATGCATCCCAGAGAATGCTCCTCCTATGGAACAGGCTTCCCATCCATGTGAAGCTGAATTCCTCTGTTACCCTGTTTAAGTGCAACTCAAACCAGTAGATAGGGAATAGGAAATATACACCAGGCCTGGCACACATGTCTCTTATGGACAGAGGTAGGTTTTAAATTCCTGGCCCTCAATGTCCTGTTTGGATACAGGACATAATTATTCTTTTAGTTTATTTATTTATTTATTATTTTTTAACCGGGAAAGTCTGACTTGGAACAAAGCCAGTTTTCAGTGGAGACCCAGGGAGAAACTCTCCAGATGCATGTCTTTCTAATGCAGTTAAAGTTGGCTAGACTTAGAAAGGTCCCATGGGTCATTATCCTAGTAGCAGTTTATGAATCTAAAAGACTGAATTGCCTTAGAGCAGCCTTGCTCAAAATGATACCAGTCTGCTTCAGAAGAAGGAATAGACAAGTGTTTTGTCTCTTGATTCCTGTTCTTACAGTTCTCATGCCTTACAGTTTTAGGGGCAGCATCCAAAGGCCTGATCTTCATCAAGATCTGACAACATCCTTTCTTGACAAAACCTGGTGAATTCCCCCCTCACCATCAGTGAGATCATAGGTTCTCTCTCGTCTGCAATATCCAGAGGTATGGTCTGTATGAACATGTTTAAAATTTCTGACTTTAGTGGCTTCTGAGGGGATGTGCTAAAGGGACCAGAAAAAAATTGGACTGATGGTCTAAGGACTCTGAAAGCTCCTCAGGGGAGATGTCAAATCTTGACTGCAGAAAAGAGGGTGAAGCCCAGGGTTATTTATATGCCTTTTTAACAATTTTGTTCTTAGGGGCAAGGTCTTCCAGGAGAAATTCACTTGTTACTGTTTTATTGCCAGCTATTTAAAGTTTTCGCTTTCCTAACAATTTTTAAAAGATTTTTGCCTGTTTCTTAATATTTTGGGAGTGAAAGACAGGCAGATTTGACAGCATTGTGTATGATGTTTATCCCTGGAGAGTAAACGTAGGAGGAATGGGTATCCATATAAGGAATTTGTCTACCTCACAAACTTTTACTTTTTCTGACAGATATAAGAAGAATTTTAAATAAAGATTTTTTTTTAACAGAAAAAGTAGTTTACACAACAAGGACACTTGTCTACTAAACCTTTAGATGAAACCAACCACAAAAACTTACATTTCTGAGCTGGCAATAAGCCTGCTCAAGCACACTTCCATCAGGAAAGTTCTGATTTTGGCACATCCATAAGTTCCTCTTATGCCAGCATGTGCTCTTATGGTAAGGGCAGATGTATGGTCCACGAAAAAGGAAACCAGTGCTTTGCAGACTGATCAAACCTCTGATCCTTGGCATGATATATCCCATATAGATACAGATACTGCACCAGTGATCTAGCGAAGAACATGTCTGTTAGGAAAGCTCATTCTAAGATTATTATTTTACTGGAAGTACATCTGTCACTCTTAGAATATGTCTGAGTTAATAAAAGATTTTAATAAATTGTTAACGTCTGTTTCTCATATTTCTGTGAAAAGGTTAGAGGTGACAGTCTAATGACAAAGTGTCGGGTTATGCTTTACATATTACATCGGAATGCAGATAATGCAAGTTCCGTAAGTATAGCTAAAAATAACTGGAAGATTGGCTACTTATGCTAATAAATGTATACCAATATTGTATTATGGGTGCTAAGCTAAACCGCTATTTAATACAATCATTAGATTTATACAACTATTGCAATTAATAAAGGAACTTTAATAGATAATTGATATTAGTAAACTTAAAAAAACAGACAAAATTTCAGATGCCTGTAAATAACAGTGTTATTTTATTTTATTTACAGCTGTTTACTGGGGTAGCACTACCTACTAATATAGTAATGTACTAAATCATTTTTGTAATGTAATATATTGCATGGAATTACTATGTAACATAGTAAGTACTAATGTATTCGTTATAACAACCCCTCCCACTTTACTCATCAATACAAGTCAACCTACAACAGTATAAAATTGACACAGTCTGTAAATCGATATTCGTGAAATCTACAGCACTACAAGATTGACACAGTCTGTAAATCGATATTCCTGAAATCTACAGTACTGCAAGATTGACACAGTCTGTAAATCGATATTCGTGAAATCTACAGCACTGCAAGATTGACACAGTCTGTAAATCGATATTCCTAAAATCTGTTTTCCAAGTTTGATGAGTTACCTGGTTTACTATGTGATCATCATCACATTACTTTTTCAGTATCACACTCATTTAAAAAGCCACTAAGAAGGTAAATAGTTATTCAATCATCAGTGAAGACCTCAAACTTTGGCTTGAGTAACAGATTAAACATTTTGAATACATTAATGTCAGCAGTCATCATCTTCCCATATCCTCCAGGTGGTTTCCTTTTCCTTTTCACATGCTCTGCTAAAATGATAGATATTTTATAAGCTGAAACACTAGAAAAAGAAACTGTGTATACTCAAAGACTGCTTACTTGTTGTAACATGCAAAATGAAAAAAAAAAGACTAAATACTCAAATATTTTATATACAAATTTAAAAATAGAATTCAGCAAATTATTCCTGATAAGGCAGCAGTGCCTATAGACTTTGTAACACTCTAGTTATGTTAAATGTCTTCTAAGGCATAATCGTACCTAGCGAGGAGGATTAATGCAAAATAAAAACAGTACAATTTGTAATCCCAAAGCAAAAAATATTTATACAGATATTCCTTCAAAATTTAAGAGTTTTTCTGCCCATTATATTCTGCAGAAAGCCTGTCTTCCATAGGACTCTTGTTCGGTATATATTTCTCAGAGGTACAGGCCAACACGTAAGGACTGTGGCTGACCAAGTTCGCAGATGACTGCAAACTAGGCACCATAATCGACTCTCCAGCTGACACAAGCATCCTACAAAAGGGCCTCATAGAAACAGACAACTGGTGCCAGAGCCATGGCCTCAAGCTAAACGCCAAAAAGTGTATAGTCATCCCCTTTGGCAAAAACAAAGTGCCCACAAATTACCACATAGGTGGTAATCCATTAAGTACGGAAGAAGTAATTAGGGACCTGGGGACCAAGTTGATAGCAATCTCTCATTTGAAAACCACGTGGCCAAAGTGGTTAGAAAAACATTTTATATAGCCCACCTAATCATGAAGGGATTTACATCTAGATCAGGGGAGGTCATCGTGCCTCTTTACTCATCCCTCATCAGGCCCATAATTGAGTACAATGCCCCTTTTGGGATGTACCTTACCAGACACCTGCAGCAACTGGAAAGACCCCAAAAGTACCTCACCAAGAGGAACAAAGGGCTCAAACAGATGCTATATGCTGCCTGGTTAAAGAAACTCCAGCTCTACTCAGTGGCATACCACCTGCTCAGAGGCGATCTGTTCCTGACGTATAAACCATGTCCAACCCGGAATTAATGGACATGCTGCACCTCAGAAAATCCAAATCCCATCGAGCTACCCGCTCGAGAGACTTGAACCTCAGCACTGAAATAAATAGGACATGCTGGGGGGACAGATTCATAACCCAGAGGCTTCCTTCACTCTGGAATAAAATCCCAGTCCAGGTTAGGCAGAGTCCCTCATTGACTCTATTCAAGAGGAATCTTGATGAGTGGATGGGAGATCGTAGGTTTACCCCGGGTATCACTTCTTCTGTGTCACTGTTAGACAGAGGCACAGTATACTAACCTCAAAAAAGGGCATAGCAAAATTCATTTAAAATGGGTGGCAAAAGCCAATAATCACAAGGCTTTCTTTAGTTATGTTAGGAACCTGGGTGGTAATTCTCAGATATGCTCAGAATTAGTCCAAAATGACAAAAAATACACCGAACCCACAGACATTGCCAACATCCTAGCTGACAGGTTCAGCGCAAACTCCCCCCCCCCACCAAAAGGGCAAATATCTATCCCAGCAGAGCGCTGCCCCCCTGACATCTCAGATGCTCAGGTAAGAGCCACCCTCTCCAAAGCAAAAAACACAGCATCAATGGGACCAGACGGTGTCCCAGGCTGCATCCTACATGAACTCCAAGAAGAGCTAAACCCAAACATAAAACTACTGTTCAATCTCAGCCTTACTACAGGATATGTACCCAAAGAGTGGCGTACAGCAACTGTGGTCCCTCTCCAAAAAGGTTGTGCCTCAACGGATCCTGGAAACTATCACCCCATAAGCCTGACTAGCTTGGTCTGCAAAGCTATGGAAAGGATCATCATGGACCTCATAAATAAAGATATTGGGGACCTACAGACACTGGATCCTACCCAGTTCAGCTTTGTTAAGGGCAGATCCTACCTCTTAAACCTGGTTGATTTCTTTGAAACAGTCACCAAGGCCATTGACGAGGGGAAGGTTGTCCACACAGCCTATTTGGACCTCGCAAAAGCCTTCGATACAATACCCCACTCGGGCATTATAGATAAGCTCACCAGCTTAAATATAAACCCCTATGTCACTAGATGGGATGCAAACTGGCTCAAGGACAGAAGCCACATGGTTAGAATTGCTGGAGCCATGTCAGACTCCAAACCAGTTACAAGTGGCATCCCACAAGGCTCATTCCTGGGACCTCTCTTGTTCGGTATATATTTCTCGGAGGTACAGGCCAACACGGAAGGACTGTGGCTGACCAAGTTCGCAGATGACTGCAAACTGGGCACCATAATCGACTCTCCAGCCGACACAAGCATCCTCCAAAAGGGCTTCATAGAAACAGACAACTGGTGCCAGAGCCATGGCCTCAAGCTAAACGCCAAAAAGTGTATAGTCATCCCCTTTGGCAAAAACAAAGTGCCCACAAATTACCACATAGGTGGTAATCCATTAAGTACAGAAGAAGTAATTAGGGACCTGGGGACCCAAGTTGATAGCAACCTCTCATTTGACAACCATGTGGCCAAAGTGGTTAGAAAAACATTTTATATAGCCCACCTAATCATGAAGGGATTCACATCTAGATCAGGGGAGGTCATCATGCCTCTTTACTCATCCCTCATCAGGCCCATAATTGAGTACAATGCCCCTTTTGGGATGTACTTTACCAGACACCTGCAGCAACTGGAAAGACCCCAAAAATACCTCACCAAGAAGATCAAAGGGCTCAAACAGATGCCATATGCTGCCCGGTTAAAGAAACTCCAGCTCTACTCAGTGGCATACCCCCTGTTCAGAGGCGATCTGTGCCTGACATATAAAGCCATGTCCAACCCGGAATTAATGGACATGCTGCACCTCAGAAAATCCAAATCCCATCGAGCTACACGCTCGAGACTTGAACCTCAGCACTGAAATAAATAGGACATGCTGGAGGGACAGATTCATAACCCAGAGGCTCCCTTCACTCTGGAATAAAATCCCAGTCCAGGTTAGGCAGAGTCCCTCATTGACTCTCTTCAAGAGGAATCTTGATGAGTGGATGGGAGATCATAGGTTTACCCCGGGTATCACCTCTGTGTCACTGTTAGACAGAGGCACAGTATACTAACTTCAAAAAAGGGCATAGCAAAATTAATTTAAAATGGGTGGCGAAAGCCAAACACATTCTGGCTAGGCTTATAAATGCCCTAGGGCAGATAGCCTAGTATGAACCTATGAACCTATGAACCTATGAACACTCTGGCTAGGCTTATAAATGCCCTAGGGCAGATAGCCTAGTAGGAACCTATGAACCTATGAATTAAGATTATTTTCAATCAGATTTTAATCTTAGTCTATATGATTATAAGGATCTCCTCTGTTAAACAGTGGAAATATATGAAGTTCAATCGTATATTAAACAACCTAAAACTAATAAAATTCCAGGACCTGATAGAATCCCATCAAAAATACACACGGTCCTTCTACAAACACATCTTAGGTATTTGAAAGAAGATGGAATATACTTCTAAACCAAATGAGTGTACCCTAGTTCTTCAACAGACCAATGGATCTCTGTAAGATTGCTATGTTAGTTTTATAGCCCTATATCCTTAGCCAACTACACTGCACATCTCAGCTTATAACAGGCAAAATTCACATACACACAAAAAAGGCATTACTTCCGATCTAAATGCTTCATAAAATCAAAATATTCAAACAACTGGCTGAAACATAGAAACCACATAATTATGGTGGATGGTACCTCTTCATAGGGTCATAGGTGTGTACTAGCCTAATGGACCTGGAGCCTTTATAAGCCTAGCCCATAGGATTATCCTGGCATCATGCCACCTGACCTTAGTTCCTAGTGCCTCTGTCGAGTAGAGCCACTGGAGTGATCCCCAGGGTGAATTTTGTATTTCCCATCCACTCATCAAGATTTCTCTTGAAGAGGGCCAGTGAGGTGCTCTGTTTGACATGTATGGGAAGTCTATTCCATAGTAGGACAGTCTCTGGGTTAGGAATCTGTCCCTTCAGCATGTTCTGTTGATTGTGGTAATGAGGTAGAGGTCTCTGGAGCATGTGGTGTGGAGGGATTGGGATTTCTTTAGATGCAGTATTTCTAACAGAGCTGGGTCAGACATGGCTTTATAAGTCAAGCAGAGATCGCCTCTAAGTAGGCGATATGAAACAGAGAATATTTGGAGGTTTTTGAGTCTGTCAATATAGGACAAGTGTTTAAGGCCTAGGATCCTCTTTGTGAGGTACTTTTGTGGCCTCTCCAGTTGTTGCAGGTGTCTAGTGAGGTACATGCCAAATGGGGCATTGTACTCGATGATTGGCATAATGAGGGAAGAGGAGAGGGAGACAATGATCTCTTTCTTCCTGTATGCAAAACCCTTAGTAATGAGATGTGCCACATAGGACTTTCTGACCACAGTGGCAATGGGATGGTCAAAAGAGAGGTTGCTGTCAACCTGTGTTTCCAGATCTCTTATAGTGCCGTCTGTGTTCAGTGGACTACCATCGATGTGGTAATTCATGGAAACTGGGTTTTTCCCAAAGGGGATGACAACACATTGTTTGGCATTGAGCTTAAGGCCATGGTTCTGACTCCAGTCATTGGTCTCATTGAGGCCTTTCTGTAGGATGTCAACATCACTTGGGAAGTTAATAATAACTCCCAACATGCAATCATCTGTGAACTTTGTCAGCCAGAGTCCCTTCGTGTTGGCCTGCACTTCAGAGAAGTAAATACCAAACACGAGAGGACTCAGGATCAAGCCCTCTCATCAGTCTGACTTGGACTCAGCTATTTTCACATTGTGGGTTCTATCTGTGAGCCAGTTTGCAACCCGCCTAGTGATATACGAGTTGATGCCTAGCTTAGTGAGTTTTTCTGTGATTCCTGAGTGGGGAATGGTATCAAAGGCCTTGGCCAGACCAAGGTAGGCTGCTGTACCTTGCCTTCATCCACACTCTGGTGACTGACTCAAAGAAGTCAACCAGGTTGAGCAGGCATGATCTACCCTTCACAAAACCAAACTGTGTGAGATCCAGAGTTTGCAGATTCCCTATATCCTTGTTTATTAGGTCCATGATGATGCATTCTATAGCTTTGTATATCAGACTTGTCAGGCTAATGGGGTGATAGTTCCTGGGTCTGTAATTGCTCCTCCTTTGTGGAGCAGGATGACTGCTGCACTGTACCATTCTGTAGAGACAAAGCCTGAGGTGAGTCTGTGGTTGAACAGGGCACACAGGTGAGGTGCTAGTTCACTCTGTAGTTCATGTAGAACATAGCCAGGGATATTGTCAGGTCCCATAGCAGCTGTGTTCTTGGCCTTGGACAGTGCTGTTTTAACCTGTCCAGCAGTAATACTGGGTGCCTGGCAATCTACTGGTATTATGACTGGTCCTTTGGGAGGGAGAGAGGGTTAAAGCTGGCACTGAATCTGTCGGCCAGTATATTGGCAATATCTGTTGGCTCGGTATAAGAGGTACCATTGTGCAGTAGCTCAGAGCAAATCTGGGTATTGCCGTGGAGATTCTTTACATAACTATAGAAGGCCTTGTAGTTGTCTTTACTATCTGCTGCAATCCTGTTTTCGTAGCTAGCTTTAGAGGATTTGATGAGGGATCTCAACTTTTTGCTGAGGGTGATAAGGGAGTTTTTCCCGTCTTGAGACTTTACCTTATTCTGGATCAGTTTCCTCCTTCTGTTGTAGAGTTTGTTTATGGCAGTGGACCACCAGAATGGCTTCCTTTTTTGGAAGAGAGCATCTTAGTTCTATTTTGTATGGCGAGATCCATGCATTTGTTTACGTGTTTGTACAGTGCATTGGTGTATGATTTGGCAGTCATGCAACTATTCTCCATTTGCATGGGTGCCGTGAAATTAGCCACCTCTGTTTTTAGGAGCCCAAAGTTAGCTTTGGAGAAGTTTTTCATGGTGGTTACCTTTCTGGGGGGGGGGGGCATTTCTAAGGTGACTAGTTTGTGGTTGGATCTAACCAGGAAGGAGTTGACTAATGGTGCAGAGCAACAGTCACCCATGTTAGTAATGACCAGGTGAAGGATGTTGCTACCTTTAGTGGGGGGGGGGTAAGAACAAGCTGGTCCAGAGCATTGGAATTAATGAATTCCAGTAAACATTGGGCAAGTGTATTGGTACATGAGTAGTTTTTCCAGTTAATGGAGGGGTAGGTGAAGTCGCTCAGTATGAGAGTGTTAGGTTGGACTCTAATATTCTCCAGGGTGCTTAGGAATCTGGAGTGTGAGTCTTGAGACATGGTTGGGGACCTATAGCAGGCTGCGACCTGAATCGCAGTCTTACCCAGTGTTTGCAGTACCTGAAGTATCTCTGATGCATTATGTTGGGCTACCAGTCTGGAGGTGTGTGCATCCTTTATGATTATGGGAACACCACCGCTTTTGGAGCTTCGGTTCAAGTTCTGGGGCCGAAAGGTGTGGAATTAACTATAGCCTGGTAGTGCAGGGGTGCTTTCTGCTGCTTTAAACCAGGTCTCTGTTACAGCACAAATATCAATATTCTCCATTTTGAGGAGTGCTTTGAGCGAGTGCGTTTTCAGATTTAGACTTCCAGCATTGAGCAGCTTGACCCTCAGACTGCATTTGTTTGTAGCTGTTATGGTGGTAATTTGGTCTTTGGAACACTGTCTAAAAAAGGCACTATAGGGGTGGCAAGAGCCTTGGCCAGTATCCAGAAGCCCACGGGTGACAGAGGCAGGCCATCTCCAGCAAAGCATCAAGGTCTGTCAATCATGTCATCCCAGGCAGACAGATACTGGATCCCCTTAGAATGACACTGGAAACTTAGCCAATTGTTGAAATCAATAATTTTCTGCTTGTACAGTGGTATCATTCTTGGTGATGGTAGGATGAGACTGAGGGCTAGGGTCATACCTGCCTGGGCTACATAATGTGAGAGCTCCTTCATGTCTCTCTTCATGTAGTCCACGGAGGTACATCTCAGGTCATTCACACCCACATGTACAATGACCGAGTCATATTTGTACCTGTTGTTGAGTTACCTGAGTGTGTGTGTTATGTGGTGGATCCTGGCACCTGACAGGCAGCTGACTGTTACTTTCTCCTTATTCAACCTAGTGAGTGGGACATCAGTGTGCCTCACTATTGAATCACCTATGACTAGTGTGCTGGGCATGCTGCTTTGCCTTAGGGGATTTGGTTGAGTGGCACACTGTTTAGGAGAGTTATGTGTCTCTTGATAAGTGTTGGGTTGTGGTGGTCAAGTGCATTTCTGCCTTTGAGGTCTCTGCTGTTTAGGTAGATTTTCTATTGAGAGCCTCCATGAGGGTGGATGTGTGGTATGTGTTTTTGTGTGAAGGCAGTGCTGATGTGTGTTTTGGAGGGCTATGTGTTCCATGTGGTGTGGTGCAAGTGCTGACCTCCTCTTGACCAGCTATTCCGGTCTTGGCTAGAGAGTGTGTGGCTTCCAATTTGGATATATAAGTGCATCCCTCGCAAGTCTGAGTGTTGGGAGGTAAGAGGAGAGGGTTGTCAGTGTACATAAGGCAGTTGCTACATTGCCTCATGATGCCCAAGTTCACCAGGTTAATAGGAGAAAACAAAGGGAACTGACCTTTAGACATGCCTGGAAGGGTGGGCATTAATAATAAGTATTGGAGCTGTTTCCTTGTAGAACATTTAGTGCTGGTAGCACTTTGTGTGCTACAATAATTGCTACAAGAAGTCTAGTAGTAATAAGCTAGTAAAAGTGCAGGAGAGGAGAGAACTAACAGATCTAAGGGAAAAAAATTGAAGAGCAGACTTTGGCACCACTCAGAAGCTTACAAACAGTCCTGGATACAGCAAATCTGTATCTGGACTAGACTAGTTACAGGAAAGGTGGGAAACAAATGCAAATGCAGGCTTTTATTCCAGAAAGTTAAAAGGGATGGAAAAACTGCCCAAGTGGCCAATAAACTACAATTTCTGGGCCAGAAACCACTCCTCTTGTGGTAGATAGGCTACCTAGTGCTTACCACTCCCACTGATAAGCTAGAAGGCTTCCCTCCAACAAAGAAAGGCTTGGGAGCTCAGAAGCATGCAAACAGTCCTGGATACAGCAAATCTGTATCTGGACTAGACTAGTTACGGGAAAGGCAGGAAACTAGCTTAGAATGTTTTTTTTTACAGAAAAGCAGCTAAAGCAGCACTAAAAACAATTCAAGTGCAGTGCAAGTTAGCACACTTGAGTGTGTAGCAATATTAAAGCAAATGCAGTTTAAATAAATGCAATTTATTCAAACTGTATTCTAAACTGAATTCAATTATTGTTTTATTCAACTCTGAACAGTTAAAAAGTGCCAAAAATATACTTATCAGTTTAGAAGCACACTCCGTCAGAACACAAGGAGATAACTTTCAGTGTATCACAGGGCTCACTTCTGGGACCCCACTTTTCTAGCATTTAATTATTTGATTTTCAGAATAAAAACAAGGTCCTTTGGTTAACTAAGTTTTCAGATGACTGCAACCTAAGCTTTATTGTCATATGCACTTCTGATACACACTCATCAAAGCAGGAATTAATCCTCATAAATCAGTGGCATACAGAACAAGGGTAATATGTAAATACAAAAAAGTGGCGTATTGTTACATTTGGTAAGTAACTCTCTGCCTCAATGCACATTATAACCAGTACAAAATACAAAATGACAAGGTAGTCATGGGTATTGCTATCTGGGTCAATAATTCACTCCTCTTTGACTGACACTTAGGAAAAGTAGTCAGAAAATCCTTCTGCTATACAGAACTGATATCTATATGAATACCTTCCAGATTTAAAGATGTTATAATCTTTGTGTACATGCCCTTGTTCCACCAGGAAAAGGTCTCTTCTTTGAGATGTATGTAGGTAGGCACATGAGGTAGCTAAGCACTCCATAGAGCTTTCTAGCAGACAAGACTACTGACTTAAAGATAATGAGCTACCAAGAGAAGTTTGAAGCTATAGCTTTTTACTCAGCACCTCATAAGCTCTTACAAAGAGAGCTATGCCTTGCATTCTTTGTAATAAAGAACACTACCCTCCTCGATCTCTTGCATTTTCTCTAGACAAATTGCTCCAAAAATACAAGAACTAAGGACATAAGACAACACCAACACATAGACAAAAAATACTAGGGGTCAAATTTCATAACCAATGTCTACCTCACATCTGCAACCAGTGTTCCCGTTAAATAAAGCTAAGTTGCATCCTTGCACCTTTAACTTTAATCTTGATGATTAAAAGGGTAACAACAAATTTACCCATGGATTAAGTTGCTTTGCCCTTGCCGAGAAGGTTGTACAACATGAAGGCAAGCATTTGCAGATATAAATGGTCTTTAAGACTTAATTGCTTTGTAATTCCTATGATGCTATGGATGGATTCAAGGAAATTCTGGAAAATCAGTTCAGGGGCATAGAAGAAAAGGAAGCATTGACCCTGTTGTTTTCAAGAACCATAGAGAAACATTGACTCTAGTTAGAAACATTGATGAAAGATAGCTCTAACACAATGAGGAAGATTGAATCTAGCAATCATTTCCTCCTCTGATAAGGCAATGCAAAATTATATACTGAATCTGATTTATTAGGCAATGCTATTGTGATAATTAGACAATTCTGTTGTGGCTAGCATGTCACCATTGATAACAACCATCTGGAAGTGCTAAACACATTGGCCATTTTTGAAATGTCATGCTTACAGTCCTTTTTAAAGTTATATGGAAAGCTAGAATAACTCCTTTTGATTGGAAGTCTTTAGACTGTTCCCCCTCCTGAAGAGAGAGACAATAGGAATGTATACTCCAATGATACAGAGTTTTCCCCCATTCTGTCAGTAAAAGTGAATGCCAGTCTTTTGGAAAGAAGACTTTCCTCTATAGCAGAGCCTCTGATTCAGGAGCTGCAGTGAGTTTTCTGTCTCATCAGTGGAGCAATAATAGATCAAATGATTTCCATTGCACAAACATTGGAATTATCAATCAAGTTTACCAATACTGTCTACATGTCTTTTTTGACTTGGAGAAATCATGTTACCATGTCCCCTGGACTGTCTTATAAGATGTATTGCAGGAGTAGAAATTCACAGCACCATTGCATGAAGCCTTTCGTTCTCTGTTGGAATGCATTAGTGAGGGTGGATGAGTATCCTGGCTTGAACACTGCTGCCATTATAAAACCACTGATGAAGGCTAAGCAACCCACTGTTTAGTTAATACATTTAAATGCAATGGATTGTAGAATCATAGAATTCTAAAAAAGTATAAGGCAATGCCATTTGGCAACATTTAGGCCTTGCTTGTACCTTTCTCTCTAAAGGATGGTCATGCCAGTAAAGCCAGGGATGAATTTGAGAATACCCATCGAATTTTCCAGTTCAGTTTTGAAGGAAGGCAAAGTATCATACTGCATGCCTTACAATAGGAGTCTATTCCAGAGGGAACACACTGTGTAAAGGACCTATCTCTGTTCATCTGTGGTGATACAGAAAATCCTAGACTATTGGCTCCCTATTTGCAAAAATGGCAAAGCATCAATCTCCTCTCAAGCAATCTATAAGATGCTGTGTAAAGGCGCAGTCATCACAATCATTTCCAGTATCATAGAGTTTTTTAAGACAATAGTCTGCTTAATTAGGCACTTTTAGGGTATTTTTAGGTGTTTAATAAGGTTTATCTTTGAAACATTGAAACGCACATTGTTGAAAGACAGTTGTGCGGAAGTATGTTTTCAAGTTTTTGGATAGTCGAAAAAAATGCATCGAATGTGCAATGAGTAAATGCACATTGACATTTGATCATTGCAGATTTGGCATTTGGGTGCGGAGTGCACTATAGTGGTGATAGGGAAATGGACCCCTTTGCCATTGTAGTGCGACCTCAGAGTTAGAATATCAAAGTAGGGAGGTGTGGGGGTGCATGGGGGGATTGCCCCCCTGAATTACATTGTGTGTTCGACATCTGAGTTCGAAACTCAGTGAATCTGCTGTTCGATTTGCTGAGTTTCGAACTTCAGAGATGATCGACAATCTGGAATCGGATTTTCGGTTCACCCAACTGGCTGTTCGAAAAGATGACTTTCAATGTTTCAAAGGTAAACCGTTTAATAAGTCTAATGAAGCACATCCAAAAAAGGAACATGTATTCAATAATTGGTCTAATCAATACTGAATATAAAAGGGCAATGGAGTCTTTGGATCTGGAAAATATCCTCTTGGTGATCAGCTGCTCCAAGTTAGAATGTCTGATTATTTTTGTCATGTGATTAGAAAAGGAGATGGAATTACCAACCCAGGTACCAAGACCTCTACCAAAACTGTCATTTTAGAGTGAGACATTATGACCTATGTAGCACTACTGATTAATGTCATACTCTTTGATGAGGCACCTACTAATCACGCCATATGTTTTGACCTTTAGTCAGGTTAGTATCCAACTGATTACACAGCAATTTAATTATATTTAATTTACATGCCTAACTATGCTACCATGAGTTATAATATGAAAGCCCTTGACCATGTCAAGGTATGCCAGATGTACAGCATTGCTTTCAACAGCTTGTGTTTTTCTTTCAATGATGTTAGCCAGATTCATTAAACAGGAGTGACACTAAGGAAAGTCAATCTGCTGCAGTTATAGCTTGATGAGATTCATAATTAAATAGATTTATTATAATATGCTAAATGGTTTTTCATATGAGACTTGTCAGGCTGATGAGTCTGCATTTCCCAGAGTCAGTGGTGGGGGCCAACTTTGTGGAGTTGCATCACCACAGCTGTGTGCCATGTTTCTGGGATGAAGCTAATTGCTAAACTTCATAGGTTCATAGGTATATACTAGGTTAACAACCACAAGGGTCACTATAAGCCAAGCTGTGCAAGTCAAACATAACTCACAAATTTGTATTTTACAAAGGGGAGGATTTACTGACTCTCTCTGTCCATCAGAGACATAGGTGCCAGACGAGAGTGGAATGTCCAGTTACACAACCATTGTTCCAAGTTGTGCTTAAACAGGGATAGGATTAACTTTGGATGGGGAGCCTATTCCAGAGAATGGGAATTCTCTGAGTAACATATTTGTCTCTCCAACATATCCTATTATTAAGTTAACCCAACTGGTACAGGCACTCATTGGTAAAGTAAACCACATGCAACACCATTTAGACCATGTTTCTGGGACATACAATGACTTTTTGTGTACCCTGTGTGTTTGCTCAATGAGGGGGATGAGCTACAAGTGCCTAAATCAGCATCATGGGCCACTTTGGGTTGTGGCCAGAGTGGTCTGGTAAATAATGTGAAACAGTGGCTCCTTGGAGCGGTGTCTTTTGAAGAACAGGGACAACAGGTTGAACCCCAAATGTTGAAAAATTCTAACAGTTCCTTGGAATTAGCTATTTTTAAGTGCAAAAGGTTGTAATTATATAATGCCTATTTGTGGGAGTGCCTTAAAGTTAAAAGGGTGCCGAAAGGTCTTCAGACATTTGGGTCACCCTTTCATGATGAGCTGTTGCAGCTCTTTGATCATCATGGGTGTGAGTTTATTGAATGCTTGGTGAAATACAACCAAAAGGAGATAGAAGGGTTGATTGCAGAGTCAGAAAAATTGGACAATATTATTCATAAGGACTTGTTGTTCTCAGAATATCAGAATGACTACTTGATAATTTTCAAAAAGGTTGATGGGGACATAGATCGGATGAAGAATAATAAAATTAAAATTTTGAAAGGGACTGCATTGCTTACACGGTAGGTATGGCATACCCAAATCTGCCCTCAGCCAATAGGAAGGAAAATATGGCCAATGTAAGTCAATGGGAAGGTTCTCCTAAACAGGATAAACGGGTGGCCAAGGAATCAGAAGGGGGGGACCCAGCAAGTTAATGTAATGGAGGTCCAAACGGTTGGAAAATCAGAGAAACAGGGGCAATTATGCCCAATACAACAACAGGAATTACCAGCAAGGGAACTACCACCAGGGGAAGTTTCACTTCAACAAGAACTGGAAGCAGAGGTGAATTTTTGCGAAACTTCCATTGAAAGTAGAACTCAAGGTACTGTTGCTGAGGGTTTTCCCTCTGTTTCTTCCAATGCACCTTTTGAATTGGTTCAGAACTGCTCAGGGGATTTTATGTTGCATAATTATAGTGACTTTAAGTTTTGTATGGAGCATGCCAACTTGCTGAGTAGGGGGGGAGATTGTTTGTGCCTGCAACCAGTTTTAAAATTGAGAACTTACTTGTTGATTTAAAATTATTCCTTAGGAAAATGGGTTTAAAATTGTTGTTTCACGGGGGAGTTCAATGTGTGTTTAATGCTTTCAAGTGAAGCAGTACTTTGCCTTTGCCACTTATTATTTTTGAAAAACTAGTGGAATATGATTTCAGGAATTTAAATTGTGACAAATAGGTTTTATATAAGAATCTGAATGCCCACGAGTCTGCCTTATAAAGGGAACTTTCTAAAAACAAGCAAATTAAGGTTATGAAACCCGACAAGGGGGGAGGGATTGTGATTATGGGGAAGGATGATTACATTAACAAGATGTTGGCACATGTTAATCAAAATGAGTTGTATGAAGAAACTTCCTTGAATATTATCAAACAGGCATTTCAGCGTATTGACTATTATTTGCAGAATATGCTGGATAATCAGGACATTTCATAACAGCTTTTTGTTTTTTTTTCAATTAAATACCCAGTTGTGCCAGTTATTTTTGGGATACCCAAAATTCATACGTGCATAAGTGATCCACCTATGAGGCAAATCCACCCCCTTGGCAAGTATGTATATTTGGTTTTGAAAAATTGCTTAAATCCCTTTGAGCATGTATGTAAAGACTCGTGAGACTTTTTAAATAAAATGAAGAAGGTGGAATTTTCAGAAAAATGTGCCTTTATAACTATAGATGTGGTTGAATCATATAACATTATTCCCCATGATGTGGGGTTGGAGTGGTTCCACGACTTTCTTACTGAATGCACATCATTAGACAACAATACTATTAATGTTTTGGTGCTATGTATGGAAGTGGTTCTTAAATACATTTTTGTGTTTATTGATGGACAATATTTCAGGCAAAGGAAGGGAGTCGCGATGGGGCAGCATGTGCCCCCACCTTTGCCAAAATTATCCTTCTTCAGTGGGAGAGACATTCTTTTTCCCCATTATGGGGAGAAACCTTGGAATTTATTCCTAAGGTTTCTGGACGATAGTTTTGTGGTGTGGGACAAACCTGTTAATGAGACAGAAGGATTTATTTCTTTTTTGAACAATTCTACATCTTTCTTGAAATTTACCCATCAAGTGGACATCTCTTCAATTAACTGTTTAGATGTCATTATTTACAAAGATGTGGTCAACCATAGCTGGGTTAGTACTATATACCATAAACCTACGTATAGTAATAGCCTTTTGCACTTTGAAAGTAACCATCCCTACCACCAAAAGGTTGGAATAGCTAAGGGCCAGTATATACGGCTCGCTAGAATGGTGTCAAATTGGAATGAATTTGGAAAAGAATGTGAAAAGATGAAGGTTATGTTTCAAAGGAGAGGTTACCTTGAGGGTTTGGTTGTTCATTATATGAACAAAATTCAAGAGAGTAGAATCAGGGGGGATATCATCCCACTTATTGATAGCAGTTTGGTACAGGGGGAAAGTGGATTCCATAGAGATCATGGAAAAAACAGGAAGGACCTTAAAGAAGCATTCATTGCTCAATTTTGCAATGAAGCTGGTGTTCTTAAAGATATTATTTATGAATATTGGAACATTTTCTCTCTGTTTAAAGATATGGCCAATGTGGTGGAGGTAAAACCTCCTATAGTATTTAGAAGGGGTAGAACTATCAAAAATATGCTTGAGCATTATACTATCAATTATGGGCCCATCAATTCTTTAAAAAATGGGGCACATATAGGTGTACCAATTGTCCCCAATGTCAGATGGGGTTGGAAGGGGATCGGATTGAAATCAATTCCAAAATTTTCAAGCCCAATTCTCACAGTACTTGTAATACTATTGGGGTTGTATATGTGGGTAAGTGTCTTAAGTGCCCACAATTCTATATTGGAAAGACCAAAATGAAATTTAAAGAGAGGTTGTATGAGCATGGGTTAGATGTAAGGAAGGGGGATTTGAAAAATGCCCTTGCTAGGCATATTGCCAACTTCCCGGACCATGCCTTTGGATTTTTGTTTTGGAGTGTGTGCCTAGGGATTACCGGGGGGGGGGGTCTGTGGGAGGATATTTTGGAAGCCAAGGAGTTATCCTGGCAATTAAGATTGAATGCCAAGGTTCCAACCGGTTTGAATGATAGTTTATCCATTTCTAGTATACTTAGATTAAAATCATATATTGTTTAAAACAAGTTTGCAAGGTTTATTTATGAGTTGTGTGAATGTCATAGGGACATAAAATGTATCCATGTGCCTTTAAACAATGGGACTTGTTAATTGTTATTAATTGATCAATAATTTTTAATGGATAAGGTTTTATGGGGATGGGTATTTAAAATCTGGTGCTGGTCTGAACTGTTATGATTCTGATGAAGTTTTTTACAAAAGCGTGCACTAAATCTATGTACTTGTGGAGTTTTGTTGAATAAATTTTAACTATATTGATATTTTTCCACATTTTTGACGCATCTTTGGTTTGAATTGCTGCTCGTTGCTGTTTGATGCATTGTGCTCTTGGTGTCCTACATTGCGATATCCTATTTATGTCACAAGAAAAATTTAGGTCTTTTAATCTAGCAGTTCTCATGATGCTTGTTTTGCAGATGTGCAAATGGTTCATCAAAGGCAATACTCTACAACGTTTTAAAGACATTGAAATGCAGATAGTTATCTTTAAACTTACAAAGGACAAAAAATAGGAATGGGATGACAGAGACTATAAAACCAAAATATGTTTATCCAAATGGAAGGAAAGGTTGCACACATTTGGAGTGCTGAAACATTGAAAACTTTGAGAATACTCTAGAAATGAGGAGTCAAATAACATGCTTGGGGGGATATGGTTAACAGACCACCTTGCTTTATTAAAGATGGTCTGCACCTATGCCATCTATGTTTTTGAATACTGGCAAAAACGTTATCTACCCTCATAGTGCATTTTTTAGGCAATGCCAAATTGACAAACCTTCCAACATAGCAAAATCAAACTAACTGAACTTGAAGGTGTTACTGCTCAATGCCAGAAGCCTAATTAAGAAAACGTTCCCTCTCCAAGCCCTGCTCACACTCAGGAATATAGACATGTGTGCAGTTACTGACACATAGTTTAAAGCTGCAGAGAATATCCCAGCAGTGCAAGGTTTCAGTGCCTCCATGCTTTTAGACCAGTAGATGCATTAGCTAAAGGTGGAGGTGTCTCAATATGGATCCCTATCATATTATCGAAATGACACAAGACTGAAATTTAAATTCATGAGATGAAAACAACGAAACATTAAAATGACAAATGTGCACAAAAGTAAAAGTTATAACACTGAAACAAGCAGGGAGTATGCAAATGGAGATCACGGCACAGTGAAGATTGGGAAATTCACCCTTTTCCCCACTGTAGTGTGATCTCAGAGTTGGCATATATAAGCTGTAGGGTGGTTTGGGGGATGCAGGGGGCTTGCCCTAATGCAAAACCTTAAAAGTTTATATTTAAGATAAATAGAACAATATCTTTTTATTTTGTTTTATCAAGAAGTCCTTCTTGTATCCTGTAGTCGTTGCCATAAATCACAGGTTTGTTTAAAAGGGAACACATGCATTTGTAGTAAGTGATTATGTGTGTAAAAGAGTATTGGACTGACCGAGCATGTTTTGATGTTATAACTTTCACTTTTGTCTACATTTGTCATTTTAAAGTTTTGTTTTTGTCTCTTGAATTTAAATTCCTGTCTTGTGTCATTTTGATAATATGATAGGTATCCGTCAATATATATCAATAACAAGCATAACTGTAGGGTGGTCAAACAGAATGGTGTGCCAGCTATAGGTAACCTTCATGTTCCAAGAAGCTCACAATGCATACCTGAACCTGCTGGAGACATTTACCATCCAAACTAACACTCAACTCATGGGAAACTTGATTACCCCTCTATAGACTGGGAATCCTACATGTCCTCACATCTATAGACACAGAGATTTCTGGACTTCATAAATACAAGCACCCTTGATCAAATAGTGAATGCACCTGGAGGCACCAACATACTGGATCTCATGCTCACAAATATGGGCGAATGCTTGACCTTCACCCCTTTGCCGATATTTTGCCTCCCCCTGTAAGATATGACCATAAAGTTGTCTCCTTTCAAATCAAAATCAACTCTGAAATCTGATTAAAACCAGAAACAGTCAGGAACTATTCCAAGGCAAATTACCTGTTATTATGTGATGGTTTGTCAAAATTCAATGCCCCTCCAAATCCTGAGAACACAGCAGCTTATGCTGAGTTGTTCTCAGAAGCTCTGTACAACCATGTCAATCGCTGCATAGAGGTGGCTGCACCTACCAGAAGTAAGCCCAGAACTAGCCCCAGAAACCAACTGCCCTGGTGGCATCCCAAATTAAACTTGGATAAGTGATTGATTTTCAGATCTTAGCAAATGGTTTGGTTGATAAAGAGTCAGAAGTGAAGCCAGGGCTGGGCATTTGGAGGAATTATAGATGAATTTGTGTGCTGTGGCTAGCTGTATGCAAGTTAGGTGTTGTGAGAGTTCTAGCCAGTTCAGGGATTGTAATGAGTGACAGTGGTGGGAGGAACATTTTGCTCTAGTAACAAATTTAGCAATTTTCTTATAGCAGCACTATATTTTATTTAATGACGATTGGATGTTTGTCATAATGGGGGCACCATAGAGAAGAGAAGGTAGGAGAAAAGTTTGGACAAGTGTTTTTCTAGTAGAGTAGTTTAAAAATTGTATATGTCAGTTGAGGGTATCAAGTTTTTGGTGTGTTTTTTTTATGGTGTTGTGGATGTGTTGGTCAAAGGTTAAGTTGTCATCTAAGGTTATGCCAAGTAACTTAGTATGGGAAACTACCTCTACGGCAGTCTTGTTGGAGGAGAAAATGATGAAACCAGATTTATTAATGGTGGTACTTTTTTGGGGCGTAAAGAGCAAGAGTTTTGTTTTATTTGAGTTGAGGGCGAGGTGATTATTTGTCATCCAGGTTTTGGTAATAGAGAAAGCATTCTGGGTGATGATCAGAAGTTCGGTTTCAGAGTTACCAGAGCAGATGATAGTAGAATCATCCATGTATTGAACTACAGATGCATGGCCTTCTTCAGCTACTGTATGTCAGAAACCTCAAGCGCATTGCACAGCACTGTGCTGATTTGATGGCTAATGGTGCCACATTCACTGAGCCTGGTGACATACCAAACCTGTAAGCGGACAAATTCAGTTCCAAATTTTCTCCACCCACCCACAATCATCCCCCTAACCACCCCCTAAACATCCCCCCCACAATAGCCTCACACATAATGACTCCAACTATAACTAGGGGGGTATGTATTGACTGTGCTCACTAAAACCATAAACATGGCCTCAATGGGTCATAATAATATCCCAGGGTGCCTCCTGGACAGTCTAAAATACAAGTTATCAGGACCCCTGGAATTATTATTTAGCTATTGACTTCAACAATTTTTGTGCCACATGAATGGAGGACTGTGATGGTTATCTTTTTCATAAAAGAGGACCTTCAACACATCCTGGAAACTACAGACCTATTAGTCTGATTAGCCTTATTTGCAAAGCCATGGAAAAAATTATCATGGAAATTATCTACAAGGACATAGGAGACCTCCAGACACTAGATCAGTCCTAGTTTGTCTTTGTCACAGGAAAGTCATGCTTACTGAATCTGGTGGGCTTCTTTGAAAAGGTCACTAAGGCAATGGATGAGGTGGAAACTGTGCATACTACCTATCTAGATTGGGCTAAAGCATTTAATACAATACCCCACTTGGGCATTGTTAACAAACATACTAGGTATAAATCCCTTTATGACAGTCTGGATTGCTAGTTGGATTACTGATAGAACCCAGGAGGTTAGAATCAGTGAAACTACTGCCACAAAGAGGCTGGTCACCTGAGGAGTCCCCCAAGGCTCTGTGCTAGGCCAACTCCTCTTTGGCATCTTCTTGGATGTCAAAGACAATATCAGGGACCTTTGGCTAACCAAGTTTGCAGATTATTGCAAACTGACAGCAGTCATCGAATTCCGCTCAGAATGAGAACACCCTTAAGGAAGGTCTGACACAGAAAAACAACTGGTGCCAAAGCCATGGCTTAAAACTCAAATACCAAGAAATGCATTCCAGTACATTTTTTGAAGCTGACCAACCCAGGTAAATATGTCTTCATTTGTCAGGGACCTGGAAAATATAACCTAGCCTTTGATCAACATAAGTCCAAGGTAGTAAGAAAACCTTCTGCGTTGCTCAACTTATAAGCAAGAGCATGGCATCTTGTTCCAGAGAGGTCATCATACCATTGTACTTGGCCCTCAGCAGACCCACATAGAGTATAATGTCCCCTTTGTTATGTACCTGACTAGACACGTGGAGCAACTAGAATGTCCACAAAGGTTCCTTACAAAAATAATACTGGGAGTAAACACAATGTCCTACACTGATCACCTCAAAGCTCTGTCTCTTTATTCCATATTATACAGACTTCTGAGAGGTGATTTTTATTTGCCATACAAGGCATCCGTGAACCCTGTTTTGATGAACCTTTTGAACATCTGCAAAACAAGCAGCATCTGAACTACTAGAATAAAACTCCTAAATGTTTCTTGAGACTTAAATAGGACATGTTGGAGAGACAGATATATTTCTCAGAAAAGTCCTATTCTCTGGAACAGGTTGCCCACCAATGTGCAGAATTTCTCCCATCCCTGTTTAAGCACAACTTGGAACCATGGATGGATAATTGGAAATTCACCCCTGGTCTGGTGTCTATGTTTCTGATGGACATAGGCAGTCAGTACATCACCCCCCTTATAAACCAAATGTGTGAGTCACATTTGGGCTGCACTGCTAGGCTTATACGGGCCCTAGTGGTTATTATCCTAGTATACACCTAGAAACCTTATGAACCGATGAATAAGCAAGTCCTCCTAGAGTCAATTTCTTTGTACCAAATGAAGAGGTTAACAAGTTGGAATTACCCTGGGAAGCAGGGAAATTCCAATTTTTATTACAAAAGGAATGCCCAAAACTGTTGGAAAGGGATGCAACAAGACCAGTGGCAAATGAATTATGGGGGCCAAGTATATATTTGGAACTTGTAGCAATATCTTTTGGATTATCAGCAGATACTGTTAATGTCTATGTGTTTTTAAACTTTAACGTCTTTAAATATGCTAGTATCACCACTGGTTCAGTACATCATTGTTTGTTTGTGAAGGGGTTTACTTTTGTCCCTTTGGGCTGGTGAGATTCTATAATACTTGACTTAAAGTTATTCACCTGCAAGTTCTACTTAAAGTGTTTTTTCAGGAGATGTTACTAATTTTGGTACTGGTTGCAAGTTTAAATGTAAAAGTACTTTTACCCCCAATCCAACTGTCAATTTATTTGAGAGATATGTGAAAGTGACCTGTGCTAGGAATTATAAGGAAAAGCAAAGAACAGGTTATTCAATGTTGCTAAGGAAAAAATGAAAGTTTTGATTGAATTTTCTTCTAATTAAGACTGGAGACTTCTGAAACCAGACAAGGGAGGGGCTTGGTTATAATGGGGTCAGTTGATTATAATGATAGAATGGTCACTTTATGGGTAGACATTAATACATATGATCCTGTCTATACGGACAAGATTTTTGTTGCATATAATGAAATTGATTTACTTTTAGATTAACTTCTATTGAACATCATTTCAGCACTGCATCAGTAATAAAAAGCTGAACACCTGATTATACCCATTATAATCATTATAGCAGAATTTATTTGAATATACAGGACCCTTCCTAAAGGCCCATTGTATCAGCTAGTTGCTCAAAAATGTAGCCACTAACAAAATATATTGAAGCTAAACTTTAGAAGATTTTCCTGGAGTCCAGATATGTTTTGAAAGACTCTTGGGATTTTTTTTAAATCATATTAGACATATTAAGGTTGAAAATCATTTTTGCTTCATTGCCATTGATGTTAAAAATGATTTCTACTATACCCCACCATACAGGCTTGTGATTGGTTAAATGATGTTATAACAAGCTGTTCTCTTAACAATTTAGAGGTCAAACTTATCTGTGAATTCATGGAATTCATATTAATTAACAACTTTGTATACTGTGATGGCAAATAGTTTAGACAAATTCAAAGGTTTTCAATACAAATGGAAAGTGCTCCAATATACACTAATGCCGTAATTTGGCAGTGGGAAAGGAATTTATGTTTACATGTAAATATTACAATAGCAGTGTGACAAATTATGGATTTACATATGATACTTTTATTTTATAGAGGGGTAATATAAAACAATTCAATCAATTTGTATATGCATTTGGGCATTCTATACAGTGCTTGAATTTTACATAATATATAGGTTTAGATGAAATCAATTTTCTTGAATTAGCTTCATTAACACTGATGTTGAAATGAAGACAAGTGACTATGGAAAACTATAGTTTTACAATTCCTTTTGGCATTTTTCAAGTTGTCATCCCTCCAATCAAAAATAGGGTTTAGCTAGAAGTCAATTCAGTTTTGTCTGAAAAAGGCCCATGAAGATTAGTTTTTGACCATGGAAAACATTTAAATACATAAACAAATAAATATCTAGATTGTTAGATGTGGACAATTTGTCAGAAATCCCAGTCAAATGACTAATATACTTTTGGAAAGGGATATTCTGAAGAGTCACTAAAGAAGGTTTTTGAAAGAGTTAACATGGAACATGGTGTCAAATTTGGACCAGTTTGTTAAATCTTGGACAGAGCAGGCTGATAGATTTGGTATAAGGGTTGTTAGCAGTAAAATGGTTGTCATTTCATAGGGGCATGAGAATTCCATAATCCCCATTATTCAGATGATTTGTATGTTATTAAAGATGCATTTTATAGAAATGGACCCCTTTTCAAAAATTTGGATATTTCAGGTTTATTTTAGGTGAGAAACCAAGTTTTGTCTTTAAGTGGAAATCCAAGTGAAAAATATGTCAATATGTCTTATTAATTCATCTGATACGTTTTTCATAATGGGAACTAGAAAATATTGTCACTGTAGGCAGTAGCAATACTTTAATACTTAGAAAAGGATGCATTTGTTATTTTTAAACTCCAGGGCTGGAGGAAAAAAAAGGAAAGTGCAACTGTAACATCATTCAAGTCATATACTTGTCATATTGTAAGACATATCCTGCATTTTATATTGAAAAACAGAGAAAACTCTGTAAATACGCAAGTGACAGAAAAGAATGTATTGCCAAAAAGTATAGTATTAGCAAAAATGATGAAACCAGTGCACTGGCTCAACATTCTTTGTAATGTTCTAACTTTAAATTCTTCATTTTTTTTTAATTCTGGAAAGACTAGAACGTTCACTATACCAGTGGACTAGAACAACTTGTTTAGAACATAAGGAATTTCTGTCATAACTGAGAACAAATGTCACTTTTCCACCAAGGCTCAAGTGGTGGTATTTCAATAGCTAGTGAACAGAAAAGAAGATCAATGCAAATGTAGATAAACCATGAAGTGTTTTGAAATATGTACTTGCTGGGGTTTGGCTTCCTAGTTAGAAATGTTTTTCAAGAATGAACCTTATGGCTGGCCTTTCTGGTTAGTAACATTTTAATAGTGACTTTTATAGCTGGTTATTTACTGATGTGGTAAGTAAGCACATTATGTGTGCAATTCCTTTAGTTTAACAGTTGTGATGTTGTAAAGGGTTTTAATACATTAATGTGTATATTTTTAACTGGTTCTGATGAAGCCCATATTTATGCAGATAAAAGTGCTAAACAAGTAATTTATTGTTTTAATAAAAGGAAGTTAAATCATTTCTTGATATTGGTGTATCATTTAGTGAGTCACCATTTATTGGGTGGATATTTAACCTATAGAAGAGTAAAACTAGCTAACTCTAACTTGATGAAATATAGACCCTCAGCTGGGTTAAGTTACTAAAATACTGAAAAATATAATCTACAGGTGAGTAAAACTTGTTGTCTCTCAATTTCATGAAATATGGACCCTCAGTTATGATAAGCTACTAGAATTTTCTAGCAGATGCAAATTTTCACAGCAAACTTACATAGACCTGTTCAACTAAATGTCTTCCATCAAGACTTACTCTAAACTGGGTTTAGCTCTAAATTTATGTGCTAGCTTATTCTCTTTTTTTACACACAGAACACCAGTTCTTTTTCACATAGTAGAAAAATGAGTTAATAGAAAACAACCAGAACTTCAAATGCAGGGCAGCCACAGTGGTGCAGTGGTTTTAGTTGCTACCTCACAGCTTGAGGCTCTCTGGTTCAATTCTCAGCTGGGGTGCCTTCTGAGTGGAGTTTGCATGTCCTCCCTGTGGTTGCAGGGTTTCCTTGAGGTGGGCCAGTTTCCTCCCTCATGCCAAAGACATGGTGGAGGTGGACTGAACACTAGATGTGAGTGTGTACCTTTTGTGGAAGATTGAACAATGGGCTGGCAACCTGACACTGTAAAACTCCATGGCTAATTGTTCTTCAGACCGTTGTTCCACTGTAGCAACACCTAACAGGAAAAGCCAAACGAATAAGAAGAAAGATTTCAAGTGCAGCTTTTAATAGACTGCATAATTAACTGTTTGAATCTGTTCCATGTCACAGTTCTGGGATCAGAGTTTCTATAATATACATTATACTGTATACATAAAATATGGTGTAAATGTGTTACAGAAGTGAAGTACAGACATTACATTTTAAGTCAATTTTCACTACCCTAGCAAAATACAGTTATACCAACAGGTAAAAACTAATAAATGGATCATAGATTAAAAAATGACCAGAATAAGACTGTTGTAGTCCCCACCCCCATTGTAAGGGAAGAACAGTTGCACAAATTACAGAACATCTAAACTGGAGCTGATCCCAGGTAATGAAATTTGGCCTAATAACAAATCATTCTTTCTTCCTTTTCAAAACTGTGTTGTGCAGCACAGAACTGTTCAGCCTAAAGGACTGCTGAGCTATATACATCTATGAATTTAAAATCTGAAAGAGTAAAAAGGTGGTTGGTTAGGGAATGTGCTCAATAATGTCCCATTGTAAGGGAAAAAAGGTCCAGAACAAGGCTGTATAATTCTTCATCTCACAAAGAAAAAAATGACATGAATTTTAAAACATACAAGCTTGAGAAGTCCTATAGATTGCAATTCGGGCAGTTGTCATCTCTGAGTTATAAAATGGGTTTGGCAGCAAATGCTTCATCCTTCTCTTTTGGGCATTGCATGGCACAACATGGAACACCTCAGCTAAAAAGAATGGCAAGCTATGTAATACTTTAAAATTTAAAGACTGGACATTTAAACGCCTTCTAAGCAAAGAACATGTTGAGTTATGGCCTGCAGCAAAAAAAAAAAAAAAAAAAAAAGTCCAAAACTTGGTTAATGAATCCTTCCTCTTGAATGGTAAAACCAGTAACACAAACACAAAAATGTCTGAAATTAATCAGTGTTATAGTTCAGGTAGCTGTCAGATAGAAGGCAAAAAATATATTGAAAGAAAATGATTCCTCTTTTTCTCTTTTTCAGCACTGAGTAGGGCAGCACAAAGTGGCAATGCTCTAAAACACCCCATTGTCCAGGGATTACTCCTAATCTAACTTATTATTGCTAATAGATATTAAGGAAAACTATAACTGTTATATTCCATCAAATGCTCTCAGTCTCAATGTTTTCCTTAACTGAACATGCTCCTTAGAGTTACAATTTCTTTTGAATTGATTTGAAGCAGAGATAATGCAATTCCTGTCTGCCAAAAGAAAATAAGTTGGTATAGTGTAGCACCTGTACAGAGCAATTCTTCTGGAAAAGAGATCATGGGCAGGATTCACAAAACTTGCGTGTAAGAATTAATATGTCTTACACGGAGGCTGCAGTTAAACGGTGTGACGTCAGCATGCCATGCATATTCATGAGGGCATGCTGAATCACACCCTAGGCTAACACGGTCCGTGTAGGAAAGTAGGGGGCGTTTGCCCATAGTTGCGCTCCTTTGCGCGGGTGTGCCCTCCGCTCAGCCACAGTTAGCAGTCATTGAAAAGCATATAAGATCTAAATATGCAAATTAAGCCAAGTAGCAATAACGTAGTGGTAGAGACGTTGGCCAAAGAGGAGGTAGTCACGGTTCGAGCCCTAACAACATCATTTTCTATTTTTAGTGAAATAAGCATGAAACAATCCCGACATATATGTATATATATATATATATATATATATATATATATATATATATATATATATATAAATAACTATAATTTAAGTAAAATATAATGAAATGGGCCATGTACTTTTGAAGAAATCTGACACAATAATATAAAAAAAATTTTATAAGTGCCCATAGCTGAGCAGCGCTCTACCAAGATGAGTATGACTGCCCGCAGGTGAGCAGCGGTTTAACAAGTGTAATATGAGTGCCCGGAGTTTAGCAGCACTTTATCATGCATAAAATGTGTGCCTGTAGCTGAGCAACGCTTCACACAGCGTAATATGTGCGTTCATAGCCAAATAACGCGTTACCCAGCGTAAGCCGTTTGCGCGGAGCTGTGCAGCGCACCAACTGGCTTACCGACGAGCAACGTTGAGCAAGCTGTATCAAAACTGCCTTTACACAGACACACCTTCTAGCCTGTCTAGACAGTAGTAAAATAAAAAAAAAAGCAATGGCCAGGCTCGAACCCAGGATACTGTGCACCACAGTCAATGTACTAAACCATTAAGCCATGACAGTTGTACTGAGAAATGCAGTATTAACATATATATAGGAATGAATGGAAATAGAAGCATGACAAAGCAGGTTTTTTTAAGCTGATACACTTCCAAAATGGCCAATCACAGATAAGTGGGGAAAACCGGCATATATAAGCCCCATAGGCGGGAATACACAGCATAACTGATTGTGGAACCCATTTGCAGTCAAGATGGCAGGTGTAGGAGAGGGAAGTCACTTCCGAGCACAGAGGTGGGGTGTTGAGGAATCCAAATATATGGTTTGGCTCCTAGTCCATGATCATGAGGCTCAGCTCATGCAGGGCCAAGTTCCCTGGGGTGCATACAAGGCAGATGCGTGGAACCAGTTGGCACATGATCTCACCAGTGCCACAGGCATACCAAGGACTGGTGAACAGGTCCATTACCACCATGCGGTCCTGAAGAGATGTAAGCAGGACCGAACCGTTGGATCCAGGAGGCCCGGCAAATACCCAACGCCCCACTACTGAATAAGTATCCATGTAATTAAGTATGTAAGAAATTTATCTTAGCCTATATTATGGAGATGTATGTTCCAATATTATTTCATTTATATCACGGCTGCAGGTGTCCGTTCTATGAATCGTCGAGCCTATGCTGATAGGCTATTGCGGTTGCGGCACCAGGCAGGTTAGTAATTATTTTGATGGAATTGTTATAGAATATAAGTGAGACAACTTGTAAAAGAGTTCAGTGTAGTCACATATTAATAAAGTTCAAATAAGCCTATAAGAAAGATTCTGCTAGTACTGTATGATTAGATAAGTGATGCAGCCTGTAATCCAGAAATAAACATTAAATAAGTGTCAAATAGAGATTTTTCACCTGTATTGTAATATCAGATAACCACTTCAGCCTGAAAAACACTGGTAAACAATCTACACAGGATAGACATGTGTCAAATACCCCTTTTAAAATCTGCCATATGAAATAAGTGAGTCTGTTGGAAAGGATTGTTGTAACAAGTAAGAAATGTTAATAACGCCTAAAATTCAGTACTATCATGAATTGTAAAAATAAAACAAGTGAGAGTGTGAGAAAGAGGTATGAATCGACCAAGAAAGCTGTAATAAGTCTGGAATAAAGTTATACTGCAGTCAGTAAATTATGAAATGAATGAGACAGCCACAACCAAAGAGTGAAGTGGGTTTAAGAAAGTACTGAACCTAGAATGTGTCTGTCCCACAATTTGGATATGTTGCTGTACCCTTGCAATATGGAGATAGTATGGTTGTATGAAATACTGAACATCCACAGTTGTCTAGAGCCATATAAATCAAATGTAGCAGGATGCTGTACCTGAACACAGCCAGATATGAAAATGTATGAATAAAAATGGAATGTATATTAATGTAGCAGTAACATTCCCACCATCAACATTCCCAAGGTTACACATAGGAAACTGTACTAAGACATGTAGGGTATATATATATGCAGCTACTAGAAATGTACAGCATATGTATAGGTAGTTTAAGTTGTTAATGTAATATTTCTTCGCCCTACCCTATTTCACAAATAATGCCATTCCACACCAAACTGGGTATGTGTATCAATTAATTCCCATGGACATTTGTCCTGTTGGCTCATACATATCTGCATGTACGTTGATGCATGTGCCCTGTTCACATATCAAAACCTGATGGCCTGTTGCCATCAACCCTGCATGCTGTTGGATTGTGTACTATTCTTCTAAATATGCATGTGTTATGCTTGCTGTTCAATGCTTGGAATTCATGGGTGTTTGGTTAATGGGAATACTGATGCATGCTGTTACAACTAATTTTGAATGGTGTTGTTTGTTACTAATCCAAAATGTGATAAACTACTGCTAAACATAGGACAAGAGGGAAGGCGGGTTCCAGTGGACCCACCTCTCCCACCTCAGCTGGCGAGTGCACCTGGCACTAGTGCCCAGGCCGGAAACTCCTCTGGTGGCCCTGTACCACCTTCGGGTGGAAGCGCTGCAGGGGATGGGGCTCAACCCCCTCTGCAAGCGTGGCCGGAGGAGAACGTCCCCTCACCCTCCAAAGTGTCCGGTCTGTGGTGCGTAGCGAGATCAAGCATTCTGTGCTTGAACCCCTACGTCAGCTTGAGCCACGGGCGGCGCAACTCCTGGGTGTGCCTGCCCATCCTATACAGCCCCCAGCACAGCCCCATCCTGGGCAGTGAAGGTGCAGTGGTAACTGCCCATCGGTGGGGATCTCAGTTCCACTGTTGCCATCTGTGGGCTCATGGGCTCGTAATATCCAAACATCCATCCCCGTCAATTGTGTCCCCCCCACATGTGTCATACTCCGCCCCTGTATGCGTCTTGTTTGTCTTGTCTGTTAACCTCCCCAACCTACCTCCCCAAATATACCTACTTCCTGTACATCACATTCCACTCTCACCTGAAAAAAAATAAAAAAGGGCACTCTGTTCCCACAAAAAATTACGCCCCATACATAGCTGCCCATTTTGCAGACATGTCTGCTGGACATGTGAACTGGTAATTACAATTGGCTGTACAACATATTTTGTTGTCCTCACCCCTCTCTCAGGGGTGGAAGGTTTCAAATTTCACACCAAATTACACACATATGCACAGCTGTTGCTGATAAAGAAATGGGCAGTTATGGGCCTTTCCTACATCCTTCCTGCAAATCCTGAGCTTGTTTTCCTACTGTCCTACCCTCTTTGTGCCCCCTTTTTCACCACTTTCCTATCTCCCCATTTTCTTTTCTTTAAAAGAAATTAGCGTGGGTGTGCGCGAGAGTAAGCACTTTTAAGCAGTAGTCAGCAGGTGTGAGCTTGTGTGCGCTTAGCTAAGCGTGTGTGCGCGAAGCTAAGTGACAGTGCGCATGCGTGAGCACCGTGCAAACCAGCGCTAACCCATTTACAACTGCTTAAAAGTGCCTTAGTCACTCTGAATGACAAGGCCTGTAGTCTGCTCAGCAGCAAAATAAAATTCCTCTGTCAGTCTCAAACTCAGGACCTTGGAAACACTAGTCTGCATGACTTACCACTAAGCCATGACTGATATACAAGAACTTGGTGCTGAAAGCAATATATCATGAAATAGAAGGACGGAATGTAAAGGGAATATAGGAAGGCTATTACACAAAGCTTGTTTCTTGTATCTTTACTGGCAATTCTTGTGGAAATGTATTACATTAGTGTGATAAGAGAAACAGCCATGCTAGTAGGTAATAATGTGACAGTAGCACCTTGCAAACCCCACACACTATCAGAGCAGGATAAACACCACCATATTTGAATAGGTAAGAGACCAGACCTCCCAACTGTGACTGATTTACAGGGATGTTCCTGATTTGCAAACAAATGTTAACTGTGCCCCACTGACTCCCTGTGAAATGTACCAACAGTAGGCAGAAAGGTGGGAATCGCATGTAATGGTAACTGTCAATAAGTTAAAGTAGACACTACTTGCATGTCAGAAATGGTGTAGTAATACATATGCTCAAAATACCCCACAGTCACAACTGCAGAATACCTGAAATATATCACGGGTGTATCCCACTGATATGTACCATTCCCTGAGGCTGCTCAAATATGCAACTGAGAGTATCTGAGGCCTGCAAGTGTCAGAAACTCACAGGCATATCAGCCTGTCTGCTGTCACACACTGTGTGAATAGCTGTAGAATTGCTTCCACAAGCACACCCTCATGTAGGAGTACAACCCAGAAATATCAAAGGATGTAGCCATCTAATAAAATAAGGACAGCATAGCAGTTTACAAGCATTGCATGTGCCTGATATTCATAACTGTTAGCACAAAGTACAAGGCCCCACTACTGCTCAGCAGCAAAATAAGATACCCTTGTAGGTGTCAAACCCCACACCTTGGCCTTACCAGACTGCATGCAGTACCCCCAAACCACACCAAACATATAAGAAATTACTGCTGAAAGAAATATATCATGCATTACAAGGACTAAATGTAAATGGAAAATAGGAAAGCCATAGCAACACATTCCAGTAAAGACACATAGCAGGCCTTCAAGGAGTGAATGTAAAGGCTAAATAGTGAAGCCATATCAACAAATTGCAAGAGCTACTGTTGTATACCAGTTAATCCACAAGTCCCACAGGAAAGTACATACTCCCATGTAAACAGTATTAGTATTATTAGGTGTGAGTTAACATACACACTGAGAAGAATGAACTGGAAGAAGCAACAGTCACGTTTCAGTACAACATGCATGTCAGTGCCTACAACACAGCCTTAGATATGAGAGACATACCAACCTTTTGACTCACAGAACAGTGTCCACAGCAAACCAGCATGGTCCCCACCTTGAAAAACTGAAAGGGTTACGCCTACCTAACCTAACATTTTATAGCACTGTCCTGAAATCATAGTGAGAACTGCAATTACCACACAGCAGGCTGCATGCAATTAGTAAATGCTGGCTAACAATTGGTGCAGAGGCCATCACATGCACATGTGCAGATACCTACAAAAGCAGCCTGTACTCCCAGTCCACACATGCAATAATATCATTGCAGCAACTGGAGGGAGAGAGAGAGAGAGAGAGAGAGAGAGAGACCAAACAAATAAAAAGAAATACAAATAAAAAAACATCAAGACAGCAGCAAGCCAGCAGCAAGCCATACAGCAGCAAGGCAGCAAGCCAGCCAGCAGCAAGGCACACAGCCAGCAGCAAGCCATACAGCAGCAAGGCAGCAAGGCAGCAGAAAGCCATACAGCAGCAAGGCAGACAGCCAGCAGCAAGGCACACAGCCAGCAGCAAGCCAGCCAGCAGCAAGGCAGACAGCCAGCAGCAAGCCATCAAAAAAGCAGTCAGAAACAAAGGTAATGTACACTACATAATCTAATAATCTACATACTGTGAACCCTCCATATGTGTTAGCAGTCTGTATCTATATGTATATAAAGATGTGCATAGGACAAGGGACATACTGTAACTGTTAGTGAAGGCTGGACATACATATGTAGTTGAAAGTTGATATGTGCACATATCAATGTAGGTTATAGTACAACGTACAATGTAGGTTGTACAGTAATGGATGTTTAGACGTATGTTAGTCTGTGTATTTGTATGTGTAAATAAAAAAAAAAAAAAAAATATATATATATATATATATATATATAATATACATATATGTGTACATAGAGAGGTATGTATAAATAGATAGACATATATAGATAGATAGATAGATAGAATATGTATATGCATATATATGTAATAGACACATACATATCTAGATATATATAGATACATACACATATACAGACAGATATGAATGTCTAGAGATATGCATGTATATGAATATCTCTCTCTCTCTCTATATATATATATATATATATATATATATATATATATATATATATATATATATATATATATATATATATATATATACTGAGAGAGGCACATGTGTGCAGATGTATTGCAACAGGTGCCTGGTGACAAAAGCATGGACTGAACACCAGTGTGGATACTGGAGTACCATACCCCATTCCAAAACACTATGCCATATGAGTCACCCTGTGTAACTGTTTGACAGGAGCAAGTACAATCACATTACATGTGTCCCAAGGGGCAGGGTAGCATAACACTATGCTGTCCTAGGCCCAGGGCCAATAGCATAGTACCTACCTATGACACAATGCACACACACATGTACTCATTGCAATACCAACTATGTGAGGTGGAATGAGTGTGCCACTGACTGTGTGCAAGGTCTGTAATGGTGTGATTGCTCAGCATGACTTTGTGTCTGTCATGGTAGTGTGTGTCCTTGGTGTGAGGCCAGAGAAAGCTGTGTCACTTATTGGGATACAAACATACTACATTGCCATATGTTGTGCTGTGGTTCCCTGTATATGACTGCGGTGTAGGTAGGGGTATGGCAGCAAAGACTAGGGTGCATTACCATTGAAACTGTAACTGTGCATTGCATGCCTTGCATGGGATGACAATATTCCCCATCCATTAGCTTGATACATACCCCCAGTGTGAGGTTGTGCATTGGACCTCAAACAGTGTGCTGAGTGCTGGTGTATACTAGTTTGTTGTATGGAGTGTGGCAGGCACTGTCACACAGTTGTTGGCTGAGCACTGATATGTGTTAATTTACATGTGTATCCCCTGATAGACAGACAGATGCTATATATGGCAGTATAGTGATAGCAGTACAGTAGAGTATTATGTGTGCCATATTACTTGCTCACATATTTTTCTTTTCCTTCCAGGGTGATGGTGCATCAGCACAACCCCTGTTATTTGGCTGCAGAGGATGAGGAGATACACCAGATCCTGGTGCTGGATTTTTCAACACTCTTTTCCCGGACCAGCCAGAACCAGCAGGAGAGGGCTGCACTGTGGCAAGACCTTGTCCGTCGGGTAAATGACATAGGCATGCATAACCGGACATATGAGCAGGTATGCCATCACTGCAGTGATTTAATTAGAAATGTCCATCAGCGTGCGTCTGATATCCACAGGCAACAGCTTTCCACAGGTGGTGGGGTACCTATCCACCCCTCCTCACCAGACTGGAGGAGCTCCTCCTAAGTGTTGTGGCTCCAGCCCAACAACAACAACATCCACAGACATGTGTAATGATGGAGGCTGGAGCCACACAGCATGTGGACATGGAGTGTGCAGGTAACATGCCATATCTGTAGTTGACTGTTCTCTGCACAAGTAGTTTATGCATGTGTGAGATGTGTACTGTGTGTGTAGCTGTTATCCTGGAAATTCCTGTGCAAGATTGATATTCTCAATATCATCAGTACGCCTGTGAAAGCCAACTGTTGTACTACTGTACTGTATCATACTCACAGTATCAATGGCACAGTTGTGCCCACTGACAATAACTGTCTTATTTGTGCAGGTCCCTCTGGAGTAACAGCAAGGCAGCCAATCCATGCTGGTGAGTGTGTAATAACAATGCTATTAATACTAATGATAATAATAGTAATAATACCCTCAAACAGATTGTGTATGTGTTGGATTGCAAGTGTGTGTGTGTGTGTGTGTGTGTGTGTGTGTGTGTGTGTGTTTGTATCTCATGTACTGAGGAGTGTGCATGTGTGCATGTGCCCATGTGTGCATGTGCCCATGTGTGCATGTGCCCATGTGTGCATGTACCCATGTGTGCATGTGTGTATGTGCCCATGTGTGTATGTGTGCATGTGTGCATGTGCCCATGTGTGCATGTGCCCATGTGTGCATGTGTGCATGTGCCCATGTGTGCATGTGTGCATGTGCCCATGTGTGCATGTGCCCATGTGTGCATGTGTGCATGTGCCCATGTCTGCATGTGTGCATGTCTGCATGTGTGCATGTGTGCATGTGTGCATATGTGAATGTGCCTGTGTGCATCTGTGGTAACATTGTGTACACATTGTAAACTGTGTTTCCTGTCTTCCTCTCACAGGTTCTGGTGTTGCTCTGGTGGAGTGCAGCAGGGAACCTGAAGCCACTACTGGGGATAGTGATAATGATGATACATGTGTAATGGCACAGGGAGGTGTGACAGGGCCTGTTGTTGGTCAGCCAATCGACAGTACACAGCAGTCAACCCCATCACTGTGCACAGTCATCCTGCCAATACATCCATTGTCACCAATGTCCTTAGCTGAGGGACAGCATACAGTGGGCATTGACCAGGGTAATGTGGTATCAGTGGCACATGCATCCCCTCACAGCAGCCATGGTCAGAGTCCTGACATGGTACCACACAAGCAGATGTCCAGGGGTTCTCGTGGGAGCATCCGTGGTCGTACTGCCCCTGTCAGATGTGCCCACAGAGGTCTTTCAACCTCAGCTATGTTCCGGGCTGTAATGCAGGCACAGGCACGTATGGAACGGTACACCAGACAGGGTCTGAGGGAGCTTAGAGCACATCGCACTGCTATGAATGACACTGTGGGTGACGTTGCGGCTGCCATCCATACTGTCGGTGAGGTCATTGACAGACGTTGGGGGGACACATTAGATCTGTTCCACAACTACATGTCCATGAGCCAGGGCAATGCAGGACGGTTGAGGCATCAATGTGGATGTATGCCAGCAACATCAGTAGCTGGCAGTCATTGCGGATGACAACAAACCCGCAGCCGCTCCCATAGTGCCAGTACCAGCCCCAGCAATGCCGGGTCTGTGCTGTCATCAGACCGCCCTAGGAGACCACGTGCACGTGGCTCTGGACAGTCCCAGCAGAGACATGTGTCCAGTCATCAACCAACTGCTTCTGATGACAGTACCCAGTCTGGCTTAGTACCTGATACTGTCTGTAGCACCCCTGCCAGGCACAGGTACTGTGACCGTGGCCAGAGACAGTGATCTGTATGACCTGGCAGGTACAGTCTGTGGCTGTCCACAAACACCCGTATATGGCAGCCATGAGGTGGAACTGTGTGCATGCATACACACATGCATAATGCTAACACCTAGGGCTAACACATATACACAAACACACACACCGCATCAACATTGCCCCATGTTGTACTGTTGTCCCTCACTAACACACACACACACACATACATGTTGATTGGATGTGTCAATGGCAGACTCAGGCATACGAAGTACACACTCTGTGCTATGATGAAACTGTGCCTCCTCCTGCAATCTGTAACAGTGATGCAGGAACAGGATAGCATGGTGCTGATGCACAACATGACTACATAGAACTGTAGTAATATTATCATGTTGTTAACAGTACAGTGTAATGATATTATTGTGGGTGTATCCCAGCATGCCTGATGCATTCACAGTATGATTGTCATTGTAGTTGTTTATACACCACTGTTAATTACAACAGTGTAATGTCTGCACATCTTTGCATTCTGGTGGTAAGGCTGAAAACACAAACCCACCTACATAGGTAGCACAGGGGAGAAGAAAATGGAAGTAATGATACACAATGCCAGGCATGTAAACAGCAAGATGCATGCAGTCCAAACTCTACTCAGCATGGAGAATGTTGATATCTGTGCAGTAACAGAAAACAGGTTAAAGGCTCCCAAGAGCAACCTAGCACTACCAGGTTACACCTCATGCCATGCTTGACAGCCCCAAAACATGGAACTAACTATGAAAGGAGGGTGAGTCTCAAGAAATGTCAAGGATACCCACACCCCCAGGTTGTTGCCACAGCATGAAGCATCACAGACTATCCACGTGCAATTAACAGTGGGTAAAACTGCCTTCCAGTTCATAGCCTGATACAGGCCACCCTCCTAAACCCAGGAAACCCACTTGGCCTACTTAAGAACACATGAATATATGAAGGTGTCTCCAAACACCATTATATTGGGCAACTTCATCTACCCACACATAGACTGAGTGCATTACTGTAGCTCCAACACCCTAGGTGAAAGGTTCATAGAATTCATAAACTCAAATGCTATGGAACAACTTGTTACCACTCCCACAAGAGGGGAAAACATACTGCACCTGATCATCACCAACATGTGGACTCTATGCTCCAGACCAGAAGTGTATCCCTCACTGTTAAGATGACACCATAGAGTAATCTCACTGTATATTCACATACCAATCACAGCCCCTGCACAGAAAATCACAGTGAAAATGTTGTGTAAAGCAAATTCCATGTATTCCCATGAGGCAGGCTTCACACATGGGAACTATTTAAGGTCACAGGTACATATCTCTATGTGGCACACACATACCTCATGTGTGCATTGAAATTACTGTTATAATATATGTCATACAATAATAAAAGCAACACTCACCACACATTAACAAACTGTGTGACAAAAACACACATAGCATTTATAGGATTCAAACCCCTACCAAACTATGTTATGACATTTGAGAGAAAAGCATTAGCAGAGCACGCTATTTGAATTACTGGGAGGTTTCTCTTCCCCTGCTAAACTTATAGGGTGCTGACATCATCAGTGTTTACAAAGAGGAATGTACATCATGTAGTGTGTTATTCCAGTTGCCAAAAGGGCCATTTCTTTCAAAGAGAATTGCACACACCCTGCCCCCCACCCCCAAACATACACAGAGCATTTGCAGGATTCAAACCCCTACCTAACTATGCTATGACACTTGAGAGAGACACATTAGCGGAGCGTGCTATTCGAATTAGTGGAAGGGTTCTCTTCCCCTGCTATATTTATAGGGTGCTGACGTCATCAGTGTTTACAAAGAGGAATGTACATCATGTAGTGTGTTATTCCAGTTGCCAAAAGGGCCGTTTCTTTCAAAGAGAATTGCACACACCCTGCCACCCCCCCCAAACACACACACACTGAGCATTTGCAGAATTCAAACCCCTATCTAACTATGCTATGACACTTGAGAGAGACGCATTAGCGGAGCACACTATTCAAATTACTGGATGTCTTTTCTTCTCCTGCAGTATTTATAGGGTGTTGACATCATTATTTAGAAAGAGGTATGTACATCTATTACTATCCCTCAGTATGGGGGATAGCATATATATGCATTAACAGACGCCTACTTCAGGGTCACATATGCACATCAGCACTACCAGGTTATGTTTTATACCATGCGTCATGACCACAGGACTTGTAACACACAACACAACCAGTTCAGACCACCCCTCCCATATCCAGGAACCACACTTGGCTTCCCTGGGAGCAGTATAGGATATGAAGGTGTTCACATACATCATTACAGTGGTTAACTTCAGGTACAGGAATATTGAGTGGGGGAGCTACTCAGGCCTCAACAACATCACCCTACAGCCACTACAATTTGTGCATCCATGTGCTATGGGAGAAACACTCACCACAGCCACAAGGGGGAATACATATTGGACCTGACCATCACCAACATGGGGACTCTATGTTCCACACCAGAGGTAGACCACCATTGTTAATATCTGACCATAACCAACTTTCCCTGGACATCCATATCCCATTCCCACCCCCAGGCAAGGAAATCACTGCAAACAAAGTATTTATCAAAAGCAGACTTTGCACTTGTGAAGACTGGGGTGGAATACTTCAAAGGACCCATGCTGGAGGATTATACAGGCCAATCTGCAGAATCCTTGACAAATGCATTCTATGAGCATCCGGAAGGTTTGCATTGATCATGCTATCCCAAATAAAACCAAGACTCCTCCACAACAGGAGACCTGTCTGGTTTACACCAGCCATATATAAGCTGTACAACAGAAGGAGGGAGCTAATGCATTACAGAGCAATATCCCACAGAGGGAGGACATCTCTGAACAGTATTGGCAAGACACTTCAATCCCTCAAAATCATCACTTGCAAGTGTTGACAGTGAAATTGTCCAGACACTGCAGATAAGGCTCCCCTCAGTGTGGAATTGAATCCCAATTAATGTTAGACATAACCCCTCACCAACCCTCTTCCAGCATACTGCAGACACATGGATGATACATTGCAAATTCAACCTCTGGGATCTCCACTGTGTCCCTGCTTGATGGAGGTGCAGCACACTAGCCTTAAACGGTGCCTTCTGTGACCTACTTTACAGAGGCACAGTAGCCTACTGTATTAGGGAGGCAGACGCCAAATACACTCTGGCTAAGCTTATGTATTGCCTAGGGCAAACAGCCTAGTATTGACCTCTACACCCATATGTTTAAGTTTCAGATGCACAATATTTGTTGCTGATAAACTGTTTGCAGGTCTTTATTGCCATAGCTTTCCCTGTTTCTATGAACAACTTGTGTATCTGTGGAAGATGTTTGAATATGAGGGGGATCCACTATATTACTTATGTCTCTGTTGTCATTTAACTGTGTGCACTGGGCAGATTGCTGTATTGTGGGAGGTTCCTAGCTTAACACATACAAATGCCAGATATGTGTGGCCAACTGCTATACTGAGACATGGCCTAAGTGTGTGAGCATGCCCAGTTCAGGCTTTCCATGGCTAGTTGCCTGACATATGTCTCATTTATCAAAGTGTGCAGAGCATGCCCAGTGTGACCTTTCCATATGTTGAGATCTGAGGTCCACCACATTTGTGGTTGTGTGTGAACTTCAACAATATTTCACATTTATAGTTGTGTGTTGGAAGTCATGTTGTGCTCTTACTGCCCAACTGCTTTGTGTCTGAACCCAACGGGGATTATGCTGTGCCTGCAGGGTTTCCATGGGATAGTTTGCATACAGTTGTCAACATTCTTTCATACTGACCAAACACTGTAATATCGTATAGTGTACTGGTTCAGTACTTTCACTGTGGTGGACAGTATCCTGGGTTTCAGTCCTATCAATGCTTTAAGTATTCATACTGAGCACACCAGACTGGTTAAGGGCCAGTTGTGCAAATATGACCATGTTGCATTTTGTTCAGCTATGGCCTACTTAAACCAGGCTTGTCCAACATTAGTAGTGTATTCTGCAACTTGGGTGGACATTGACAAACACTAGTCTTTGTGCCCTAGGCCATTTCTAATGCTAGTCAGAGAGTGTGTTTGTCCTTCAACACACATTTTAACTGGAGTTTGGCATGACATTTTTCAAGGTTAGTATACTGTGCCTCTGTCTACCCGTGACATAAAAGTGATACCCAGGGTAAACCTACCATCTCCCATCCACTCATCAAGATTCCTCTTGAAGAGAGTCAATGAGGGACTCTCTGGCTAACCCGGACTGGGAGTTTACTCAAGAGTGGAGGGAGCTTCTGGGTTATGGATCAATCACTACAGCTTGTCCTATTTATGTCAGTGCTGAGGTTCAGGTCTCTCATGTGCATAGCTCACTGGCATTCAGATTTTACAAGGTGCAGCATGTGCATTGATTCTAGCTTGGACATGGCTTTATACATCAGGCACAGATCGCCTCTGGGCAGGCAGTATGGCACTGTGTGGAGCTGCAGTTTGTTTAGTCAGGCAACACATGGCATCTGTTAGAGCTCTTTGATCCTCCTGGTGAGGTACTTTTGGGGTCTTTCCAGTTGCTGGAGGTGTCTGCTAAGGTACATCCCACAAGGGCCATTGTACTCAATTGAGTGCCTGATGCAGGATGACTGAAGAGGCACGATGACCTTTCCCTGATCTCGATGTGAATACCTGCATGATTAGGTGGGTATATGATATGTTTCTCTAACCACTATGGCCACATGGTTGTCAAATGCAAGATTTCTATCAACTTGTGTCCCCAGGTGTCTTATTACTTCTAAAGTACTTAACAGGTTAACACCTATGTGGTAATTGGTGGGCACTTACTATTTTTCCATAGGGGATGACTATGCACTTTTCTGCATTTAGCTTGATGACATGGCTCTGGCACCAGTTGTCTGTTTCTATGAGGCCCTTTTGTAGGATGTTTGTGTCAGCAGGAGGGTCAGATATGGTGCCCAGTTTGTAGTCATCTGCAAACTTGTTCAGACACAGTCCTTCCATGTTGGCCTGTACCTCTGGGAAATATATACCAAACAAGGGAGGTCCCAGGACCGAGCCTTGTGGCATGCCAGTTGTAGCTGGTTTGGAGTCTGACATGGCTGCAGCATTTCTGACCATGTCAGTTCTGTCCTTGAGCTGGTTTGCAACCCATCTACTGACATAGGGGTTTATATTTAAGCTGGTGAGCTTATCTATAATGAACAAGTGGGGTACTGTATGGAAGTCTTTTGCAAGGTCCAGATAGGCTGTGTGGACCACATTCCCCTCATCAATGGCCTTGGCGACTGTTTCAAATGAGTCAACTATGTTTAAGGGGCAGGATCTGCCCTTAAGAAAGCCACACTGGGTAGGGTCCAGTGTCTGTAGGTCCCCAATATATTTATTTCTGAGGTCCATGATGATCCTTTCCATAGCTTTACAGACCAAGCTAGTCAGGATTCTGGGGTGATAGTTTGCAGTATCCATTCAGGCACCACCTTGGTGGAGAGGGACCACTGTTGCTGTACACTGCTCTTTGGGTACATATCCTGTGGTAAGGCTGAGACTGAGCAGTACTTTTATTTGGTGTTCCATTCTTCTTGGAGTTCATGTTGGACGCAGCCCAGGACACCATCTGGTACCATTGATGATGTGTGATTTGCTTTGGAGACGTTGGCTGTTACCTGAGCATCTGCAATGTCAGCGGGCCAGCACTCTGCTGGGATAGATATTTGGGCATTTGGTGGGTGGGGGGGATTTTGCACTGAACCCTCACCAAGAATGATACCTCAGTACAAAGACAAAATGATCAGCTTTAACAATTGGCTCAATTACTGGTGTCATTCAAAGGGGATCCAATGTCTGTCTGCTTGGGATGACATGCTTGACAAGCCACGCTGCTTAACAAGGGACGGCTTGCACCTGTCCACCCAGGGCTTCCGGATATTGGCCAAGGCTCTTGCCACCCCCATAGTGCCTTTTTTAGGCAAGGCTCAAAAGACAAACCCACCTCCCTAGAAAATACAAGTAGAAAAAAAACTAAGGGTAATGCTGCTCAACGCCAGAAGTCTAAACCTCAAAATGCATGCTCTCGAAGCCCTCCTCAGTATGGAGAACATTGATGTCTGTGCAGTGACTGAAACCTGGTTCAAGGCTCCTGAGAGCACCCATAGCACTACCAGGTTATACCTCATAGCATGCTTTTTGGCCCCTAAACTTGGAACAAACCACAAAAGGAGGGGAAGTATCCATATTCATCAAAGATACCCACACCTCTAGGTTAGTGGCAATGCACGAAGCTTCAGAGACCATCCATGTGCAACTAACCATAGGCAAAACTGCCCTACAGTTTGTAGCATGCTACAGACCACCCTCTCAAACTCAGGAACCCCACTCAGCCTTCCTGAAGACACTGGAGAGTATGAATGTCTCCAAATACCATCATATTGGGAGACTTCAACTACCCAAACATAGACTGGGAGCATTACTCAAGCCCCAACACCCTAGCCCAAAGGTTCCTAGAATTCATAAACTCAAATGCGATGGAACAACTAGTCACCACTCCCACAAGAGGAGATAATATACTAGACCTGATCATCACAAACATGGGGACACAATGCTCCACACTGGAAGTATACCCCTCATTGGTGAGATCAGACCATAAATTAATCTCACTGGAAATCCACATCCGCCCCCCCCAGCACAAAGACCACAGTGAAGAATTTCTCAAAAGCTGACTTCACACTTCTAAAGACTGAAGTGGTATCCTTCAAGGCCCCTGGGCCAGTGGAAACCACAGCCCACACCGCTGAATCCTTTATAAATGCTTTCTACAAACACATTCAAGAATGCATGGATCATGCAATCCCAAATAAAACCAAGACCCATTCCCCCAAAGGCAGGTGTCCTGCCTGGTGGACCCCAGCCATAAACAAGCTTTACAACAGGAGGAGGAAGCTACTACATGACAGAGCAAAATGCCTAAAAGGGAAGGCATCTCTGATCAGTACTAGCAAAAAACTACGATCACTCATAAAATCATCCAAGGCCAACTTTGAGAGAAAAATCGCAAAAGACACTAAAGACAATCACAAGGCCTTCTTTAGTTATGTTAGAAACCTGGGTGGAAACTCCCAGATATGCCCAGAGTTAGTCCAAAATGACAAAAAATACACTGAACCCACAGACATTGCCGACATACTGGCAGACAGGCTCAGTGCAAATCCCCCCCCCCCAAAGGGGAAATATCAATCCCAGCAGAGTGTAGCCTCCCTGACATCTCAGATGCCCAGGTGAGAGCCGCCCTCTCCAAAGCTAAAAACACAGCATCAATGGGACCAGACGGTGTCCCGGGCTGCGTGCTACATGAACTCCAAGAGGTACTAAACCTGCACATAAGGTGGCTGTTTAATCTTAGCCTTACTACAGGATATGTACCCAAAGAATGGCGGACAGCAACAGTGGTCCCACTCCACAAAGGAGGTGCCTCTACGGACCCTGGAAATTACCGCCCCATAAGCTTGACGAGTCTGGTTTACAAAGCTATGGAGAGGATCATTATGGAACTCATAAACAAAGACATTAGGGACCTACAGACACTGGATCCTACCCAGTTCGGCTTTGTCAAGGGCAGATCCTGCCTTTTGAACCTGATCGACTTTTTTTGAGACAGTCACTAAGGCCATTGATGAGGGTAAGGTGGTTCACACAGCCTACCTCGAACTTGCAAAGGCCTTCGACACAATATCCCACTCGGGCATCATAGACAAGCTCACCAGCTTAAATGTAAACCCATATGTCATAAGATGGGTTGCAAACTGGCTCAAGGACAGAACCCACAAGGTCAGAATTGCTGGAGCCATGTCAGACTCTAAGCCAGTCACAAGCGGTGTCCCACAGGGCTCGGTCCTGGGAACCCTCTTGTTCGGCATTTATTTTTCAGAGGTGCAAGCAAACATAGGAGGATTGTGGCTGACAAAGTTCGCAGATGACTGCAAACTGGGCACCATAATTGATACACCAGCGGACACAAGCATCCTTCAGAAGGGCCTCATGGAAACAGAAAACTGGTGCCAGAGCCATGGCCTTAAACTGAACGCCATAAAATGTATAGTCATACCCTTTGGGAAAAACAAAGTACCCACAAAGTACCACATAGGTGGTAATCCATTAAGTACAGAAGAAGTAATCAGGGACCTAGGGACCCAAATTGACAGAAACCTCTCATTTGACACTCACATTGCCAAAGTGGTTAGGAAGACCTTCTATATTGCCCACCTTATCATGAAAGGATTCATATCTAGATCAAGAGAAGTCATTGTGCCCCTATACTCTTCCCTTATCAGGCCCATAATTGAGTACAATGCCCCATTTGGGATGTACCTTAACCGACACCTACAGCAGTTAGAAAGGCCCCAAAAGTACCTCACTAAGAGGATCAAGGGTCTCAAACATATGTCATATGCTTCCCGGCTGAAGAAACTCCAGCTCTATTCAGTCGCATACCGCCTACTCAGAGGCGATCTATGCCTGACATACAAGGCCATGTCCAATCCAGAATTAATGGACATGCTCCACCTCAGAAAATCCAAATCCACCAGAGCCACAAGAGCGAGAGATTTGAACCTCAACACAGAAATAAATAGGACGTGTTGGAGGGACAGATTCATAACCCAGAGGCTCCCTAAACTTTGGAACAGAATCCCAGTCCATGTTAGGCAGAGCTCCTCAGTGACTCTCTTCAAGAGGAATCTTGACGAGTGGATGTGAGATTGTAGGTTTACCCCAGTGGTCATCTCTGCATCACTACTAGACAGAGGCACAGTAAACTAAACCCTAGATGGGCATAGTATTCCCATTTCAAGGGGTGGCGAAAGCCACACACACTCTGGCTAGGCTTATAAATGCCCTAGGGCAGGTAGCCTAGTATGAACCTATGAACCTATGAACCTGTCAGGTTGGATGTTGGCAATGTGTGTGGGTTTGGTGCATTGTTTGTAATTTTGGACTAATTCTGAGCATATCTGTGAATTCCCACCAAGGTTCCTACCATCAGTTAAGAAGGCCTTGTGATTATCCTTAGTGTCCTGTACAATTTGTATCTTCATAGGTTCATAGGTTCATACTAGGCTAGCTGCCCTAGTGCATTTATAAGCCTAGCCAGAGTGTGTGTGGCTTTCGCCACCCCTTGGAATGAGAATATTATGCCCATTTAGGGTTTAGTTTACTGTGCCTCTATCTACTAGTGACACAGAGATGACCCCCGGTGTAAACCTACGATCTCCCATCCACTCGTCAAGATTTCTATTGAAGAGAGTCAGTGAGGGGCTCTGCCTAACATGGACTGGGATTCTGTTCCAGAGTGTAGGGAGACTTCCGGTTATGAATCTGTCCCTCCAGCACGTCCTATTTATTTCTGTGTTGAGGTTCACATCTCTCACTCTCGTGGCTCTGATGGATTTGGATTTTCTGAGGTGGAGCATGTCCATTAATTCTGGATTGGACATGGCCTTGTATGTCAGGCATAGATCACCTCTGAGTAGGCAGTATGCGACTGAATAGAGCTGGAGTTTCTTCAGCCGGGCAACATATGACATATATTTGAGACCCTTTATCCTCTTGGTGAGGTACTTTTGGGGTCTTTCTAACTGCTGCAGGTGTCGGGTAAGGTACATCCCAAATGGGGCATTGTACTCAATTATGGGCCTGATAAGAGAAGAGTATAGGGGCACAATGACCTCTCTTGATCTAGATGTGAATCCTTTCATGATAAGGTGGGCAATATAGAAGGTCTTCCTAACCACCCTGGTAATGTGAATGTCAAATGAGAGGTTACTGTCAACTTGAGTCCCTAGGTCCCTGATTACTTCTTCTGTACTTAACGGATTGCCACCTATGTGGTAATTTGTGGGTACCTTGTTTTTCCCAAAGGGTATGACTATACATTTTTTGGCGTCCAGTTTAAGGCCATGGCTCTGGCACCAGTTATCCATTTCTATGAGGCCTTTCTGAAGGATGCTTGTGTCTGCTGGAGTATCAATTATGGTGCCCAGTTTGCAGTCATCTGCGAACTTTGTCAGCCACAATCCTCCTATGTTTGCTTGCACCTCGGAAAAATAAATGCCGAACAAGAGGGGTCCCAGGACAGAGCCCTGTGGGACACCACTTGTGACTGGCTTAGAGTCTGACATGGCTCCAGCAATTCTGACTTTGTGGGTTCTGTCCTTGAGCCAGTTTGCAACCCATCTTATGATATATGGGTTTACATTTGAGCTGGTGAGCTTGTCTATGATGCCTGAGTGGGGTATTGTGTCAAAGGCTTTTGCAAGGTCAGGGTAGGCGGTGTGAACTGCCTTACCCTCATCAATGGCCTTAGTGACTGTTTCAAAAAAGTCAACCAGGTTCAAAAGGCAGGATCTGCCCTTGACAAAGCCAAATTGGGTAGGATCCAGTGTCTGTAGGTCCCCAATGCCTTTGTTTATGAGTTCCATAATGATCCTCTCCATAGCTTTGCAGACCAGGGTCATCAAGCTTATGGGGTGGTAATTTCCAGGGTCCATAGAAGCACCTCCTTTGTGGAGTGGGACCACTGTTGCTGTACGCCATTCTTTAGGTATGTATCCTGTAGTAAGGCTGTAATTAAACAGCAGCCTTACGTGCGGGTTTAGTTCCTCTTGGAGTTCATGTAGCACGCAACCTGGGACTCCGTCTGGTCCCATTGATGCTGTGTTTTTATCTTTGGAGAGGGCGGCTCTCACCTGGGCATCTGAGATGTTAGGGAGGCTACACTCTGCTGGGATAGATATTTCTCCTTTTGGGGGGAGGGGGGAGAAATTTGCACTGAACCTGTCTGCCAGAATGTTGGCAATGTCTGTGGGTTCAGTGTATTTTGTGTCGTTTTGGACTAACTCTGAGCATATCTGTGAGTTTCCACCCAGGTTTCTAACATAAGTAAAGAAGGCCTTGTGATTGTCTTTTGTGTCTTTTGCGATTTTTATCTCAAAGTTGGCCTTGGATGATTTTATGAGTGATCATAATTTTTTGCTAGGACTGATCAAAGATGCCTTCCCTTTGAGGGATTTTGCTCTGTCATGTAGTAGCTTCCTCCTGTTGTAAAGTTTGTTAATGGCTGGGGTCCACCAGACGGGATGCATGCCTTTGGGGGAATGGGTTTTGGTTTTATTTGGGATTGCATGATCCATGCATTCTTGAAGGTGTCCGTAGAAAGCGTTTATAAAGGATTCAGCGGTGTGGGATGTGGTTTCCACTGGCACAGGGGCCTTGAAGGATACCACTTCAGTCTTAAGAAGTGTGAAGTAGGCTTTTGAGAAATTCTTCACTGTGGTCTTTTGTGCAGGGGGTGGGGGCGGGATGTGGATTTCCAGTGAGATTAATTTATGGTCTGATCTCACCAATGAGGGGTATACTTCCAGTGTGGAGCATTGTGTCCCCATGTTTGTGATGATCAGGTCTAGTATATTATCTCCACTTGTGGGAGTGGTGACTAGTTGTTCCATCGCATTTGAGTTTTTGAATTCTAGGAAACTTTGGCCTAGGGTGTTGGGGCTTGAGTAATGCTCCCAGTCTATGTTTGGGTAGTTGAAGTCTCCCAATATGATAGTATTTGGAGAGACATTCATACTCTCCAGTGTCTTCAGGGAGGCTGAGTGGGGTTCCTGAGTTTGAGAGGGTGGTCTGTAGCATGCTACAAACTGTAGGGCAGTTTTGCCTATGGTTGGTTGCACATGGATGGTCTCTGATGCTTTGTGCATTGCCACTAACCTGGAGGTGTGTGTATCTTTGATGAATATGGATACTCCCCCTCCTTTTCTGGTTTGGTCCAAGTTTTGGGGCCGAAAAGCATGATATGAGGTATAATCTGGTAGTGCTGTAGTGCTCTCAGGAGCCTTGAACCAGGTTTCAGTCACTGCACAGACATCAATGTTCTCCATACTGCAGAGGGCCTCAAGAGCATGCATCTTGAGGTTTAGACTTCTGGAGTTGAGCAGCATTACCCTTAGTTTTTTCCACTTGTGTTTTCTAGGGAGGTGGGTTTGTCTTTTGAGCCTTGCCTAAAAAAGGCACTATGGGGGTGGCAAAAGCCTTTGCCAATATCCAGAAGTCCAGGGGTGACAGGTGCAAGCCATCCCTTGCGAAGCAGCATGGCTTGTCAAGCATGTCATCCTAAGCAGACAGACATTGGATCCCCTTAGAATGACACCAGTAATTGAGCCAATTGTTAAAGCTGATCATTTTGTCTTTGTACTGTGGCATCATTCTTGGTGAGGTTAAGATGCTGCTCAGGGTCAGGGTCATACCGGCCTGGGCTACATAATCAGAGAGCTCCTCTATGTCTCTTTTCATGTAGTCCAGGGAGGTACGTCTCAGGTCATTCACACCGGCATGGACAATGACTGAGTCATATTTGTACTTATTTTAGAGTGGCCTGAGTGCTTGTGTTATGTGGCAGATTGTAGCGCCCAACAGGTAGCTTACTGTAAACTTTTCCTTGTTCAGTCTGGTGAGCGGGACATCACTGTGTCTGACTATGGAGTCACCTATTACAAGTGTATCAGGCATGTTGTTTGGCCTTAAGGGCTGTGACTGTTTGGCACACTGACTTTGTGAACTATGTGTTGCATGTGCTATGTTTTGAGTTAGTGGTTACTTGGGTGCCTGCTTTGGAGGCCTCTGTTGTTTTGGTAGATTTTTAATTACAGCATCCGAGTATGTTTTTGTGTGTTTATGTGTTTGGTTTGCAGTTGTGGTAGGTCTATGTGAGACTGGGTTTGTGGTGTGTGTGGTTACCTTCTCCTCCTGACTGGTTTTGCCAGTACTGAGTTGAGAGAGCTCAGCCTCCAGTTTGGCTATATAGTTGCATCTCTCACATATATTTGTATTTGTTGGGAGGAGGAGGGGGTTGTCTGTGTACATGAGGCAGTTGTAACATTGCCTCAAGATTCCCAGATTCAACATCTTGTAGCTGGCCTTAGAGGATTTTATGTGTGGCCATAGTTTTTTGCCATAATACTGATCAGAGATTACTTCCCTTTTTGGGTTTTGCTCTATCATGTAGTAGCTTCCTCCTTCTCTTGCATGGTTTGGTAATGGCTGTGGTCCACTAGGCTGGATGTCTGCGTGTATGGGATTGGGTCTTGCTTTTATTTGGGATTGCATAATCCATGCATTCCTGAATGTGTTCATAGAATGCATTTATAAAGGGTTCTGAGGTCTGGCCCATATTTTCCACAGGCACAAGGCCTTTAATGGATTCCACCTCAGTTTGGAGGTGTGCAACATTTGCTTTACACATGTTTTTCACTGTGGTTTTCTGCCCAGGGACTGGGGTCAGGATGTGAATATCCAGTGAGATTACTCTATGGTCTGATCTTACCAGTGAGGGATACACTTCTCGTCTTGGGCATAGAGTACCCATGTTGCTGATTATCACATCCAGTATGCTTACCCCTCTTGTGGGAGTGGTAAGTTGTTCCATAGCATTTTGGTTTATGAATTCTAGGAACCTTTGGCCTAGGGTGTTGGAGCTAGAATAATGCTGACAGTCTATGTTTGAGTATTTTCAGTCACACAATATAATGTTGTTTGGAGAGACCTTGATATTTTCATGTGTTCTCAAGTAGGCCAAGTCCGGTTCCTGGAGTTAGGAGGGTGGTCTGTAGCAGGCTTCAAACTGGGAGTCAGTTTTAGCCACTGTTACTTGCCCGTGGATAGTGCATGCTACTTCTTGCTGTGGCACCAACCTGGGGGTGTGGTTATCCTTGACAATTATTGATAGTCACCCTCCTTTTGTAGTTTGTTCCATGTTTTGGGGCTGTAAAGCATGGTATGAGGTGTAACCTGGTAGTGTTAGGGTGCTCTTGTGAGCCTTGAACCAGGTTTCTGTTACAGAACAGTTATCAACATTCTCCATGCTGAGGAGAGTTTGGACTGCATGCATCTTGCAGTTTAGACTTCTGGCATTGGGTAGCATTACTTCTAGGTTCTTATCCCTTGTGATACCTATGGAGGTGGGTTTGTGTTTTGAGCCTTACCTATTCAAGGCACTATGGGGGTGACAACAGCCTTTGCCAGTATCCAAAAGGCCAGGGGTGATAGGTGCAAGCCATCCCTAGCGGGTGGGGCATCATGTCTTGCTCAGCATGTCATCCCAGGCTGACATGCATTGGATCCCCTTTGACTAACAGCAATACTTAAGCCAATTATTGTAATTGATCATCTTGTCTTCATATTGTGGCATCATGCTTGGTGAGGGTAGGATGTTAGTCAGGGTCATCAAGTTTGCATATACTACATGGTGTTCCATTGCTTAACACATGGCAATCATGCCTCAGGTGGTGCTGCAGGGCTGTTTATGTTGGATGCACATACTACACTCCCTGTACATGTTTGAAAGCAAGTTGTGTCAACTTAGGCATCCCTTTTACTATATGTGTGAGTCAGAGAGAGGTATCACTTCCAGGGTTCCTACTGAGCCAGTGTATGTGCTATTCATTGCCTCTTTGCCAAGGCCAAGGCATACTGGACACGCCTCCTTCTGCCTACTGGGGCAGGCTCAGGTTGTTCCTCCTCCGAGTCACGCTCTGCCTGTGATGGCCTTGGCAATGGTGGGGGGCTGTTGGGCCCAGCCCTATGCTGGTACTGCTGAAGCTGTTTTCTCAGAATCATATTATGTAGCATAGCACATACCATGACAATTTGGGTACATGTAGTTAGTGAGTACTGCAAGGCTCCACCAGATGTGTCCAGGCACTGGAACCATGACTTGAGCAACCCAAACACACGCTCGATTACATTTCGTGTATGTGCGTGTGCCTCATTATGGTGTTCTTGTTCAGGTGTGTGTGCATTTCTGATGGGTGTCATCAGCCATGGCTCCAGTGCGTAGCCAGCATCCCCCACTAAGTGACCATGTGGGATGTCCCCATTGGCAAATGTCTGGTACAGCTGCGACAAATGCCAGATATGGGAATCATGGTAGCTTCCAGGGCAGCCAGCACACACATTCATTATTATTCCCTGGGCATCACACACAACCTGGCAGTTGATGGAGGGGAAGCCCTTGCAGTTAATGTAGGCCCTACCCCGCTCACCAGCTGGTGCTTTGATGCGTATATGCATGCAGTCTATTGCACCCACTACCTCAGGGTATTCCGCTATTTGCTGGAAGAGACACATATTGCTGGCCAATACCTCATGGGAATTGGGGAAATATACATAATCACCGACATGTGCTGACATGGCATCCAGGAACTGGTGCAGTACCCTGGATGCTGATGCCTGTGATATCCCCATCATATCACCAGTTGGTCTCTGGAAGGTACCTGTTGCTAGTATTCTTAGGCCAACACATACCTTGGTTTCCACTGGGATGGGTTCCCCTCTGTTGGTTCTGTGTGTGAGGCGTGGCCTGCACAGCTCAACAATTTGCTGTAGGAGGTCTCTGTCCACTCTATAGTGCTCCACTATCTCCAGCTCATGTAACCCCTGGTAGGTGACCCTGGGCCTGTACACTCTTCTCCGTCTCCTCACTGTGGGTTGTCCAGCAGCATTTGCATAGTCACCACCCTCAGCATGTTGCATATGTCTCCTTATAACAGCTATGGCAGCCCCTAGCATGTTTGGTCTGAGTGAAGCTTTTTCAGTTTTCACTTCTAATAGCTTACTCCTGTGTTGCAGTGTCTCTTGAGAGAAACATACTGCACTGTTGTTTGCAGAGTTTTAAGTGATGGGCTGGGCTACTGTTCTGCCTGTGAAATTGCCTGCTTCTAATTGTTTTCACCTGCTAGCTCTGCCAGTATTCCCTGCTAGCTTCCTACTATTTCTTCTGCTTCCTTTTTTCCTTTTTGTTTCCTCAGGGGGAAGCGACGTGTATACAAGTGAAAACACGCTCACAGCGGGTAACACACGTACACACATGCTTAGACGGACTAGAATCTGCTTATTCGGGTTAAAATGCGCGCACAGCAGCACAAACAAGTTTACAGGTCTTTAAACAGGCTCCTACATGCTTACTCTGCCTTAAACACGTGCACTCACGCTTACACGTGCGCACTCTATCTTACTCGCGCCTCCTAGCTTGCACACGCACGCATGCACGCCCAGCAAGAAACTTTGTTGTTATCCATAGCGTACACCTTCCATTTCTTGGCTTTCCCATGCCTACTTGTTGACACACCTCCTTCCACGATGTGTGACTGACATCTTTCACATGCCACTGTGCTCCAATGTGCTTCATTTCTTTCATACATACCCCCCTGTGATGTCACCTATCTCCTACTCTGTTACTCCCCCTTATCCTGCTCCTACACTCCAGGGAATGTGCTCATTTGCTATGTGACAGTGTGATTCACTATCCTAACACTCATTTACATAGGATTGCCTACTAATTCTTAGTTACATGTCTTACACTCAGCTTCCCCCCTTAGCAACCCCTACTCGGTGGCCATGTTGTTTTCAGCCTGCTATTCCCTTACATTGTAAATTCATGCTTTGCATAAAACCCACGTTTGTGGGTTTTAAATTTTTATTTTTCTGTTTTTACAGCGCAGCCCATTTGCACGGCACTGCGCTATGTTTAAACATTTTTATTTCATTTTTGCATGGGGGTACGTTGCCAGTGGCCACATATTTGGCCATTGGCATGCTGCCTGGAACATATGCAACCTTTATTTGGAGCTGACAAGGCTCCATTGTGTTATTTGCAGAACGGTACTCAGTTGTCAACTGAGTACATTTCTGCAGATAACACGGCTCTTACACGGACAGGTTTCTGATTCCTGGATCGCTAAATTACCTCACTTGCATGCCTTTTGGCTGCAAGTGAGGTAATTAGCATATCCACGCCCTGTCCATGTAAGAGACGTTTTAGGAGCTCTCTTACACGCCCCTACAGGCTGTTCCTGGATCGCTATGGCTGCATGAAGTCTTACACTACTCTTAGACTCCGTGCAAGCCATCGTGAATCCTGCCCCATGACTACTTGTGAAATCTGTTACACTTTCATTTCAAAAGCAATTTTAAATGTATTAAGTAAGATCATCAGGCAAACAATTACAACATGCATAGCTATGAATGAAGTTAGAATTGGTTTCACTTCCAAAGAAAATGACAGCACCTTCTTCAGTTATAATAAGAAACTCAGAAGCAAGACAGAGTTCTCATTAAAAATGAGATCATAGCCAATACACTTGCCAATAACTGTGACTCCAAGTTCACATCTCCCACATATTCTTAACACCTACATCACTTCCCTTCAACTATACCATTTGCTACCATGCTTGTTGAAGTAACTGCTGCACTTTTTAAAACTAACAGAACAATAGATTCATGGGTTCTAACAAGACATTAGGATCCCAGCTTACTATTTTCAAACAGCGCATATCCCACAATCTCCTAAATGTCTTTAACCTTAGGCTTTTCATGGTTTACTTACCTGAAATTTTGAGGACGGCCACAGTTGTGGCCCTCTACTATGATTCCACAACAAATCCCTAGTGATTATAGGCATAGCAGTCTCACAAGCGTTACTCATAAAACTATGAAATGTATTATATAACTAATTAAGAATGACATAGGTCACCTCCTGATCCTTGGCACAAATTGATTTGGATTTGTTAAAAAAGGTCTTGCCTACTAAATCTGCATTTTTATAAGGTCAAATCAGCTTTAGATGAGGGTCAGACTGCACATGTTAAGATGTTAACTACCAATCCACAGACTGCATCATAAGAAAATTTGTTAGCCTCAATAATAAACCTTAATACTCTTTCCAAAATAGCTGCTTAGCTTATAGACTGAGATTACATAGTCAAATGAGGGATATCTCCTCCAGCAGAAAAATACTACCAGCAACACTGCTCAGTGTTCAGTTCTGGGTCCCATTCTTATGGGTATTTACCTCTCCGAAGTAAAATAAGGCATTCAAGGTGAATTAATAATCAAGTTTGTTGATGACAGCAAACTGGGTGCTATTGTTAAATTCCCTGTGATACCCACACTCTCCATTGAGATGTAGTTCATAGGTTCATAGGTTCATAGGTTGGTACTAGGCTATCAGCCCTAGGGCATATACAAGCCTAGCCATAACAATTCCCTGGCTATTTCTTCCCACACTATTTACTTCCCTGGACCCCTGTCTAGCAGGGCGACTGACATAATCCCCGGGGTGAATTTCCTTTCTCCCATCCAATCGTCAAAGTTCCTTTTGAAGAAGACCAAGGAGGCACTCTGCTTGACATGTATGGGCAATCTATTCCAGAGTCTGGGGAGTCTCTGGTTCAGGAACCTATCCCTCCAGCATGTTTTGTTTATTGTGATGACAAGGTTTAGATCCCTAGAGCGTATGGCTCTGAGGGATTGGGATTTCTTTAAGTGTAGCATGTCCAACAGCTCTGGGTTTGACATGGCCTTGTATGTTAAGCAAAGATAGCTTCTGAGTAGATGATATGCGACAGAGTATAGATGGAGTTTTTTAAGGTGGTCAGCATAGGGCATCTGCTTTAGGCCTGTGATTCTTTTAGTGAGGTATTTCTGTGGTCTTTCCAGTTGTTGCAGATGTCTTGAGAGGTACATACCAAATGGGGCATTGTATTCTATAATGGGTCTAATGAGGGATGAGTACAGTGGGACAATGACCTCCTTTTTTCTGGATGAAAAGCCCTTAGTGATGAGGTGTGCCACATAGAAGGATTTCGTGACTGTTGTGGTGATGTGGTTATCAAAGGTGAGACCACTGTCCATCTGTGTCCCTAAGTCTCTTATCACACTTTTGGTGTTTAGTGTACTGCCACCTATATGGTAATTCACGGATGCATGTTTTTTCCCAAAAAGGATAGCTATACATTTCTTGGCATTGAGCTTGAGCCCATGGCTCTGGCACCAAGCATCTGTTTCTGTAAGGCCCTTTTGTAGAGTATCCACATCATTTGGGGATTCAATAATGGCTCCCGGTTTGCAGTCATCTGCGAACTTTGTTATCCAGAGTCCCTTAGTGTTGGCCTGTACTTCAGAGAAGTAGATGCCAAACAAGAGTGGTCCCAGGACTAAACCCTGAGGTACTCCACTTGTCACTTATCTGGAGCAGGATTTGTAGTCATCTACTTTTACAGTGTGGGTTCTATCAGTATGCCAGTTAGCAACCCATTGGGTGACGTAGGGATTAATGCCCAGCTTAGTAAGTTTATCTATGATTCCAGAGTGGGGGGTGGTGTCAAAGGCCTTGGCAAGGTCTAGATAGGCTGTGTGGACCACCTTACCCTTGTCCATGGCTCTAGAGACTGATTCAAAGAAGTCAATCAGGTTCAGGAGACAAGATCGGCCCTTCACGAACCCAAACTGGGTGGGGTCCAATGTTTGAAGGTTGCCAATGTCTTTGTTTATAAGTTCAATGATAATACGCTCCATGGCCTTGCAGATAAGGCTTGTCAGACTGATGGGACGGTAGTTTCTGGGATCCAAGGTGGATCCCCCCTTGTAGAGTGGGATAACTGTAGCTCTGCACCACTCAGTGGGCACGAAACCTGAGGTGAGGCTATGATTAAACATGACACTTAAGTGAGGTGCCAGTTCATATTGTAGTTCATGTAGTACACAGCCCGGGATGTCATCTGGTCCCATGGATGCTGTATTCTTAGCTTTGGAGAGTGCGTTTTTTACCTGTGTAGCCATTATTACTGGAATTTGGCAATCTTCTGGTATTGAGATGGGCCATTTAGGGGTGAGAGGGGGGGTGTATTTATTTATTTAGTTGTTTACTTCTTTCTTTCTTTATTTTACATTTGTTTACTGGGATGGTCTGACCGGAACAGTGCCATTTTCAGCGGAGGCCCAGGGAGAAAAGTTCCAGCTTAAGCTTATATACAAAGTTATCACATCAAGTAATAGAAATTATAGACAAAAAAATGAGTGTTAACAAATTTACAGGATAAAAAATTAAAAACAAAAATATACGCATAGTATCAAATAGAACAAGACTTTAAACACTTGAATATAGACAAATATATGGTTGAACTTATATATGTGGAGGAGCATGACATTAGTTAGGAAATTAAGAAGGGAGAATCACTTAGACAAAGTAGTGTACAGTTAGTAATGCTTCCATGGTGAGAGTTGCAGCTAGGAATGTAACTACTTATAGAGAAGTAGTGTTGTTAGAAGGGATATGTTAACAGAGTTAGTATGTAAAGCCAAATCGTATTAAGTAGTGCTAAGTTAATAAGTTAATCTTAGCTTGTTAACCATAGATTTACCCTATGTAACAACAAGGGTAGCAAAGATGCCCTTGGTAAGACCATATCACTTCTTCTTATCATATCATTCCGCCCAGATAAGAGCCTATTATTGGAAGTCTGGATACACACAGTGATAATTGATGATGAGGTTTTGCTCAAAAAAGGGTCCCTATTAAATTATCGAACGTTTTTCCAGGCTGGAGGATGTTGTTCACTGCAGCTCAAAATTATTGAGTGTTGGAATTGTGTTTTCTTTATAGCGAAATGTAGTGATTTTGCTTGTCAATCTTAATTTGTTTCTTTTTTTTTTTGCTTTATTTCAAAGTTCAAGAAAGGTTTGCCTAGTTGTGGTGTCTTGTGTTGTCGTCAGATTTTCCAAGATTTATGCCTGTCTTTGAGTAAGGCCCTTGTGGGTTTTTTTGTAGCTGGAGGCAGTGTTAGTATGTATCCTTATTGTTTTACTTGGGGCTAGTTGGTTGAGGATGTTTAGAAATGTGGAGTTGAAGTATTTAACTGCCTTGTCGAGTGAGAGGATTTTGATGGGAGACCAGTTATAGAATTTTAGGGCTTCTAAGAAGTGAGTTATGGGGAAGTTTTTGTGGGAGAGGGTTTGTAGTATGGAGGGAGGGTTATTAGGTTTTAGTTTGTGTCTACGGATAAATGTGGGGTTGTGGTCACTGAGAAAGATGGGCAGTGTACCACACTGATGGGCAGTATTGGGTTGGTATGTGAGGATCCAGTCTAATATGGATTCTCTTTTGGTAGACTTATCGATGCGAGTAGGTGTATGTATGAGTTGAGTGAAGTTATAAAGGTTAATATGGCTGGTGGGTGTTGGAGAGTGGATAGAGTTCCAGTCAATGTTTAGATCTCCTAGGGCTATAGTTTCATGGGGGAGGGAGTGGGAAGTCCAATGTAGTATGGATTCTAGGGTGGTCAGGTTATCGCCTGGTGGTATGTAAATCCCAAGGATGTTTAGATGTTTGTGCTGGTTTAGGTGGAGTTTAGCAAATATGGTTTCTGCATTTTTGAAATCTGGGGATTCATTTTGTAGAAGTTGAAGTTTTAAGCTAGTTATATAAAGTAGGGCAATGCCACCACCTCTTTTATTTCCTGAGGAGTGTCTAGGAGGGAGATGAGGGTAATGTAAGAGCTAAATTTGTTGGCCATTTGATTTGTTATATCTTCTGTCTCAGTACCATTAATTCAGCACATTGTTTGTATTGCCTTTGAACATACCTCTCAACCTTTTAGAGCAAGAAATCTGGACAAACCCATAAATAAAAGTGGTAGAAAAGGCATAAAATAGGGGCAATTTTTAAATATTGCTCTTACAAACTTAGAAAGTTGATAGTGTAACAGGTTTTACATTAGCATGAATTTTGTGAAGGGTATGAAGTCTGAAACTCAAATGTACGCCATTATTTTTTAACTTCACTCTTGCTACTAATTTGCCAGAAACCCACAATTTTATGAGAAACTGACCAAAATATGAAGAAAAATCCAGACATTCTGCAAAAATCTCTACAGTTGAGAGGTACAGCTTTGAGGTTGTGGACATAGGTGAAGAAAGCTTTCTGATTGTACTTAGCCTGGCAGGTTATTTTTACCCCATATCTGGCTTTAGTAAACATTAAAATCCCCCTGAGTTGCTTGATTAGATGAAGGTATTATTACCTTACATGGCACAGCTTATTTTTTTCGATTAGTCCAGCACTTGTTGTAGGTAAATACAAATATCTCTATGTTGTTGTTAATATGATTATACAGGGCTTCCATAAACAATTCTGCATATGCAGCAGTGTTCTCAGGGTTTGGTGGGGGGGATTTTAAATTTTGCCAAGGTGTCATGTAATAGTATACAGTTTGCCTTAGAATAATTCCTAAAAGTTTAGGGTTTGCTAGGGTTCTGGGTTTCATTTTATTTCAAAGAAGACAGAATTATGGTCATTCTATATCAGGGAGGACAATAAACTAGAGATGGTGCAACATTCTCCCATGTTTATAAACAGCAAGCCAAGGATATATATGTATATATACATATTGGCCCTACTTATAGTATGGTATTCAAGTGGGATTCAAGTCAATCTATTTTTGGCAACCAGAAAGCAAGGATTTCCTTCACACTGGAAAGAGACCCTTCACACTGCCACCAACTTATATATACCAACTCTAATGTTGCACAACAGTGGAGAAAAGTACACCATCAGCAATCGCTAAAAGACATTTTTGGCCTTTGCAATATGAACATATATTATTGAAAAATAATAATTTTGGCAGGTTGACATGTTCCTGTATTTTTTTGGGGAGCTGACTGCAAGTAAGCATATTTATTTTTATTTATTTATGTACATTTTCTTTACTGGTCACAGCATGACCATCTGCACAATATTCTGGGTATTATATAAGAGAGCCAACCAGTTCAACTACAGATATGTTTTCAAGTGATGTTCATGGAAATCAAAAGGTTGTTTCAGCAATCATTGAAGTTGCAGCTTTATTAATTAATTTATTTATTTGAAGTTGTTTACAGTGAGCGTCTTACGGGAAGGCCTACGGAGGACATCTCCACAGATAATCAAACAATAAAACATAAGATATACATAACAAAATAAAACTGTAAAACAATAATACATTAAAGGTTTAATTATAGCAATGTCATAATAGTCATAACAGTAGAAAGTTTACATGTATAGGAATTGAGGGTGCTGTAAATCAATTTAGAAAAACAATTTTATAATACAGATACAGAAGACAAGTGAGGTTTTTTTGTTAATCTTACTTTTCCCGGGTATTAAGAAATGGAAAGTGAATGAAATGAGAACGTCTTTACTCGACAAATACACTAGAAACTAAAGTCAGGTGTCACAATGCCAGAGTAATCCTATGGGCTAGGCATGTAAAGGCTCCAGGGCAATTAGGCTAGCACACACCTATGAACCTATGAACAATTAAAGACGGAATAAAAGGTTGAGATGAATGAAGCAACAATATCCTAGATCTAGTTATTACCAACATGAGTGACCGGTGTTCCACACCTGAAGTTAACGCCTCATTGGTCCGATCTGACCATAAGCTAATTAAGCTAGATATCCACATCCTGCCCCCACCCCCCATTAAGGAAACCATGGTAAAACATTTCTCCAAAGCCAACTTCATGCTTCTTAAGACAGAAGTGGTGAACTTCATGACACCCATGCAGATTGACAATACAGTTGCAACTATGGAATCCTACACAATTGCACTTTATAATCACTTACACGAGTGCATGGATCGTGCTATCCCAAACAGAACCAAGATGCTATCCTCCAAAAAAAGGAAGCCAATCTGGTGGTCCCCTGCCATAAACAAACTGAACAACAGAAGGAAGAAACTGTTGCAAAAGAGAGTAAAATCCCATGAGTGGAGGAGCTTCCTGGTCAGCCTCAGTAAGAAGCTGAGATCCCTCATAAAATCTTCCAAAGCTAGTTATGAAAACAAAATCACCACTGATTCTAAAGACAACCACAAAGCATTCTATAGCCATGTCAAGAATTTCAATGGCAACACTCAGATCTGCTCTGAGTTACAGTACAATGGTACTAAATATACAGACCCAACTTATATTGCCAACATCCTGGCAGATAGGTTCAGTGCTAACTTTACCCCCCTCACCCCCTTAAGAGCCCATCTCTATACCAGAAGAATGAAAAGTTCCTGTAATCACTGCTGCACAGGTAAAAAAACACACTCTCCAAAGCCAAGAACACAGCATCCAAGGGACCAGACAACATCCCAGGCTGCGTTCTACATGAACTACAGAACGAACTGGCACCCCACCTAAGTACCATGTTCAATCATAGCCTCACCTCAGGCTTTGTGCCTGCTGAATGGCGCACAGAGACAGTTGTCCCACTCCACAAGGGGGGAGCCACCACGAACCCCGGGAACTACTGCCCCATTAGCCTAACGAGCCTGGTCTACAAGGCCATGGAAAGTATCATCATGGAAGTTATAAACAAAGACATTGGTAATCTCCAAACTCTGGACCCCACCCAGTTCGGGCTTGTAAAAGGCAGATCATCTCCTAAACCTGGTAGACTTCTTTGAAGCAGTCACCAAAGCCGTAGCCGAGGGTAAGGTGGTTCACACAGCCTATCTAGATCTTACCAAGGCTTTTGACACCATCCCCCACTCTGGAATTATAGATACACTCACTAAACTAGGTATAAATCCCTATGTCACAAGATGGGTTGTCAACTGGCTCACTGACAGAACCCACACTGTGAAAGTAGCAGACTCCAAATCCGACTTCAGACCAGTTACAAGTGGAGTACCACAGGGTCCAGTACTGGGTCCTCTACTGTTTGGTATCTACTTCTCTGTAGTACAGGTTAACACAGAAGGACTTTGGCTAATGAAGTTCACAGATGACTGCAAACTAGGAGCCATAATCAAAACTCCTAACGATTGGGACATCCTACAAAAGGGCTTCACTGAGAGAGATGCCTGGTGTCAAAGCCATGGCCTCAAGCTCAATGCCAAAAAGTGCATTGTCATCCCCTTTGGTAAAAACTCTGTACCCATGAACTACCACATAGGTGGTAGCATACTTAACACCGGAAGTGTGATAAGAGACCTTGGGACACATGTGGACAGTAGTCTCTCCCTTGATAATCACATTGCCACAGTAGTCAGGAAATCCTTCTACGTGGCTCACCTCATCACAAAAGGTTTCTCATCCAGAAAAAAAAAGAGGTAATTGTTCCCCTCTACTCATCACTCATTAGACCCATTATAGAGTACAATGCCCCTTTTGGTATGTACCTCACAAGACATCTACAACAACTGGAAAGGCTGCAGAAATGCCTCACAAAGAGGATTACTGGCTTCAAACAGATGCCCTACGCAGACCGTCTCAAAAAATTCCAGCTTTACTCCATTGCATATCGCCTACTCAGAGGTGATCTCTGCCTAACATACAAAGCTATGTCAAACTGAGAGCTTTTGGACATGCTCCACTTAAAAAAAATCCCAATCCCTCCGAGCTACACACTCTAGGGACCTAAACCTTGTCACCACAATAAACAGAACATGCCGGAGGGATAGATTTCTGTCCCAGAGACTTCCCATACTCTGGAATAAACTACTTATCTATATCAAACAAAGCTCCTCATTAGCACTCTCAAGAAAAATCTTGATGATTGGATGGGAAATAGGAAATTCACCCCGGGGATCACTTCTGTGGCTCTGCTCGACAGTGGCACAGGAAAATAATTTTCTTGGGTGGCAAAAGCCAGAGTACCTTTTTGGCTGGGCTTGTATAGGCCCCAGGGCCAATAGCTTAGTACCTACCAATGGAACTACCAATGAACCAATGAATAAGAAGTGTAACATAGAATTTGTGGAGTGGATAGAAGTTATAGAAGTGTGACAGAGATGTGTATGAGTGGGACAGACAATGAGAAAAGGGTGAATAGAGAAGTGAAAAAGAAATATAAATCAAGTATGAATAAGGCAATTAATCAGGACGTGAGATAAAGGTAAGAAGGAGAGAGAGAGAGAGACAGAAACTAACATAAGGCAGCAAGTGATATAGGGAGAGTGAGAATAAGAAGAGAAACTAGTGTGCAAAGTTGAGTTAGGCATTATTTATAAATAATGCTTTTCATTTTGCCAGAGTCATTCAGATGAGACATGGCTGACAAGCACAAGTTCCTTGTATGGGCTTTGAGAGCCTAATAAGAACACCACTCCATTACATGCAGCCTATTTGCATATTTATTTTCAACTCAAAGCAGTGCTAATGTAACATGCTATTTACCCACCACCAATAAGCCTGATTGTTGAGACGATCGCTGTTTCAGCCTCATGTTACAGCTGTATATCCTGACCAGTGTGTTTCCATTATTAGAAGGCCAGGATTGATGCGTCATTAAATCATTACTGATGTCCTGCTAAGAAATTCATTAAAAGTCCTACTCTAACCACTCCATCACAGAGGGAGTGGTCTTACCACTTCCTTCCATCAGGCATTACTTTGCAGCTGAAAAACTCCATTTAATGAATATCACATAAAGCATTGCATTAATCCAGCCACATACTAGTGGACTTTAGTGATGACTGCCCATGTCCAGGAGGGTTGTGGGCTCCCATGGCTTCCCATTATTGAAAGAACTATCTTTTTAACAAGTACTCTTTTTATTCAAACTCACTATTGAACAAAGATTCCCTTATTTTATACTGAGAATCCCAGAGAAGCTCCTCTAATCACAGGACCTCATGTTCTACACCCCATTCATCAACCTAAAAAGTATAGGACACACATTTTCACTACTTACTCAAAAAAATGTGGGAATCTATTCCAGATGATATAAAGTTCTTCTCATCATTCAGTAATTTCCAGAAAGAGTAATCCAAAATTAGGTACCGGAGACCAGCAGTTCCAACACACAAGTGATGTGATGTTCAAACACAGCAAAAGGAACACACATCCACAAATAACATAAATGCTGATAAAAATACACCCCCTTACATTTTTTCTCATAGAACTTCATCAGATGGGCAAAAACATCATAGTTACCTAGTTAAATAACATTTCCTGTTTGAATAGACCAATGAAACAAAGAATGTATGAACACCTTTATGATTTACGGAAGAAAAATGATAATAATGCCCTGTACAAACATCTTCAGGCATGTCCAAAAGCAGAGTATCAATTTTTTGTGATAGAGGTGGTCCCTATACACCCCAGGAGTGGGCCATGGGAGACCAGACTCGAATACAGGGATCTATATTGGCAATTAGTCCTGGATGCTTACAATAATTCAGGATTTAATGATATGGTGTCTTTAAAACCTGTACTCAAGCTCAGGTCTGCAAAATTGTGATATTTTTGCATTTTTTACATTTTTATGTATATTCATGTTATTTTATCCTGGTTTATTTTTTTAAATGAATTCTTGATTTTATATACATTTTCATGTGTTTTATTATTTGTCTACCAGATGGTGCTAGACTAGTAAGACTGTCACATGCAGTTTAGAATCTACTCTTTCTGTATCTTGGTAACTAATTGAATCAATGATTTCATTGGTCTATTCAAACAGGAAAAGTTATTTAACTAGGTAAATATGATGTTTTTGCCCATCTGATGAAGTTCTATGAGACGAAAATGTAAGGGGAAGTGTTTTTATCAGCGTTTATGGTATTTGTGGATGTGTGTTCCTTTTGCTGTGCTTGAACATTAAATCACTTGTGTGTTGGAACTGCTGGTGTCCGGTGCCTAATTTTGGATTACTAGTTATGTTTTGGGCACTTTTACCACATCTTTGTTGTTTAATAGTTTTTGTTTTGTGGTTATGGATTCACCGGATGGCTCCAATGCTTCTGTTAATGAAAACAGACCTAAAGGGACTGAACTGGGTGAGCTGCGTAAATTCATTGGACAACTGACAAAACTGGTGGGGCTTTTGATGCTCATTAGCCAGTCCATGGCTTCTCTAGCAGCAGGAGTTTCTCTACCTGGTAACCAGGAAGGATTACAACGTTCAGCTTCAAAGGAAGGAACGGAGGGCAGAAATGCTACTATAAAAGACTGTAAATTTGAACTCACAAACTTCTCAATGACTGCAATCAAGCCTGGATGGCATTCACAGTATTACATTAACCTCTAACCACTTTTACCACATCTTTGCTAATTTCCAGAAAGAGCTAAAACCTTTCTTTATCTATCAGACACACTGTAAATATGTCCATAACAACATCACTACATAATTCTATCCATCACTAACATCAGCATTTCCTTAAAACTGCCTTTTGCACTGCTGGGACTTCTCTTTCCAAAACTTCTCAGCTTATCTACTCCACACAGTATCTCTCTACCTCTCTTCATTCTATCCTCATTGCAATCTTTTATTAAAATGACTCTCTCAATTTATTGCTACTGGTTATTTTACAATTTTAATAACAAAAGTCCATGACAGATTCTTCATTTCCCTCAGTTTTCTTTCACTGCTTGTATAAACTTTGTGTTTGTTTATATAAATTGTTTTGCAGTCTTGTATGAATTGTTATATGATTGCACATACATATAATTTTGTAATTTTTTTACCCTCGGTTGTATAACTTAAGCTGAGCCTAAATATGGTCCATTGATATTAGTGGTCTACTATCATTGACAAATGACTAATATATATAAATAATTAAACTTCCAAAGCAGGGTCAAAGATATTGTATCTGGAACTCAATTATTTCTCTCTCCAAACTCTATGATTCCATCATCCATAGCTTGCATTTTCTAGAAATATTTATGTTTGACATTGTTGAAACGTCTTCAGAGTAAACTGACAGTTACTCTTATCCAAGTTTTCCTGCTTTTTGCATATCCTTTCTGATTTTTAGGAAATTAGACCAACAAGTTGCTCATAATTTAGTTCTGAAATTGTTCATTTTATACATGCAAAAATGGCTGACAAAGTGGGCATTTTATGTAAATAAACGACAACCCAGAGATATTACAAGTCCCAGTGTCACAGTCAGATGTTTTCCTTACCTCCAGAACGTTCATTATTTCGTAGTGATGCCCACCCATTATAGTGTTTAGAAAATGAACTATTTCTCAAGATGTTTCTCATTTATTATTCATATATATTATTTTCCTATATTTCTTATTAAAATACTTAATTTGCATAGTACTTTAAAGCTGGTGTACAAAATGCAATTGCTGTTGGAGGAAATATTTTGCACCCAGTGTATAAAAGCTATGTAAGGTCTGTACAGCACACAGACACACACACACACACACACACACACACACACACACACACACACACACACACACACACACACACACACACACACACAAAACACATACAGTTGGAATCTGTTTATTACTAAAAGCTTTTTTTTTGATTGATCAGTAGCATCATTTCAGCACTAACATCCATCTTACAAGTGCCACACATGCAGGTACAAATCAGAAAACATACTTCAGTGATTTACTAAATACACTGAAGTCCCTGCAGTTTATTCTCTTATGACCACAGGTTCATCAATATAAAACATATTGAAGATTCATATTTACGTACAGTCATTCCATTCACTTAATAAGGCTCTTTGCTTTGAATCTTTTTATAAATGACATACTGTCTGCAATCTGGCCTTGGTCTATTTCTGAGCTTTGTTAAATGCTTCCTGTAATGACATAGTTTGATCTTCAGACCCCATTAAATAAAACATTTTTTTTCTGTCTGTAACCTAAGTAAACTCAATATTTACAAGAACATACTTTCAAGGATGATCTGAAAACATTGTTTGTTTAAGTGACTTGTGATTGTTTCACTGAGCAAATGACAAAAGAGGGAATCCAACCCAGGACAAAACTCAAATGTTACGTATTCTACATATTTAGCTGTTTCTCATCATAGACCAAACAGTTTTACTGTGATGAACTCAAGTTTATAGTATGTATCCTTTACTTGGCCCACTCCTCTTGTGTGTAGCCTTTATTGTCAGTTCCAACCATTTGTCACAAAGCCTATTATACAAACTGTCACGCAACCTACACTTCAGCCGTAAAGCATTCATCATTTCTGCTCCAAATAACGGCAGTATCATTCCACACTACATCCAGTCCTTAAACTGTATCAGTGCATTTTTCAGTTCATTTAAAGGACAATCAAGATACTTGCCTCCGTAAATGTTTCTGTGTTATCGCCTAACTCATCACTTTTGTAAACAAACTTACCACATTATGTCATAACACATTAAAGCTTGTGAAATATGTATGAGCATCTGATATTACTGTTTTGTAAAATACTATTAGTTTATCTCTTTTGTGTTTTTTAACTTTTATACTGTAAGTCAGTATTAATTATTTCCCATGTTGTGTCTTAAAATATTCAGTTTTTCATTTGCGTGTTTACTAACATAGACATAAATAAAACTTTTTTTGGTCCCTTTTATTAAAAAAGTAATATAACTGTTGTAGAGCAGCTTCAGTTTTCTATACTGTGTATTAGAAAAAAACTATAAAAGTTTATCTCTTCTGTCTGCTACATTTATATTATCACTACAACAATACACACTCCTAATACTGGAACAGAATCATTAATAAATTGTTAAACTGAATATGATTTAGTTTGTCAGATCCACTAATTAACAAAGTGACCGAGTTTCTAAGACAGCTGATAGTGATAATCTTACCCCCAAAGACACAAACGCATTAAACCCCATAGCTCAGCAGTGAAGAATGCTCCATTTATCATTTGTCAGGCAGTAGGCTTGTCATTAATGGTTAAGACCATAGCTGTATGTAGTATGTAGCACCAACCATCTGACACAGATGTATGCAATTGCTACTTGCCGAGACTACTGTGACAGGTGATTGACGGCTGAATTGACTAGAATGGGCAAAAGTGGGCACACAGACTAACAGTCATGATTAACTATTAATGGCTGACATTTCATTTCTTCAAAAATGTATTTTTTTATTTGAAAATAACTCAAAACATTGAAAATGTTCATTTTTAACAGAGTGAACTACACAAAAATAGCCAAAAATAAATGCAAATATGCATTTAGTTTCAATACTATGCCCTGCAGAAAAAGTAAAAATTAAAAATACATAAATTAAATTCATATACAGGATCTACGCATAAGCTGTGATCTCCTGTCCTTGGAGAATGCTAATAATTCCTAGAAGGAAACATTTTTTTCCTACATTGTTTATGCAAATGATTACTAAAATGATGCCAGATAATGGACTAGCAATGATTCCTCTAGTGCAGGTGGGAATCATACAAAGTAATTTTACAAATGATGTATTCATCTACCAGTGTGTGTGTGTGTGTGTGTGTGTGTGTGTGTGTGTGTGTGTGTGTGTGTGTGTGTGTGTGTGTGTGTGTCTGTCTGTGTGTGTGTATGCCTGTGCACGAGCGTGCACTAACATATCTGTCTGTCTAGCATAGTCTATATTGCTTGACAACTGTTATGTGTCAGCTGACCATCTACCAGGTTTTTGTATCTTCATGTCTCAGAAATATAGCCACTATATATATAATCATCCACTACATTATTATTCATGTCATTTCAAGATAAGTTGACAAACTGCTCTAAAACCTATTCTCCATTTTAAACTATATTCTGAATGCATTGCAGAAAAAAATTTCATTAAAGAATATATGTGAGGATACAGCCCCACTTCCTACAGTTCAAGGTAAAAGAAAAAATCATAAGCATATTGTCATTGTCTACACTGCTGTTATGTATACATATCAGTCTACTAACTGCATGGATACTTTAAACAGCCTTGTATCCCATAGCTGTGATGATAAATAATGTAATAAAAGTACAACACTTTCAACTAATAGATTAGATTGTGTTCCATTAGTCCAACATTCACAAAAAAGTGACAGTAAACCACTCTAGCCCTACAATACATGAATAACAATGGTATTCCTGCTGTTTATTACAAATATTCTATGCTGTACTGAGGCTTTACCAAACAATACCTTCCAAGGCATCATACCAGCTATGCCAACTATTGGAACACGGCATGGACATCCATCTCATGTATAACACTCTCGTATAATAAACTTTCCAGACATCCATCTCATGTATAACACTTTTGTATAATAAACTTTCCAGCTAAATTAGATGTAATCCAAAATTATATGTGCTTAGTGAATGAGTAATCTGTCAGATAGAAGCTAGTTGTTCATACTGGTTATGTCTACTAAGATTATTTATGACGTTATGGCTTTCCTTTTTTTTCTTTATCACATGATGACAGATTCTGTGTAATACATTTACTTTTTCTCACCAGTTTTCTACCCTGTACTACACATGTAGAGATGCACAGACATGTTTATACATGTACACACACACAAACACACACACACACACACACGCACACACACACACGCACACACACACACACACACACGCACGTATACACGTACACACACGCGTATGCATGAACACACACACACACACACACACACACACACACACACACACACACACACAAAAATGCACATACACGTACACACACACACATGCATGCGTGTGTGCACGCACACACAAATGCACACACATACAAACATGCATACACATACACACACATGCACGCATGTGTGCACACATACACACACACACACACACACACACACACACACACACACACACACACACACACACACACGTACATATAGCTGCCTTATTCTTTCTGACACAGTTGTTGATTTCATTACTTATTTAAAAAATGCACTAGTGAGGTCTTTACTGCACTGACTATTTTTTTTTGTCAGTGTGCCAAAGCAGCAGTATTTGCACAGTTACACAACTGGCTATTAAAACTGCTAAATATAATGAGTCAGATTTCCTTGTTTTGCATTTACTTTGCAAAGCACAGGAGTTTTGCAAATGTTTTGACAGATAAACATGTAAATAATTAAATGTACTTGCATTAGAAGTGTGGTCAATAATTTATCAAAGAACATCAAGCAGTGTCTGTATACAAGGTGTAAGAAACATTAAAACTCATATAATTCTTTAATGACTATTAGGTATCTAAGCAGGATGTTTATCACAATAACCGCCTTCTGCTTCACAGTACATGTGCTATGGTTTGGCACCTTGGGGGTACAGCAGTTTTTTTTTTTTTTAACAAAAAGTATAATGCTTTCAAAGATGCAGAATACAGTCCTTAATTTCATGTTTTATTTTTATTGCATTTCTTATTTGTACTGAAAACACTTTATTATCTGAATAGTTTCTCTGTACTTCTTTTCAGGCATGTTTTGAAAGCTAGTGTTTGTAATATGTTATTTTTAGGAAAATGAGTTGAATAAATACGTTTCTGCTTTAACGTCTTTAAGTGTTTTTATGTTACATCATTATTTTTTAAGTTCTGTGTGCCTGTATGCTTGATACAGCTTAAATAATGGCACCTATATGCCTCATCATCTGATACCATGGAATACGCTTTCATATTCTTATCTAGTTCCCTTATCTCTTGTATTACTGAGGATCCGTGTGTGACTTCCAAAGTCTGTCATCAGCTCTAGCAAAAGGATACTGTTTTATAAGCAAGGCCATTTAGATAATGGAATACTACAATCAAACACATTTCTAACTATGTATTGATTTGCTAGCAAGGTTTCTTTCTGACCTTAGATTGCAGAATGCTCATAGCACAGATTCCACAAAAGGATTGTGTGTCATAGATGTGCATGGAGTGAAGCAGATGAAAGCTTTTACAGTGTCATTCACCTTTCTAATTTATTGGTCGAGGAATATTCAGATGGCAAATTATTAATTGAGGAGCCATACAGAAATTTCAAGTTCCATTTTAGAGACTTCTGCATTTACATCTTTTATTAAATAGATATTAGAATGTCCAAAACAATTATAACACAATTCAGTTCAACATGACTTAAATGAATAATACAGTATTCTACAAATGAAAATAAAATGTACTGTAAATTTCCTTAATGTAAACATTCTCTTTCAGTTTATGCATCTGTAAGTTATTCCACAACCCAGCGCTAACATGTCAATCAACCCAGTAAAAATATTACTAAAAAAATAACTTTGCTGTGCTGTTTAACAGACAGTTAATGAACTGAAAGTGTTTGAAACAATAGCTCAGTCTGCATTGATGTACTGCTGCATGCATGCTCCATTTCCCTCAACTGCCATACGTGAAGCCTTTTGCCCGGAGAAGCAAGTTTAAGCCATCAACTGCTGACAGCAAAATCTGCACCTAAAATGTCATTATGGTAAATGTCCCATTTTACAACCACAGTCAATCATCTACTATTCTCCTGCCAAAATGTTATTAGAATAATATTAGAGGAATTATTACTTTCTTAATTTATCATATCAGAACATTTGAGAATCAACACTTCTGCTTTCAGAAAATAGTTGAAGAAATCCAGGAGACCCCACACAGCCTTCAAAATTTACATTTCAAGAAATATTTATACACACACACATATATCTTACATTGTACTTTTTAGTCAAGTGTGGTTTAGTGCAACATCTCATTTATCAATAAACTTTCATCTCCAAAATAGATGGTCGATAGGTGTGTGAGACTGACAATCCCCAGAGTTGGGGAATATGCCTCTTCCCAGGGTATTGTGCTAGCTCAGAGTTAATATAATTCTCCTGCAAAAAAAAAAATCAGAAGCTTTGTTTTTGCATGAGTTTTATGCCTCACAGCATGCCTATTAGGGTCTCTTTGTTTTTGTTTCTATTTTTTGACCTTTTGTGGTCAATGTTTTTAGTGTTGATCTACAAAAGTTTAGATTAACTTCAGTAGATTCATATATATATATATATATATATATATATATATATATATATATATATATATATATACCCACACACACACACATACGTGTGTGTGTGTGTGTGTGTGTGTGTGTGTCTGTGTGTGTATGTGTGTATATATATATATATATATATATATATATATATATATATATATATATATATATATATATATACTCCTGATTTTGGTGGGCACAACAAAATGTTGACAGCTGTTTAATCGACCACAGTTGATTGACATGAACAGATGGTTGACAGGTGTGCTAGATCAACAATCCCCAAGTGGGTGATTATTCTCTTTCCCCAGGGATCACAATATATCTATCTATATATATATATATATATATATATATATATATATATATATATATATATATAGATAGATAGATATAGATATTCCTGATTTTGGTGGGCACGGCAAAATGATCAACAATCCCCAGGTGGGTGATTATTCCCTTTCCCCAGGGATTACCTCTAAATTAGTATATATAATTAGCAGGGGATATGGGGAGCAGAGTGATGTTATTTGTTTGTATGTGATGAGGATTTTGAAACTCAAATGGTAGAATACACATTTGCTAGAAAGGGTTTTTGGATGTAGAAAAGACAGATTGCCCAAATGTGTGAAGAGTGATTTGCTTGAATCACATATAGTCAAATTTAGCTTTATATAGTGGAGATATACAAGAAGTGTGCAGGAAAAGTAATGTTTGATAGAAAAAGTGGTGGTTGTGAAGATGTGCAGGACAGTGTTGAAATTACAGTAAGGGTTAGGTAAGGAGACAGACTCAGTGTTGTGCCTCTTTTGTGTTGTCTATTGTGTGTCCTTTTATCTTGTGTAGTGGTACTGTTAGGGAAAAGGTCAGGGGTTTTGTTACAGTTAGGGTTAGGGTTATGGCTAGGATTAGCATGCATGAGTAAGATGATGGATGGAGGTGATTCCTTAATTAACAGCAGATGACTGAAATTGCTACACCCTCTGATTATAATGATTTACATTGTATTTAAACACTACCTATTTATGTGGTGGCTGTATTCACTATACTTAGTGTTAAGTTATATAGCAGAGTCAAAAACTGTACTACGGTGGGGGAAATTGGAAATGCCCTGGGTTTGGACTTTTCTTTCTTGTCCCTATTAAGTTGCAAATTTAGAAATGGAAATCTGTTCTCCAGTAAAAGTGTTCAAATTATTTAAGTCAGCCACTCACACTTCTAAAAAAATGCTTAAATCCTAGTAAGAAAATAGTAAGATACGAAGTTTAAATAGAATATTTAGAATATGTAGCGTGGCAGTTGCTGCAGGGGATTAAGGCACTAATCTCTTTATGAAGTGCTTTATATAGTGTGGGAAGAAATAGCCAGGGAATTGTTATGGCTAGGCTTGTATAGGCCCTAGGGCCGATAGCCTAGTACCACCCTATGAACTTATGGACCTATGAATATATGATAGCAGAAAGAATGAGTCATCCTGTAGTCTGACAAGCGTACTTACCCTGCATGACTTAATCTGTGATTGTTTTGATTCTCCTTCAGTGATATCATGTGCACTTTAGTTGAGCAGGCCAGAGGTTCTCAGCCATTTTGTGTTTTACTTTTATTCACTGTTGTGTAACTATGGCATTGGTGTAGATGAGTAAATGTATATGGGCAGACTCCCCAACATGACTAATGCATGAGGACTTGCTCCGTGACAAAAAAAACAAAAACTTTTTCTTTCTTTTTCTATTGCAGTTCCAGTTACATTTCTGATTTAATAAAACAGATTCATAGATTATCAGATTGCTACTTGGCTAACAACCCAGTGGCCTTTCTAAGCCTAGCCAGATTTTCCTAAAAGAATAATAATGTCCTGTATCCAAATATGACACTGAGGGACAGACACTTATAAACTACCTCTGTCTATAAGGGACATGGGTGGCAGACCTGGTGTATACTTTCTATCCCCCATCCACTAGTCTAGATTGCACTTAAATTGAGTAATAGATGAACACAGCTTCACATGGACGGGAAGCCAGTTGCATGGGAGGGACAATCTCTGGGGAACATATTTGTCTTTCCAGCATGTTCTGTTTAAGTCACAAACAAAATTGAGGTACTTAGACCTTGCATTTCTGGTGCTATTTGACTTATGAATATGTAGGAGATTTATAAGTGTGAGGTTTGCAGATGCCTTGTAAGCCAGGAATAGTTCACCCCTCAGCAATCTATAGGAGACTGAGTAGAGGGAAAGGGCTTTGAGGTGCTCTGCATACGGTAGGTTTGTTATGCCTTGTATAATTTTTGTAAGGAACCTCTGATGTCACTCTAATGGCTGCATATGACTGGTCAGGTACGTAACAAAAGGAGGAGTGTACTTTATGATTGGTCTAATAAGGATGAAGTACAGTGAGATAATGACACATTTAGACCTAGATGCCATGCCTTTACTTATACATTGTGCAACATAAAAGGATTTCTTCAGCATGATGATCAAACAGAACTCATAGTCTAGCAATATGGTCTACATAGTAAGCCAAAGGAATGCATTATGGATTTACAAAATACAAAAGAAATGCATAAAAAGTGCAACACCGTATATAATAAAAATGTATAGCAGGTGTCTCTAATAGGTGGATATTGTATTAAAATCTGCTTGCAATGAATGCACTGTGTAATGTACCTGATGACTGTGATGGAACTTACACTGTGAAGGACCTGTAGAGTTGAAGAAGACAACCAATAAGTGCTAAATCAGGAATGTGTTATAAATATCTTTGCAGACAACATAAATTATATTGCTCTATCCAGGAATTCTGGCACCATCAAAACAAAAGCTTATAATTTTTATTGACCCAAAGCATATATTTAAATGCGGCTAACCTCTATCTGAAATTCTGTCTGCCATTACTTGCTTAGACATATACATTCAATTCTGCTAACTTTGCAAAACAAATAAGATTGAAAATAAGAATTAAAAAATAACTACACAGAAATAAAATATTTCCTTGTGTCTTAGAACAGTTCAGAAAAAGAAAAAAAAGCTTGGTATTGTTCAGCAGTGGCTAAACAAAAATTTCACATTCATAATTCATTTGAAGTTGTAAGGGAACATGGTGGTATAAAACAATTTAGTTTTAATAGCATCAAATTAAAAATATGACTATATGATTGTCACATTTTTAATTTGGTGCTATTAAAACTAGATTGTTTTAGGGTCTACTTTAGATCGCCGAAAACTCAAAATGTCGATCACTCACATGATCGAATAATCAGGAAGTCGATGTCGGATTTTTGGGATCGCAGTAAAGTGAAGATCAGACTATTTGCCCTTTCCTCACTGTAGTGCAATCTCAGAGTAGGAATATATATTTAGCAGGGGGTGTGGGGGCCGCAGGCCCCCACAATAGCAATTTTGATTTCCTGATTATTCCTCATGTGAGCGATCGACATTTTGAGTTTTCATTGTTCTGACATAGAACCTTATTCTACACCACTTTGTTCTCCATTTTAAGCTACTTTAGATTTTTGGTATTTTGTTTATTTAGCTGTTTTCAGAGTTTACCTACTTGTGTTACCTTTGTTTGGGACTTTTGGAAGTTATATGGAAAGAAAGTAAGACATTCACCAGTATTCATAGTTAGCAATGCAAATGCATTAGGGAATTCGGGGGCGAGCGCAGACAGGCAGAGCTGAGCTACAATTCATAGAGGCCATTTACCCCAATTCATGGTGTCTTCAAATGTAGTTATGGAAACGAGGAGATAATGAGATGGCAATGAGAAGTGACATAAATGTTCATATGCTAATTAAGACTGTCTTAAACCATTTGCATTTCATTGTCAGTTTTCTCACTGTCCCATGTTTGTCGCAGATGTCCTATAAAAATGGAAGCCTCACCAAATGTGTCAGAACTGCAACTGGAGAAAATGCTGTCTCTTTCAGTGAGTTTTGTTATTTCTTGGTCAGAGTTGCTTGTCTTGGCAGGGCTAAAACCACTTGCACCCAAGCAGCAATCGCCTGCCAAGAAGGAAAAAATATAAGCAAAGGATTACTCATTATAACTGTGATAATCAAGATATCCTTGATAGTTTTAGAGTGAGCAGGGACATTAAACTCATTATAACTTTGATAATTAAGATATCCTTGATAATTTTAGAGTGAGCAGGGACATTAAACTCATTATAACTTTGATAATTAAGATATCCTTGATAGTTTTAGAGTGGGCAGGGACATTAAAATCATTATAACTTTGATAATTAAGATATCCTTGATTGTTTTAGAGTGGGCAGGGACATTATAAGGGTCTTATTGGGCATGTTTGAGCCCCTCCCATAGGGACACTGGAGGAATGTGTGCACTTTCTATTCACGTGGACACCAAGGAATGTATAAACCTCCCTATATTTTCTATGGGGAATTTCCAGAGACAGCCTGGGGAAACCTTGGAGATCTTACAGTCTTCTGCCTAAATTATAATGAAGGAGCTCCTGAATGTACACTTATGTGGATCAGAGCATCTATTTCCTGGTGTCACCTCAGGCCCAAGCTTGGATTGTGTGTGCCTTTTATGGGATGGCACATTTCCCTGGGGTATTTGGTGCAATAGAGTGCACCCATGTTACACTTACAGCCCCTGCTGGTCCACAGAGTGAGTGGTACACAGTTGGAAGGACTTTCATTCCATCATTTGCCAGGTAGTATATGATGCATTGAAGCGCATCATCAACATCTCTGTCCAGCATCACTGTCACTGCACAAGATTCACATATTGGCACATTAGCTCCCTCTACCACCTCTTCCTGCAGTGGTTTGATGTCCAAAGTCATTTTGTTGTTACGGTGAATTTTATTTTTTGCTTTTTTTAAGTAAGTAGTTTTTCATGTTAAACATAATTACTGTATCTGTATTATATTATTTTGTCTCTCCTCACTTCTCTCTCTCTCTGTCTCTCTCTTTTTTTTTTAAGGGGTTGCCAGATATCTACGGGAGCCATGACTCATCTAACTTGAGATGCAGAGAAGAAATATAACTTATTCCTGACACCGCCCTGTATTATGATAGAGAGTGTGTTTGGCATCCTGAAGAGCTATTTCAGGTGCTGGTTGAGTATGGGGGTGTCCTTCAATATGACCCAGCTACTGCATGTAGGATGTTCACTGCCTGTTGCATTCTGCATCATATGATCATGCACCAGTCTGGTGGTGAAGTGACCCATGCTGTCAGTCCAGCTCCCAATTGTAGTCCCACTTTGACTAATGATGACCAGCCAGCAGCAGTAGTAAGGGATCCCATGCAGCAAACTCGTGCTTGGCATGTTGCTGCACAGGTTAAGAGGCAACATCTAGTCTAGAACCATGGATCAGGACATTCAGGTCAGTGTTTCCTTTAAAAAAAAAAAAAAAAAACGTAGACCATAACTGATGCATGCAGTGATACCTGCGGACTGTGCTGTGCATGGTCTACTGTCACTGTTCATCTGACATTGTCTCTCATCTTAAAACATTTTTTTTATTACTAGCTGTTTGCCTAAGTGCTCTCTGATTCCTGTGCAGTGATGCTGAAAGTCATCAAATCAATAAATAAGTCAACAGTTGCACATGCTGTATTTAATAACAGTTTTGTTTAATTACTTAATTAAGATGCAATAGAAAGTGGTATTGTCAGGACTGAAAAATGTAAGTTTCATTTGCAATTTCTTTGTAAAGAATTATGTTGCACTGCACATCAGATTACTTTGTTACTGTCATTCAAAATAATTATGAACTCATTTGTGCAGTGATGAGGTTGCAGTAGTGGTGGTTAAGTGTATATAGCAGAATGGTTATTTTAATGTCTCATTTCTGTGTGATGTACTGAACCTGGAAATGTGTGTTCATTGTTATTGTGATTTCTTATATAACTTTAACCATATGGAATGTTAATGCATGCAGCATTGCTTTTTGGCCTAATGTTAAGTTAAGCACAGTACTGAATAAATGTATATATACTTTCCTTCTCCTCACAATACAATTGCATTTAAATGGGAATTTACAAGTTTGCAATTTTAGAATATGGTGATAGTAATAGCTGGAAAGGGAATAACTTCACATATGTGATCACCCCATCTCACCTCACTTAAGCCTTTTTTCTGGTATATAGACATATTTATCAAAAAATGTAAGTCACAGTAGTTCCAGATCAAATGAGTCATACATGTCTCCTATTGATAGGCCTGGTGATGGTGCAACATTGGTGTGATAGGCCTGGTGATGGTGCAACTTAGTGTGATGGGCCTGCTGATGATGCAACATTGGCAGAATGTAGAGGAGGTAGGTAATCCTCATGACGGTGAAATGACAATGCTGCATGACTGTGACCTTGACCTGAAAAATTAGGTTTTCCTAAGTGTAGATGACTGCTGACATGGCCTGTGAGAAATTTCTTGTGATTGCTTAGTGTGAGTGCTGACATTACTGTGTTGAGAGTCAGTGCTAGTATGATGTGACCCCCCCATGTGTCTTTACAGTCACCCATTCCCTTCCCCTAGTAAAACTGAACCCAGCCTGATGCTGGTAAGTCTTATAAAGTGTACGAATGGAGACTGCAGTGGTTGGTTGGTGTGCCACCATGTTACGCATCAGTGAAACCATGGCATTATCCCTGCTTTCTGCTAGTTCAAAGTACTGTTTTAAATCTTTACACATACCCTATAGGATTTTTACCATGTCTAGCTGACTCTCTGTTGTACTGGCTTAAGCCCTAACTATGTCACGGCACATTTCCTGTTTTGCAGCCAATGCTTTACATGTGTCCTGATGTAGTTTAAAATCATTTCTGTACCTAGCATCTCTTTGTGATGTTGCCACTGTGGGCAATGTGGCCTCAGACTGCCTGTCTTCATCCTCAAACTGTTCTTGTGTGTGTGGAGACACTGGTTTAGATGTGCAGGCTTGTTCCTGATGTATAAGGATGAATGGAATGTCGGCTTGTATTTCACTTTGTGATGCATTGTCACTTTTGTTAGCATCACTAATATGTTGTGAGGTGAGACAGCCTACCCTTACACTGGGAGGCTCCAGCTACTTCCCTCAGGCTGCCTCATAAATATAACTACATTATTATCACCATCATCATCGTCATCAGGAACACCCATTCTACTGCTGATGTCATTCATATTTATCGGTACAGTTGAGCTGCTTGTTTCTAATGCTGAGTCTATAAAATAAATCATTATAACACGCTAATAGCAGTACATCAGCATATGGTATAGTGTTGTTAGTAGGGAGTAGTATGACTCTTACCATGAAGTCTGCCTTCGTTAGCTGCTGATGTACAAGGCTGAGTAGTAATAAACTGTGATGTGTTTAATGAAACCACTATTTGTCACCATTCAATGTTGAACATTGAAAAGGTGTATACTTTAAACCATCCCTGTGGAGCTGATGAATGCAAATGCTACTGCAGACTTTGGTTTGAAGGAACAGTGTCCGTGTCACCTGTCATTATTCCATTTGCACGATCTTCTGTACCATCTTCAATAAAAAAATGTACCTCTGATTGTCTACTGTAAGAAATGTTAATCACTAGCATGATGTCCTGCTGTGTGTATATATGCCATATGTATGTACATTCTACTTCTTTTTACTCTCATGTAATGTATTGTCATGTGGAGCTTTTCTCCCCGGGCCTCCGCTGAAAATGGACCTGTGTCCAGTCGTACTTTCCCAGTAAACAAAAAAGGAAAAAGAAAAAGGAAATGCACTACAGTCAAATGCCTTCCGCACTCCTATCTGGATAAAATCATCAGTTGCACTATAAATGACAGGCCTGCTCTTCTGTTACCAACACAAACAGATAAATAAGTAAACAGAAATGAGATTTTGAAGTGCACAACTTCAGCTTATTCAATACTGACTGATAAAAGTAATTACACCAAAATCAAACTGCAGTGCTATCTGCAATTGCCATGTATTCCTCCCTGACTGACAGTAGTAAAACAACACATTCACTACATGTCTGTATTCCTGTCTTCTGCACAGTACACATTCTCAACTTCTATAATCAGTTTTCAGATGTATGGACAATCTGAAACTTCTGTAATGATGTATTTGTTAACTTATTACAGATTCAGATAACAGCACCACATATCAAACAACTTGCAAGCATTTCACCATAATTAACCAGTCATACGATAGCTTTAAATCTACACTATAGTTCGAAATTAATTGCAATTGACCTTTAAAAAAGTATGACAGCAACTGTTAATGTGTCTCTTAATAACTGTAATTTACTCTGTAAATCTTTACTTACTTTTTGATTTCTGTGGTATCCTACATAATTTGCCACCTATCTTGGCTATTAGTGATTCAGTATGGTGCAGTTCAACTTTGCTGTGTAAATTCAAGTCAATTTACATGTTTAGTAGGCAAATTAGGCTAATTTATATGCATGTCTATGAATCACAGCACAATGCAAATGTAGTACGAAGTACATCAGAGTATTCCAACTTTTCGGCAGTTGTGAATACACATCACACATTACACAAAGGAATTTGAAACAGCTGTGGATGTGCTATGGACATTTACAAACCCCACAGTAGTCTGCAGCAGTGAAATGGGTGGCTATGGTGGTGCAGCAGTTAGCGTTGCTGCCTTACAGCAAGAGGTTCTCTGGTTCGATCCTCAGCTGGGATGCCTTCTGTGCAGAGTCTGCATGTCCTCCCTGTGGTCGTGCGGGTTTCCTCCGGGTGCTCTGGTTTCCTCCCAAAGACATGCTGTAGGTTGATTGGACACTCTAAATTGGCCCTAGGTGTGAGAGAGTGTGTGTGTGTGTGTGTGTGTGTGTGTGTGTGTGTGTGTGTGTGTGTGTGTGTGTGTGTGTGTGTGTGTGTGTGCCTCCTTTGGAAGATTGGGTGCTGGGCTGGCAACTCGACACTGTAAAACTCCACTGCCAATCATGAGCGGACAAGGTGATCCACTGTGGTGACCCCTAACTGGGAAAAGCCAGAAGAAGAAGAGTCTGCAGCAGTGAAATGTTGTGGATGGACACATGCTGCTTGACCTAAACCAGCCAATATAAGAATATACTTGTAAAATTCAAAATAGAGTCATCTAAATGTCAGGTTGAAATGAATATGAAGGTTGATACCTGCCCATCTACCATCTAAGTCTGTATGCCACACCCTAATAAGTGATAAATATCAAATAAGGTCCTAGAAATATTGCTTCACATTAACAACAACAACATTAGTATTTACATTTCTTACTCCACTACCTTTAAAAAAAGTAATAAAAAAGGAATAGGTCCCACTTCACTGCATGAAACCAAATGCTGCTCAAGTTAGACAGAGAAAAAAATGTAAATGTTATGAAGAAATATTACTGGCAGCAGTGTGGGACAAAGCATTTTTGTTTACACCAAACCTGCCAATGTTATCAATACTTGGTTTAATGAGCATGTTAGCAAACAACGGTTTGCTCAAGGTGACGTCAAATCCAAGAGGGAATAGTTCTAGCCTTGTATTATACATCTCTCACTATACTTTCCTCATTCTGGTTATGGGTCTTTAAATGATGGTGGCACTTGTGCAGGCATGAGGCAGTGCTCCTGGCTGATCTAAGAAAGAGACCTTAATTATGCTCTGCCTTCTGCATGACTCATACCTGAAGAAGATCCAGGCATGTACACATACCAGTACATGGAAATAAATTGATACCTGGCAGAAGCTAGGTGACCACCTGTCAGTCCTGACAGGTATAGCCCACTCCAGTCAGCAGTGTGGTCACAGTTATGACAGCTTATAAAAGTGTAGTGCTAACCAGCTGGCCAAGTGGGTTGACCAGGTTAGGACAAGAAATACAGAGATCTACAGTAAGTACAATGTTTATTCTGTATATAGCTGTATATATATATATATATATATATATATATATATATATATATATATATATATATATATATTATATATGGATCTAGGACTGTTTACCGAATACACGTTTAAACAAAACGTAAACGCTCGCTCTCGCTTTCGCAAAAGAGCTTTTTCACTGAAAATGCACTTTCGTGAAACAGAAATAAAAAAAAAAATCACAGACTTAAAATAAAATAACACTAATCACATTTATGCAGGGAGGCAAGCCCCCCCCCTGCACCCCCACACCCCCCCTACTTTAATATTCTCACTCCGAGATTGCACTACAGTGGGGAAAAGGGAATATTCCCTTATTCCCATGGTGCTGCAATCTCAGAAACAGCCCTTTTGTGATGTTTTTTATTTTTTTATTTCTGTTTCATGAAAGTGCATTTTCGGTGAAAAAACACTTTCACGAAAGTGAGCACCAGCGTTTATGTTTCATTTAAACGTGTATTCAGTAAACAATCCTAGACCCATAAATATATATATATATATATATATATATATATATATATATATATATATATATATAATAGATATATAGATACATAGATATAGATATATAGCTAGAGAGAGATAAATATAGATATATAAAAAAATTGCTCAAGAACATGTACTTGCAATAGTCGGATATCTTTACCTGAAAATATGCACTTAAGGTGACATTCTGAAATACATAAAAAAATGAATACCATTTATGTAATCAGATATCTATCTGTTCATGACAAAAAGAAAATACAACTTTGTGTTAACAGGTTACAGTAATAAATGAAAATGTCAGTACAGAATATGAAAATAGTAATCTATATAGTTAACTCTGTAAATGTATTAGTAATGTTCAAATATTATTAACAGTGACTGAGCATAATACAGTTATGACATAAAACTTGGAGTTACAGATGTAAATAATTGTATAGCATTACAATAGAATGTTGTAATGCTTTAAAATATTACAAGAAGGCAGTTTTTGTGAGAGGTAACTAAATATAAGTAAAAAGAATTTCTGAACTTAATTGTTTCTTTTTAAGCATTACTTTCTGCACCACAACATGGCTGAAATGACACACACCACACTCTAGTCAGACTGCCTGTTGCGGGGGGTGGGGGTTACTGTGCTAAAATATTGAGCAGTGCATAACTTTTAAGACAACATGCTGTTTAACTTCAGTATTACTTATTGTACATTAGACAAGTTCTGCATGAAAGGAAACTCACACTTCCTTAAATTGTTAAATGTCAGCCTTTGCTGTTCTGGTATTCCGCAGAGTGTTACATGCATTTTTTTAAAACAAAAAACTGGACTCCATGTATTTATTTATTTAGCATTTGTTGACCAGGAAAGTCCAACTTGGAATGAGCCAGTTTTCAGCAGAGGCCCGAGGAGAAATGCTCCAGATGCATGTTTGTAATTTGAGAAGGAAGTGGAGTACCAGGAGGAAAGCCACATGAATGCAAGGAGGACATGCAGACTCTACAAAGAAGGCACCCCAGCTGAGAATCAAAATGGAGAACCTCTTCCTGTGAGGTAACAATGCTAACTACTGCGCCATCCATTCATATTTCTTTTGTATCCTACACCATTTAATAGAATATTTAACTACAGTAATTTAATAACATGTATATATGCATTAAACTGTCAAAATCAGATAGGAAAAGACAAGAAATAATTACACAGATTATACAACATATGTATATATGTGGAATATAGTCAAATACAGAAAACAATAGTATTCTTCTCTCTTTTACTTCTAGCTGAGGAAGAGATCCAGTATAACTCCCCACATGAAAAGAGAGGAATGAAGCATCGTGTGGAATCTTCTGGTAAGCGTAACCAGTGTCCAAAAGGTATTTATTACTTAACATAATTCAGGGTAGCATAAAAAAGTAGCACAGCAATGCTTTTACAACTGATTTTTGTGGTAATCCTGCCAACAACTGTTGTTACACCTTTGCAACTTAAAAAAAACACAAATGAAGACAGGAACAGATTAAGAAAATAAGTTATGCTGTCATTTTTAACCACGATTAACTGCAATAATTAGGGATGTATTTTCTGTTTGATGTCTAGGTACTGTAAATATGTTTGAAAGGGAAAGAAATGAAAAACAATACCCTTCAGGAAGAAAAAAAAAATCTCTTTTCATTTCAATACATACAAGTGTGCATAAGCATGACCCTTATACATTCCTCCCAGTTATATAAGCACTCCCTCAATCACTACCCCCAACTGTTTGCATAAGCAGTTCCCAGACACACCTTTACTTCAATTAAGATATTTTTCTGCAGTGGTTTATTGAGTTGCTACCTTGCATTAAAACAGTAGTGTGTGCATTTATTGTGCTTTTTCTGTTTTATCTCTCCCCTCCTCCCCTTTTTTGTTTTGTTTTGTTTTTTTTTTGTTTTATTTATTATTTTGCTTATGTAGTTCTTTTATCTTTGTTGTTTTACTCTCTCCAGTTTCATTTTTTCTTTTATACAGTTTTAAATCCTTCAGTACCAGACCAGGCATGTACCTTCCAGGCTAGGGAGAGATCCTCTCTACCTGCCCGGTTATGTCCTTGCAGGGTCAGAGTGGAGGCACTGGTCCTGCAGGCACTCTGGCATGTGGCAGTCTGGCAAGCCTCACTGAATGGGGGCTTCAGAGGTTGGTTGAGGATGTACTGTTAGAGACAGTGAATATGAAAATTCAGCCACTAGAAGATTGTCTTCAACATGTAGAAGACATGTTCTCCCAGTTGCTACTGACCACAATGCCAACACAGGCCCCTGCCACCTCAACATCGGGGACTTCCACTGCAACACCATCTGGCAGTGCACATTTTATGAGGCTCTGTGGACTGGGTACACAGCTGGGACTTCCTCACCCCTTCTTCCCTTACCATTTCTTCTTCACCATATTACCCATTTCCCACCCACACTAACCTCTTAAAAACATAAAACTTTTGAAAAAATAGATGGGTCTACCTCCTGACAAAAACACAGTGCCCAATCCTCTTTCACCTACTCCAGCTTAAATCTTCTTGATGTCTCCTTTGTGCATTCACCTCTTCACTTTGTTTCCCCCTTTTTTCAGTCTGTCAGATCACCCCCTTTCTATTCTTTAATGAAACCATCAGGGTATCTACAAAAGGATACCCTATATAAACAAGTTATAACCCTTTTACATTAAAAAAAAAATCCTCTTAGCTGCTGTGCAGTCCACGGCTTTATTGTAATGCTTTCAGAGTGATTGTAGTCTGCCATGCTTGCCGGCAATATGCCAAGGCACAAATCAAGTATGAAAATAAATACTTTGTACAACTTACATGTTTAAAGAAAATAGGCATAATTATAAAGATTGCTTCACTTTTCCACAAGAAACACAACTATGTTATGCTGACCTTATTTGCATATCCACATAGTACTGTTGTCTGCAGATGTGCACTGAACATTTGCACAGCCCCAGACAATGGATACCTTTGCATATCAAAAGAGAATGAGACCATGGAGTTGGAAGGTTTGTGTAAAGGTTAAGATATTTACCTCACAAACACAAGGTACAAGGCTTGATTTTCACAGAAGGAAAATGTCTAGGCTTAAAATGTCTCACAAGGGCAGCTAGCCTAGCATTTGCCTAAGAACCTATGAACCTATATAAAAACAAGAAAGAAGTACTCCATCTTGATTGTATGGGGCCAGTATGGAGGAGAGTGAGGAGGTGCAAGTGGACAGTATGTAATGCTAGTAGCATGGAGTCCTTTGTCTAGGGCTCCATTTCACCTAAGGCTATCCCCTTTAATCTCATTTGGATGTCTGAGGTATATATTGTCAATAAATTGATTATAATGTATGGGCATTGAGCCAATTTGTGGATGACGATAACTGACCTCAGTTGTTGCATAATCACAGGTTAATAGCCAAAGACCTGGTGTAGTATAGCTGTAATGCATTACATTTAGCCATATCTATTCAGTCCCTTCCCACAACACCCATTGCTTTGAAGTCACCATTTACCCCTGATGACTTTACCAACCATTTCTAATGCTGTAGGGCGATGTTCTCTTTAGAGAGAAAGGAGCACAACCAGATGACTTTTTAATGAACAACAGAAAATCATGTTGATTGTGCAACAGATGAAATAAATATTACTATAAATTGACCTCAAAGATCAATAACATATAAGCACGATTTTAACAATAAATCAAAGAGGAGACAGAACCACGTCACTGGCCTTTTGGCACTGCTTTACTAAGGCAGAGCACTGTGCAACCTCGTGACTGTCAGAAGTATGTTACTATTTTTCCATCATTAACTGGTTGCTATGTTATACAGAACCAAGATTAATGAGAAAATGTACTGTAGTTGTCTACAGGCTGACACATCTCATTGTATTTAATAATGTATCAGGTAATGAAATCTCTAAATCATAATTTTTTGCAAATGGCAGTGTATGAAAACACTCAATCAAATAAATTATTTCTCAAATGAGGAGAAGGTAAAAGGATGATAGAATCTTCCCTGCAGACTTACTTTCAGCAGTATAAGTGATGTTTTTTGTATCCATTTGTTAATTTTGTTTACTGGGTAAGTGGGCTAGCCTTCTAATCATTTTTATCAATAACATGAGCCAAGAAAATGAGTCTTCAGGCAAGTTACAGCATAAAGCATGCAGTAAGAAAGAACATTCATGGCACAAGTACATTTTTACAGGGACCTAGAAATATGCACAACTTAGAGATATATACATTTCATGGCAAAGATAATGTGAAAATTGAAAATGCAGACTTGGCATGATTATAAATACATGCATTTTCAAGGCAATCGAGATTACAGAACATGCATATACAGATTTACAGATAAGCAGTTTTGTGTTTTGCCGGCAGTTTAGATAAATTACATAATAACTGAATTCTTGAATTTGATTTTGTATAATTCTGTATTACTCACTGTCACTGAAACATTTACATTTACTTTTGCAGAAGATGTTCCTTAAGCTTAGCTTAAAATTCCTGCAGGGCTTTCTGAGTTACAGTTCTGCTTAGGAACGGATAACAGCAGGCTGATTCTATTTTGAAAAAAATCATCTTACAAATGGCAACTGAAAGAATGGGAATGCTTAATGACAGCTCAATGTTCTTTCTGCCTGTAAGGGAGTAAAGAAGTGCCTTGGCTATTTGTTTGAAGAGCAGTGGTGGGCATTGATATCTGATGATTACTGTTACACCAAACTTGTGAAAGATCAAAAAAAGGAAACCAATTTCCTTTTCCAATCATTACAGTAATCTCCCCGCCCCAAAAAGGAGTAAAATAGCCTCTCATTTGTCTGAACAATAGTAGTGATAAGGGAAGGGTTTTACAGGTAACTTGTAGGGTTAGGGTTGGGGCCACACAAAGAATATGGGTTAGTATGTATTACTATGGTGGGCAAGGGGCAAAGCCATTGGGGCATAAAGTTTACACATGATTAGACTAATACATATGTTCCTATAGTAAAACATGCACAAACTGAAAAAAAAAACATTTGTCAGTTAATCTGAATAATGTTTCTGTTTGTAATATAACAGCTATACATATAACAGTCTATGAATCACAACCATAAGAAGTTAGTATTTGGCCCTTCAACAAATTCCTTATGATTTAATAAAGTGTTATTCCTCAAAAGTAGATTTTAAAGAGGGATTTTCTGCATTGTGTTGTTAACAAGTTTTAAACTTTATAGGATTGCTTCATTTGGGCCAGTACCTTGCCCACTGCTAATTCCATGCCAAGTGCATGATGAATAAGATTGTGTTGATTAAAGGTTAATTTTTAGACCTGGGGAATGGAGTGACATTAACAGATTTACAAACTGTCCCAGAAGTCATGACTGCTGATTTGTTAAGGTTTTAATTTTAGTGTGTTTTAGGGATCAAGTACCTTAGTACAAGATATTGGCTTGTGGTTTGAGATGAGCCTTACAACTACAAAAAATAAAGTACGAATGGTAGAGAAGTACAGATTTAACTTAATGCCATTTAAGTGCTTTTGCATGATGGCTCGGTGCATCTCATCCCCCAGATGTGAGACTTCACCCTCTCTTTCTGTTATTAATATAGTTTAAATATAATAAGTTCGTACTCCACAGCTGATATATACTATAGTGAGCATACAGACCAGCATTGTTCTGTTAAGATGGAAGGAGGCCAGAATTTCATATGCCACATACTAACACTACAACACATACAACTATTACAGCTTTTCCAACAGTGGAAAACTTTAATGTAAAATTATGGGAGAGCATGGAAACTTAACTCAAGTCAGCACAATTCCCTTTCAGTTTTATACAATGCCATGTACTTAAAAGGCAACAGCTTCATGTGCTGACTTGTCAAAATAAAGCATATAAATGAAAAAGTAAAAGGAGCATCTTGCAGTTATAGAATTCCACAGAAACAGTAAATCAGAGAACAGTACTCTCAGAAATTGTAAAATAATTAAAAAAGAAGATAGAAAAAAAACTTTTATAATGGTTAGCAAAAGAAAAAAAACCTCATAATCAGCTCAAGGACTTGTTCTGTACTTTGCAATGCATATTACAAATACGTCTCCACAATACAATAGGAAAATGGGAATTAGAGTTACATAATTGAAAAATAGTACCTTTCTATACACTTAGCCATTTTTCTAAGAGTCTTTGAGCTTTATTTGAGAAATAAGGTCTTGCAACATGACCTCTATTTACCACGAGATAATAGACATAATAATTTGAGATTAATTTGATCAAATTCTGATGATTTATTTATTTGAAGTTATTCTTAGCATACAGAATACATGAAAGTGCATTTTGTTCTCAAGAGAATAAACTAATGAATGATGTAGTTATTAGAATCTGCCATTGCAAATTCAGAGAAATGTACCACTGCAACAATGCCTGTGCCAAATTAGATATTTAATTTGATTAGGCTCAGTCTTGACAGATAAAGAAAAGGGCAGTATGTCTGGTTTCTGCTCCATGGATATACAAACTTATCATGCATTCTCATTCATTGCTTTATTTTCTATAGTAGCTCTGATAAGTTGTACTTTTAGTAGCAGATTCTTCTCTTAATTAATTCTTATCTTAGGGTCAGATGGCTTTCACATTAATTAAATAATAACTTCTGCCTAAAGCATGAAAAGAAAGAATTTCAATAGAGTATAATGGTCATTGTTAATATGCATTTGAAAGCATGTACCTTCAGAATTTGTAGCCTGCAACTTGACCATTGTTTGCATTGACAATTTCAAAAAATTCCAAATAACTACCAATTACTTTACATTTAAAAAATTTACTTGTAAGCTAATATTATAAATCATAGCAAAACTTGTTGTGACATTTTAACCAGAAAGAAGTAAAATGAATAATGATTTTATCACAAGAGCAAAAGACTAGAAAGAAATAGGTGCAATGGACTGCAGGTTGTTGTTAAATGCTGCATAGTATGCAAGACATTTTCCACTGAAACTAAATTAAACTTTCAGTTTTATTATTAAGTGCCATATAGTCAAGTCATTGTTAGAAAATGTAGCATAAAACTTGTAACTTTATATAGCTTTAAACTACGCATGCTGAAAGATGGCAGAGGTTTGACAGCCTATGGATGAATTTGTAGATTTTGTTATAAATGTTGTTTATTTGATTGTACTCTGAATTTTGAAAAAAATTACATCTTTTTACATCCTTTGTTGCTGGTAATTGTGCCAGAATGCTTGTCTTGTTTCAGCTTTTTAAGTAGGCTTTGTTTGTATCACTGGTAATAGTTCCAGTGCTTTGTAAGTGTTCCCCTCCTTACCAACCCTGGATGGAGTAGAAAAGTCTTTGAGTTGATAAGTCGAGAAACTGATGAGCTGATGCACTGATAAGACATGGCTGATATATTTTTGAACTCCTGCTGGTTTTCGTTATTTATACATTGACAGGTTGTGCTTTACTTCTTTTTTATCAGTGGCAGTACTGGAGTGCTCTGAGTTTTGCCTTTATTGCATCACTGGGGGTCTATGTTTGCACATCAAATACAAATTACAACGAACACCTTATAATCGAACATTAACCAGGAAAAATTTAAACTACTGAAAATGCTTAACATCAGAAAATAATTCATCAAATGGCCATAGTTGGCCAACATCACTAATGTAATCAACCAAGAATGGGGGCTTTGCCCACACAACCCCCAATGTGGGGGGTTGGGCCACCCCACAACCCACCTAACTATATAAATCAACTCTGAGATAGCAGTACAGTGGGGAATAGGGCAAATTTAAAAAAAGGCTTCCTTCGCTTACCTTATGCATTGTGATACTTCTTGGTTGTTGGGCAACTATGGCCATTTGATGAATTATTTTACAATATTAAGCATTTTCAGTAGTTTAAAGTTTTGCTGTTTAACTTTTTATTATAAAGCCTTCACTGTAATTTATATTCGATGCATGAACATAGACCCTATCGGGGGAGGAAGGAATGTAGGGGTAGAGAAGTTAATGAGTAGATTAATATGGACCTTTACTGATCATCTGTCACTTCTTCAATGGTTAGTTTCAATTTTATTGACATTTGTAATATTATTGCTTTGACTGTTACTTCCTTGCAACATTTTGCAATTTGCTATGTTTTATGAATAAGATTGCTGAACACAGTTTTTGGAATGCTGACCTTGTTAAATGACAGCTTTTTTGTAAGATTCAGTTATACCTATGGGATATACCAGGCTATGGACTTGTTTAGAATGTTTAGTGGTCATTGAATTTAATGTATGTGGTATGTTTCAGTATGCCCTTTACTGGTATTTTGCAGTAGGTTATGTTTTAAATCAGAGACCTTATTTTTAACTAATTCTGCATGACTTGTAATATGTGTTTAAAGGTTGTAGCATTGTTTTAATTTGCTTCACTTTGCTGTATTTAGTGCTTAGGAAACAAGCATTATAACAAATTTGATGTTGAAGTTGATATTGTTAAATATTTGTTTGTGTAAGAGGTCTTCTTCTGGAAATGGTCATTTAGTATATAATGACTAGATTTAAAATGGAGATTCTGACACACTGGGGTCATGTACATTCAGGTGTTTGAACTGTCAACACATCAAACACTTAAAATATCAGCTATATAGTTAGAATGTTCAGTTTTCAAACATTGCCAGTACTTGTATGTGGAAGATGGCAATACAGTGCAGGAACATACCATGCAAATATAGGCAATACAATTCCTGCAAGCTTGAATATCAAAACTGGGTGATGCTGGTGAATGTGTTAGAATTACCACTCAATTAATTAACTTACAATGACCAGGAACTTTTGTCAATACTGCTAGAGAATGAAAGGGAAAGAGAGCAGATTTATATTGTGACATAATCAAAAAAATATGTAAATAATAATAATAAAAAAAAAAAAAATTCAGGGATCCAACATTGAAAGGTCAAACAAATATGCTGCAAAGGCAGTTCATGGGCTCTTCAGTTTAGGACAGGAGGAATTATTGAATGTGAGCAGGGTGTGGTCTAGGGGTGTCTTTATCATGTCAGTGAAATGGGATTACAGTGAATGTCATTTCGCCAACACATATAGACTGAAATCAAAACAGAGAGAAAGCTCAAGTCAATGATTTCTTTCCCAGGGAAAGAAATTGCTTGGCCTGAGCTGTGACATTACCCTTTACCCGACTGTAGTGCAATCTCAGAGTTGGTATATTTAGTTGGGAGGGTTGTGGGTAATGTTGTAAGTGGTATAAAAAAATCAGAGAGCTGGGGTTTCGCTCTTTTAAGATTTCGGTCTATATGTGTCAGCAAAATGACATTCACTGTAATGCCATGTTACTGATATAGACCCATCTAGGGAATTATCTTTTTAGACAAGGCCACTAAAATTTTTTTTTTCGGATGGAACTTCTTATGAATCAGTAGTTGAGGAATGTTTGTAATAAAATTTCTTCAAATAATGTTAGGTTTAAAAGTTGATAGTAATGTTCCTCAAGATAACATTTAGAGTTGTCCTGCATTATGCAATTGAACACAGTGTTATTATTTTGGAGAACTTCCATTTTACAACATACTATGTCAATAATGTTAAAACATTCCTTGATTATTATAACTTATTATTTATTTGCACATTGTCCATTTAATTTATCAATTGGTTAAAACTGAACCCCAAGCCATCAATCCTTTTTCATCAAATGGTTAATCTGCAATTATACCTGTTAATATTGAGTAAGTGTTGCTCAACTGTACTATGTGAAAAATACTACACTCAGGAATCCAGAACCTTCTCTTATGCTGCACTGGAGTGTCAACAGTTCATCTCCCCTGTGTGGGAATGAAACCCACAGCCTTGGACCAAAGGTGAGTAGGCTGCCTGTTGTGCCACTGAGACTGACAAATATCTGCTATAATTTTGCAACTTTAATCTTCAATGACTTGGATAGAAAAACACACATTTTATGAGGAATAGACTAAAAATATGAGGCAGATATCTGGCATTCTTTGAAATTCTGGACAGTTGAGAGATATGCTTACAGCCCATTGCTAATATATATATATATATATATATATATATATATATATATATATATATATATATATATATATATATCAGCAGCCATAAACCATTGAAATTACTTGAAATAAATGCAATTATGCAATGCATTTTCAGACACTAAATAGAAAACAAGTTAATATTTTTATTAAGAAAATATGAGAAAAGATGGTATCTAGAGAAACCATATCAGCCATTTAATCCTGATAGATTACAGTGAACATTTAGCTAATTGCTCTATCTCCCTCTTGTTAAAAGGATTTAGCAATCACTGAAAAAGTCAGATGCAGTAAGTTTCAGAAATTAACTCTTGGTCTAAGAAGTTCTATGTATGCACTCTGAAAGGCAATGTCTTACTGCCTTTGAAAACAATTGTACTCTGAACATAAAAAAGTCACAGAGTCTATATTTCCTGCAGGTATAGATTTAAATAACATCCTGTCTGTACAGTCAAACATTCTATAGAACGGGCAGTTCAAATAAGGTAATAATTATGGTGGCGTGGCTTTAGACAAACATTCAAGTTGTTTCAGTAGAAAACACCTGTAAGTTTCATACAACTTGCCAGGGCCTGAGGTACAGCCCTAGAACATTGTTTTTCAAATTCTGGAACTGACCTCCATGGGGAAGCTGTATTTTGTCTCTGAGTATGCCAATGCGAGTTGAAATGTTTGTATTTGTTATAGTGTTGATAATTTTAAATCATTGTTTCTGTATTGAGAAAGAATAATTGCAAAGGAGATAGCAATCAATAAATGCTGATATCATTGTGGTGGGACAACTACTTCCATAAACAGAAAAGTTGTCATCACATAGCTCCCTAGACATTATCCTCTGCTATACTGTATGATGTATAATTCTTTTGGACTAGCTACTTTTCTCCCTTGTGCCTACTGATTATTCATACACTGCAGTGACTGTGTTCTAGTCTTTACCCTAAGATGTACAACTCTCTTGAGGCGCAACAGTTATTCTGACAGCCAGGAGTATTTTCTTTTCCCTTTTTTTAACTTATAATGTAACTCCATCCTCTGTTGGCTGGCATGCCTGCCCACCTTGTTCAAGGGCCTATTATGAATTCTCTCAGCTTTCATAGACGTGATTAAGTCTAATTCAGTTCCTCATTTTGGCAGAGTCAAGTTCCAAGTCCTGGCTCATATATTGTTTGTTGTTCATATGTTCTCCAGCAGGGGTTACACCTGCTCTGAATCAGACATCAGACTGTCACTCTTCCTCAGTATGGGAAAGCCTACATCATCTTCTCATACCTACCTTCCTTTTATAATTTCTCCAAGTCTTTTGGGTTTCCTACTATCAAGACGGGTATGGATCCCATTTCTAAATCAGAGTATGATTCACGTTCATGAAATTAGTATTGTTTCAATCTTTAATGTTAGCCAGAAGTGCACTTTGCAACACCTACAATGTGCCCAGTAATGAATCCTGCAATTTGTATGGAGTTACATGTATCGGTAACATATCTAAATATGATTGTAGATTCTTTTTTAAGACCTGTTGCTCTAACTACTACTGGAACTCTCTGGTTATCTTCCTTCCACATTGCTTTTGTTTCTACTTGAAAATCCTTGTACTTTATGACTTTGTTTCTGTCTGTACACAAGACACTGTAGTCACTGGGTGTAGCAATTGCAATGATCAATGCTACTTTTGCCTTCTTTTCATCAACAATTATATCTTTTTTTCTCACATCTATCATTTGAACTGTTGGTAATGGGTGATCCCCTGTGATGTCCAGTTCATAATTTTCAAATGATGCTTTGTGGCTCATGTTTCCAGGGTTTTTCAGCTACTTCAATATTATAATGTTTGCACAATCTTTAGTGTAACAGTCTTACTACATTATAATGCCTTTCCGTACACAATCCTTCTGCTATTAGTTTGTCACAACCAGCAACAAGGTGTGCAACTGTTTCCAATTCTGTTTTACAAAACTTACATTTGTCAGTTTCTCAAACATGTTCAATGGACTTTGTAAACCAACATGTACATAGTCCACTATCTTGGGCTGCCAATATTAACCTTTCTTCTTTTGGTTTTAATTTGCCTTTCCTTAGCTATTCCTGCATTCAGTCCTGATCAAAATGAGGTTCTTCCAGGAGTTTTCTATACTTGCAACTATATTTATGATTTTCCACATTTCTTGCCTTCTCATCTAATCCTTCACCTTATATTATTTCGTTTTTTAGCACATTCAGTTGCTGCCTGATTGTTATCAACTTCTGGTTTGATTTCCATTCCCACTTGATGCCGATATGCTTCTGCTAGACTAAGTAGGGAAGTCATCTTAGATTTATTCTCCTCATGTTTCAAAACTTTCACTATGTTTGGGTCTTGTCAGGTCAGCAGATATGTATGCAGTCCCATGATTGCAAATCTATACATGTAATCAACTTCAAGGAGGCCCATACCTCCTTAAGTATGGGGAATATATAATCTTGGTATGCACTGATTTTTATAGATTATTTGATGAAAATGAAGCATCCTACTTGTTTTCCTGTCTAACCTGTCCAACACCTTTTGGGGCCAGTCAGTCACTCCAAAAATGTAAGTAAGGACAGGAAGACCAAATTGGTTTATAGCTTGAACTTTGTTCCTAGATGTCGATGCTGTTTTCAGGATTAATTTAAGTCTTCTAAAATATTCCTTACTGACTTTTGTTCACATTTGCTCATGTTTTATTGTTGCTCTTTCATCACTTCCCAATTATTCATACACTCCCTCATGCTCAAGTTCTTTCATATCATATTCTTGTACCAAACTGACGTTTTCTTGATTCTGCAGCTTTCCTGCTTTAAAGGCTGCTTTTGCATTTATAAAGACCAAATAACATTTTTATACCATCTGAAAAAGTTTTGACTACCTGCAGTTGTGGTTTCAGTTCCTCATCTGTTGAGATATACAGTTTTAAATCATCTGCAAAGAGAAGATAAGTCTTTACACTTTGTTGTTTTAAGGGAGCCAAATTATAGCCATGACCTAATCTGTTAAGCAGACAGTTTAATGGGTTATGGGCAAGACAAAAGAGCAGTGGTGACAGAGAGTCACCCTGGAATATCCCTCTTTGAATTTTTATCTCTAGAAGTGAAGTTTGGAACAGACAAATTTGTCACAGGATGACCTTGGTATGAGTGGAGTGGGAGGGGGAGCTGGCAAGTGGGGAGATAGGTAAATTAGGTTTTGTGTGGGTAGGGAGTGGCTAGGAAAGGGTTAATTAAGTTAGGAGCTGAGGGAGGAAGTGAGGTAAGGATAAGGGGTGGGTCTTAGTGGTTTTTGAAGGGGAAACTAGTGTGAGTAAGCACATTTTGATGTGGTCTTGTTGAAGCAGGATCACGTCCCTGACGACCTGAGGTGTGAGTAAGGTAGGCCTTGGGTAGCTATAAGATGGTGAGGTAACTGCAGTTATGGTTTATATATATATATATATATATATATATATATATATATATATATATATATATATATAAAAATATATATATATATATATATATTTTTTTTTTCTTTCGCTCTCATATTTTATGTTGGTTGAAATATAGATTGTGGTGGGTTGATGGCAAATGCATGCATATTAGAGGCTATAACCTGTTTGACAGTATTGTTTTAGATGTATGCCTTGTAGACATTTAACAGGGGGTAGATTAGAAAAATCTGTGGTTTTGTTTTACTAGTTATGAGTTTTTTCCTTGTTGTATCATGGTGGTTTAGCAGTTTGGGGTTTCTTTCTTGTAACTGTGTCCATGGTGGTTTAGCAGTTATTTGCCTTAATTATAAGGGTTTCTTTCTTTGTAGTTGTGTTCCATAGTGGTTTAGTGGCTTATTCGCCTGAGCATATAAGTTTCCTTTTGTTTGTTGTTTTCCATGGTGGCTTTCCAGTTATTTGTCCGGGTTTGTGGGTTTCGGTTTCTTTAATGGTGTTTCCATGGTGGTTTAGTGGATAGTCACCTTATCACGAAGGTTTTATGTTTATGTTTGTGTTCCTGGAGGTGTAGCAGTTATTTGCAGGCTGGCAAAGGCCGTTCGTGGCTGGGTGTGGATGTACAGTAGCGCTAGTGTGGCCAGCTGGTAAGTTATTAAAAAAAAAAAAAAAATAGAGAAGAAAAATAAAAAGTTGAATTCTGTACAGGCCGGTGGGTGCCTTGACTGGTGGGGTTGTGGTGGAGTGTGTTGCTCATCCTGGTTTGGTGGCTTGGTGTGTTGGTTGTTTCCTCGGGACTTTAGCAGGTAAGTGCTGACTACTGGTGTTGGTGTGTCTTAATGGCTGGTTGGGATACCTCCTGTGTGGTTGACAGTGTGTGTTTTCCCATAGATTGGGAAGTGAAGCGAGAGGCGGCTTTGTGTGGTCTGTGTGAGCATTTTTTTGTTTTCCCTGGTGGTTTAGTGGTATGTCCGCTGGACCGGGGGAGTGTAGAGGCTTTGTTAGGTGCAGCATCCCTGGTGAGCTAGTGGTTTGTGGGCCAAAGAAAAAGGCACTGTGGCTTTTCTCTGCTCGTCTGTCTTGGTGGGGATAATCACGCATACGTGGTAGCTCTGGCAATGATGATTGCCATTTTAGTGGGTTAAAATAATAAAATAAATAAATAAAATAAAATAAGATTCTAGGTTTATTAGATAGTGTAGTGTTTGGGTGCTGTGAGGAGGTTGGCAGGTGGTGGGAAGCCAGTCACCATAGTGCAGTTGTTAGGGTTGCAGCTTTACATGCAGGTGTGCCTGGTTCAAGTTCCAAGACAGCCAGCATATGATAGCTAGTAGTTGCATAGGGTATGGTGTTGCTGCTGAGTCTCAGATGACTGAGTGGTTGGTTGTCTGATGGTGGTGTTAAGGGCCAGCGGTTCAAGCCTTCCTATGCTATATATATATTTTTTTTCACAAGCCACGGTGATAAATCAGAGCAGGTAGTTAGGGGGTAGTAGTTAGTGGGGGGTAGGGGGTTAGGATACAGGTGAAATAGGCATTGGGATCTTTAGGATTCATGTGTTGAATTCGGCTGCAGGTAAGAGCTAGTAGTAGTAAGAATTTCTTTATGGGTTGTTCTAACATTTTTTCTTTTGTTTCTTTAGATCATCATGGCAGACACATTGAGACAAAGGTGGGCCAGTATTGTGGCACAGGCTGAGGACATGTTCAAGGACATATCTACTGAAGTTCCATCAACTAGTGCGCAGGATTTGAAAACCCGAAGGAGGAGGCAAAAGGTGACTGCAACCCGGGGGTCAAAAATGAAGAGAGCCAGACAGTCAGCAACGGAAGATGTGGTAATGGATGTTGTGACCCTGGTGATGGCCCCTTCGTCTTCTGCAGGTAATTATTTATCAGATCTGATGGGGAGTGAGGAGATAGCAGCAGCTATGGGGGTGAGCCAGGGTGCAGTGAGGGGGTCCAAGGTGAGCTAGTGGGTTTAGAGGCATTGGTTGATTGTGAAAGGGTTTTTGTTAATACTCTATCATGGCTTGATCAGGATTTAGGGCCTGACTTAGATGGGGTGGGGTCTGATTTTGGGTCACAGCCTGTGGATTGATTGATGATGCAGGTATTATGCCAGGAAGGGGAACCCATTGTATTGACCCCCCCCCCCACATATCTCTGGTAGTGAAAGAGAAGATTTGGAAAGAGGAATTCATTGATATTTTCAAATTGATTGATGCTGATGGGGTTCAACGTTTGACAGAGGCAGAGTCGGCTAATGGGAAGGACCTTTTGGCGGCGTTGGTGGCCATAGGTCACAGAAGGGTAGGTAGGTTTCGGCCTAGGTCATAGGATAATTGGGTGCTTGGTTTTATATATTACATGGCAGTTTGGTTGGGGAGGGATACTTCGCTGGCTCTTCCGCTTTTGGCCTATTTTTTTACTATAAGGGAAGCACAAGGTTGCACCCAGGCTATGCATGCTTTTGGTATGATCAGAAGTTTCGTAAGCGAAAGCTGGTGGATAAATCCACATGGTGGGAGGTCAGACATCCAGACATTTGGCTTTCTACCATGATGGACACTGGTGGATGGGGTAGTACATTGGCTCAACCATCTGAGGGAGGTTCAGGGATATGTCGGCCTTTTAATGCAGGGAAGTGTTCATGGGTAGGTTGTAAATTTTCCCATATCTGCTCTAAGTGTATGGGAGCTCATGCCATTACACAATGTGGAGGGGTGGGGGTCATGTTGGTGGTCAGGCGTCTTATTCTGCAGGTACTAGAGGTTGGGTTGGTTCTCACCTAGCACTGCTAGGTGGAGGAGGCCGGGCTAATTTTCAGGGGCAAAGGGGAGGGGTCCTTTCGTGGAGGTAGGTTGTGACCAGGGTATTCATTCACCTATTAAGGTCCAGGTTTTGGAGACGTTCCTGGCACAGTACCCATTGCTAGTTGTGGCAGGGGAATTGATTGAGGGTTTTTCAAGGGATTTTTCAATTAAGTCCACTTTGGTGGGGGGACTGAAGTCTGTGAGAGGGAGGGAGGAGATTTTGCAAGAGTTGATTGACAAGGAGTGTCAGGCAGGGAGATGGTTGGGCCCGTTTTGTTGTCCTCCATTTTCTGACTTTAAAGTGTCACCATTAGGTTTGGTTCCTAAGAGAAAGCAGGGTGAATTTCATTTAATTCATCATTTGTCATACCTTGTGGGTAAGTCTGTGAATGACTTCATATCCAGTGCAGAGGTTAAAATAATGTGTTCATCTTTGGACGATGCAGTCTGAATTATCAGGAGTTTTGAGGATCCCTGGTTAGTTAAAGTAGATATTGAGTCAGCTTTTCATTTGCTGCTGGTGCAAGAGGAGGATTGCTCTTTGTTGGGCATGTTGGTGGGGGATAATTTTTATTCTGACACTGCCATGCCTATGGGATGTGCAGTGGCGTGTTCTACTTTTGAAAAGTTTAGCTCAGCACTCCATTGGATTTGGCAGCAGAGAGTAGAGGATCAGCAAGCAGTTCACTATTTAGATGATTTTTTTGTTGGTGGGTGATGGTCGAGATAAGGAGCAGGCAGCTCTGTGAGATTTTGTGGGAATGTGTGAGGCCCTGGGAGTATCCTTGGCTATGCATAAGTTGGAGGGCCCTGTGAAGGTGTTGGACTTTCTGGGCTTGACAGTAGATGCAGGACGAGGTTTGTTTTGTTTACCACAAGACAAGTTGGTTCGGCTGCAGGAGAAAATCTGCTGGGTGAAGTCCAAGTCCAAGGTTCAGGTGCAAGAGGTTATGGAATTGTTAGGTTTGATGAATTTTGCTTGTAGGGCTGTGCATCCGGGGTGAACGTTTTGCCAGTCTGTAGCATTTCTTTTGAAAGGAGGGAGGAGTAAGCACCACAAAGTGTGGTTCACTAAGCTAGTGCGAGAGGATTTAGAGTTGTGGATGAAATTTTTGGAACAGTTTAATGGTATTTCATTCTGGCAATCAGGTTGGGTAGAGCAATGGGAACTGCAGTTGTTTACTGATGCAGCTGGGGGACTGGGCATGGGAGCTTACTTTGCAGGCCAATGGTTTTCAGCCCAATGGCCGGAGCATTGGTCAGAAGAATAGAAACGGGATGTTACCGTTTTGGAGTTGATACCAATTTGGGCGGCTTCTGTGGTTTGGCAGGATCATTTGAAAGGTAGGAGGGTGTTTTTTTAGTGGTGAGAGTGTTACAGCTTAAGATGGCTAAATCTCCTCATTTGTTACTTGATCTTTGGAAACTGGTGTTGCAAGGTTTGATGATTAACTTTTCCTTTACAGCATTGCATGTGCCTGGGGTTAAAAATGAGATAACTGATAGTTTGTCTCATTTTCATTTTTGCAGGTTTCAGCAGGTGGCCCCAACAGTGGCATTGCATCCATCAGTCATTCCTGAAGATATTTGGCAGATTGGTCAATAGTAATTGGCAGGTTGGTGCAGCAGTCATGGGTGGTGTCTATGAGAAGAGCTTACAGTAGGGCATTATTTGATTTTGACAAGTTTTTGAGGCAGTTACCGGATGAGGAGTGTGAGTGGTCAGAGGTTTTGTTGTTGCATTACTTGGCCATTTTGAGGGAACAGGGAAGGCAGTTAGGGCAGTGAGAGTGGTGTTGGCAGCTATTGCTGCTTTCACTCGCTTGGCCAGATTACAGTACTGGACTAGGTCATGGGTGGTGAGTCAAGTATTAAAGGGTTGGGATAGAGTTGAAGGTGGGGTCGTATACAGGAGATGGCTGGTGACAAAGGGGATCTTAAGACTGTTGCTAATGGGTTTAGGTAAAGTGTGTGGATCCTTCGAGGAGTATGTCGTGTGGAGCACGGTTAGTGTGTGGATATACTGTGGGGCATTTAGAGTGTCTGAGTTATTGGGTTTGTTAGTATGGGAGGTTGTGTTGATGTTGCCTAGGGCAATGCAGATTTGACTGCGGTCTTCAAAGATGGATCAGGAAGGGCATGGGTCCCTGATGGCCTTGGAGGAGGCTGAGGTAAGTTGGAGATGTCCTGTGGTTTGGGGAAAGAGATTGCAGGTGGTTCAGTTTTTACTTCAGTAGGTGGTAAAGGGTCTATATCAGATCATCGAAACGGCTCATTATCGAATGCCGTAACGTCAAACTGCAAAACCCGAACCCTAACAATATCAAAACCTCAAAACGGGAAAAAAATTGCTGTTCCGAGAAACACACACACACCACAAGCACACTAAAAATCAGCAGTCCATGCACATACATTTAAAAGTTACATCTAACCCTACACTACACTGCACATACACTACTATCTATCCACTTACCTTAACCCAGACCCTAACCCTAAGGTCCGTCACTATAGCACACTCACCTCACCCGCACCCTAACCCAAACTCACTTAACCCACCTGTAACCCCAAATTTTCACAATCACACACTCACCTCACCCGTGCCCTAACCCTAACTCACTTAACCCGCCACTAACCCCAAATTCTGTCACAATCGCACACTTACCTGACCTGCGGTCTAACCCTAACTCACCCAACCTGCACCCTAACCTGAATGTCCACACAATCACACACTTACCTTAACCCAACCTGTAACTTTCCACCGCATCGCTGAAAACAGCGAAGCCACAGCAATGGCCAACCAAATTCTTTCCCTACGAAAAAATTTGGTTTTGTGCACCTTCACAGTTATCAGTGTTCGCAAGATTGGGTTCAATATTAGATCATTCGAAATTCTGCCGTTTTGATGATCTAATATAGACCCAGTGGTAAAGGCTTGATGGGTGAGCAATTGAATTTGATTATGAGAAGGGCTCTTTGTTGTGTTGGTTTAGAAGGGGATAAGTTTTCTTCTCATTCTTTTAGGATGGGTAAGGCATCAGACTTAGCGAAGGAAGGAAGTTCCATAGAAGTAATCAAGGGGGTGGGAAGGTGGTCTTCCAATGTCTTCCAATGGCTTTTTGACTTATATTAAGTATCTTTGTGGGAGGCTCTGTTTACATTTTTTTTTTTTACGTAGCAGAAGGATCATCATCTTGGGTCATTCTTTCGTATTCTGGGCAGCTAGGCATGCAGCAGTTAGATGCAACGGAATGAATTTGGGGCTGGATCATTTTGGATGGAAGGTCATCTGGCATGGTGTTAGAAAAATGTGTATTTGAATATATGAGAAATGCTAGTTTAAAAGCAAAGTAGTATATAATGCATTTTATTCTATTAATCATATAATAGTAAGGATTAATTCATGTGTAAATGTAAGTAGTTTTGAAACTGCAGTGTGGCTTGAAGCAAAACTGACCTTCGACCCTGGCAGATGCTAGCTTAGCAAGTTTAATGTTTATGCTTTTCACAAGTGATTATCTGCTGGGTCAGGAAATTAAATATGTGAAATAATGAAATCTTCTGCTCTTTCCTGCTGGAATGATTTGGCCTTGTATTGAGATAAGCACGCAGCTGGTAGGAAAGTGTAACAGAGAACAAAGAAGATTATTAAAAGACTGAATCTGCTATTGTATTCGAACTGATATGAAACCTTGAAGAAGTAACTTTACAGAAAGACATTATGTCTGACCAGCTGGATATCAAGGCCGTATTGTATCTAGAGGAAAAGTTTTTTTTTAAATATACAGCATCAACAGCTTTATGAATAGAAGACTGTAAGCTAAAGTGATGTAGATGCCCTGTGACATATCACGTCAGTAAGGTGGGAATAGCTTAAATGTTAAACCTATATAAAATTGTGTGCTTCCTGTTTCATGTCAGACAAAATTCTGTACTTGTACATTTTTTGCCTCCTGGTGTACACTAGTAAACTTTTGAATCTGAACCTCCTGTGTATTGAATTCTTGATTTTATTTAACAGTTTGGTCCTTCTGAGCTGGAAAATTCCCTCAGACAGCTGCAGATCAGAGTCTACCGGTGGTCGAATACTGCGCAGGAGAAGTTACCGAAACTGTTCTTCTTGGGTGAAAAGACCTCCGACTGAATTGTCGTTTAAAGAGGCTGGCCACTTTTTGATCTGTGGCCGAAGAGTGGACATTGGACAGTTCAATACCGGAGGCTCAGGTAGGAAGAATTTGCCTTTTTTCTGTTTTAGATCAGGGACTAGGTTACAGTATATTGTTGTCAAGATTTGTTTTGCAGATCAGGGACAAAAGGAAGTACTGTATATTTGGTCATAGATCAGGGTAACAGAATAAGGTAGGCAGTTATTCTAGATAAACTGTGAACAGGAACTGAGAACTTGATATCACGTGATAAAAAGGGTTACGTAACATTTTCTTTGCCATGGGAAATCAGTGCACTAAAACATTGTGAGATCCGCCCCTAACCGAAGACGCAAAATACATGCAATTACAACGTTCTGATAATGTTAGGTATTATACGAAATGGGTTAATAAATATGAATTTGATGGTAAACTGGATAAAACTTCACTAGTTAAACTCCTTAAACAGCTTAAATCTGATGCGGGAGGTCAGGCAAAAAAGCAGCGCCAATTAGGCATTCCTCAGGCACATAGGTGGATTGAGGAAGCAAATCGTAGAGAGCAGAAGCTGAAAAATTCAAAAACATTATTCTTAGACAAAGAGGATAATAACTTGGTAATAGCGACAGCTCCCCCCCCTTCTCCCTTGCCCCCTCCCTTACCCTTTTCAGGATATGAAGCGAGTGGACAGGCTGGTCCGCCTCCGCGTTATCCTGAAGTTTCAGCAAGACCACAACCATTTGTTAGAGATCCTATTGAAACTAGGTCCCGAACACGTAAAACACATAGGGACACAGAATCATATCAAATAGAGAGAAACCTACAGGATGAGAGTGAGGAAGAAATATGCCCACTTATAGAAGTTCCAAATCCTCAGGCAGGACAGGAAGGGCAGGACCCAACACTCTTAGTATACAGGCCATGGACACCGGAGGATATCCGGAAGGCTACTGAGGGAATTCCCCATCCGAAAGTTAATTTTACGAAATTTTTAGAAGATTTACAAGGCATGAGATTGAGTTACCACTTGAATGGGGAAGAAGTAGAAAAAATAGTAAGACAAATTATAGGTCCAGATTGGCACATGATTTGTGGCACCTGGAATCCTCGTAATGCAGAGCTTAAACCCCTCCCACATAGTGACGCAGAGTTAGACAACAGAGTGAAAGGTCTGACAGACCGAATCTCTGAGAAATGGAAACCTAGAGCAGACTGGACTTGCATTAATCAATGCATACAACAGGAAAATGAGACGATAGATGGGTATTATGCTAGATTATTAGAATGTTTTAATAATCATAGCGGTATGTCGGTTCCTGAGAACCAAACGAATGACTCCCCGTATGAACAACAATTAAAAAATGCATTTTTGAAAGGTTGCATTGCACCTATTAGTAGCTTTATTACAAAGCATATGATAGACCATCGAACAGGGAGGCTACAAGCCTTACTTGAATACGCTAGACATGCTGAAAGACATTTTAATGGTAAAAAGAAAAAGAAGGCGCAAGTCTTCACTACTGAAGACGGAGCTGAAGTATTTGTATTGCAGTCAGGTAAAAAGGGCAAGAAGAATGCCCAGGGAAACAAACAGTCTGATAAACGATCAGAAGATTTTGAAGAGAGGAAAAAGAGAGGTGAGTGCTTCAAGTGTGGGAAAAAGGGACATCTAGCAAGGGATTGTAAGCAAAACAAAAAGGTAATTTCAGAAGATAAGGGAGATGAGGACTGACTATATGATAGTGAAGATACATCATGTGAAAGTCAGAAATCATCAAGAAAAGTTAATAAACAGAAAACAAACGTAAATGTGATAGAAGGAGTAGAGGAAGTGCAAGTAGATATGGAGGATGAAGAAAGTGAAATTTTGGACTTAGCATTATTGAGCTTAGAGCTCTACTTAGCAGATACAAAACCAGAAGTTACACTTCTGGTGGAGGGAAGGGAAGTCAAATTCCTGTGTGACTCAGGAGCATCACGGACTTTGATACACCCCTCCAAGTTACCAGAACATTCAGAATCACCTGATTATATACTAGTAAAAACCGCAAATGGACAGCTATACAGGGAACCACTTTCCCATGATATAGCAATAACTGACCCTGTTTCAGGTATGACCCAGAGAAGTAAAATTGTTGTTTCTGCAAAGTGTCCAGTAAACCTATTGGGCAGGGACCTTATGCAGATATTTGGCATAGCAGTAGTTCCAACTGTACAAGGTATGGAGGCACAGAGACAAATGGATACCTTTGTAGTGCGATCGGAGGGTGAAACTTTTTACTGGTACAGCCAGGACCTAGTCACGACTGGTCCAGGGGAAGTAACCGAGGAACTGATGAACGCAGCCATCAGTAAAGCCCCCTCCCTCGACACTGATCGACAGCATTTGTTACACTGTACTCTATACTACTGTACTATACCAGGACCTGATAGAGAATATGAGCAAGAATTATTCAGAAATCGTGCAACTAGACTAGTATTGCGTACTTTGTACTGGGATACTGAGGGGAACAGTGTAGTCAGCTGTTCATTACCTCAAGAATTCCTTGCATTATATAGATCAAATCGATTACCACATGTCAGCTTGACAAAGAATAAAAGTAAGTCACAAAGGAAGTGGAGTACAGCAGAAGTAAGAACAAAACTCCAAATTTAATTCCAAGAATGTGCACTTATAACATACGGATGAGCGCTTTCACCATTACAGCTTCTTCAGATCCTTGTATAAAAGTCACAGTAGACCTCCCCTTATATAAGCAGCTCAATTAATCAATTAAAACAATTTAAACAATTAAAAGCAATGCTGGAGAATTTAAAGAACTCTCCCATATATAAACATGTTAATGTAAAGTAAGACAAAAATATATAAAACTTGCATAGTGACCTAAAAACATGTAAACAAACATTCTGATAAGTTAATATTGATAAAATACATAATCAAGAACATATACAAATAAATGATAGTTCATTTTATGTGCCTGCGTTGTCTCAGCTTAGGTTTTATAGAAGCTCTATCATTCAACCCATGCCCCCTATCAGCTTTCAAACGAATGATCCAGTCAGTCTCCTTAGATTCAGTAAGATTCATAGTATTACCACCCCTCTTATTCACAACAATTATCTCTAGGACCGAACAAGAAAGTATGATCATTGTCATTGGTGGTTATATGTTTTGCTAAGGCATTGTGTAAAGTGCCCTTTCTCATGTGGTAAATATGCTCTCTCATTCTATCCCTTAACGGTCGGTTAGTTTTACCAACATAGAAACTCGGGCATGCCTGACAAGTAGCTAAATACACCACATTAGGTGTCATACAATCTGCATCTGCCTTGATGGAGAAAATGGTGTGTAAATCCGGTGTATAAACACCTCACTGCTATCAATAAATGAACAGAAGTTGCAGTGACCACAGGGTTTAGTGTGACCAGTGTTCTTCATAATCCTATCATGTCTGGGGTGACAAAGCAATCACTTTAGGTTGCTCTTATTCTGAAATAGGAAACTTGGTGTCTCCCCCACAATGCGTTTCAAGTCATCATCAACCAGGAGAATATCCCAATGTTTGCTAATAATTTCCTTTAACTGATATTGATCAGAAGTATACAGAGTAGAAAATTTAATAGATCTATTTAACATATGATCTCCAACGGTTTGATCTTGGACCCTGGGTCCAAAGTATGGTGCACCTGAAGTGGTGCGTGACATGTATGCTTCCTCCATATGTGGTATAATCTCATTATCCTTGTATCCCCGAGTCAGTAATCTATTTCTCAGATTGTCTAATTCTGAGATAAATCCCTGTTCAGTGGGGTTCAATCTCGAGGCTCTAATGGCCTGTCCTTTCATTATATTCTTAAAAACAAATTGTGGGTGCATACTAGACCTTAATAACAAGGAATTGCAGTAACATGCCTTACGATAGACCCCCGTATTTATCATATCATCTGTTAATCTCTCAATATATAGGTCTAAAAAATCAATTCTATGTGTGGAATAGTTCATGGTAAAAGTAAGGAATGTAGTTAAATCATTCATAATGGATAGCATTGATTCCAGCTGTTCTGATGTTCCATTCAAAGAACAAAAGGTCATCAACAAACCTTCTGTAGAACACCACATGTTCACAGAAAAGTGCATTCTTAAATAAAACATGTTCCTCCCAATATGCAAGGAACATGTTGGTAACTATTTGCACATGGAGTGCCCATAGCTACGCCATCATGTTTATAGATCTGGTCTTGGAACATGAATAAGTTGTTCTCCAAGACCAGTTCTAAAATGAACTATGAGGTCTATCAATACTGCAGTGTAAGTACTGTGTGCTTTCAGATAATTTAACACATAATCAAGTCCTATATCATTAGGTATTACAGTAAATAGGGATTGAATGTCAAAAGTCACAAAAGTACAACTAGAGATTCTATCATGGTGTCCAATACATTCATACAAATCAATCAAAAATTGCTTGGAATCCTTCAAGACTGTAACATTGTCATTCAATACACATCTCAGATGTTTCTCCACAAAAACTGAAAGGTGTTCAGTTACCCATCCACGCCAGAAACTATGGGTCTCATGGGTGGGTTCTTCATATTTTTGTGTACCTTGGGGAGACCTTGTATAATCGGTATAGTGGGTGTATAAATCATAAGGTATCCATATAGCTCCTTATTTATTAAATTACTTCTAAGAATATCATAAAGCGTGTCATGAATATATCTGACAAGAGAGTGAACCTGTTCCATGGAAGTAGGTTCATAGAACCTGTCCTGTAACATGGAGGACATAGCCTCCGTATAAAATGACATATCCAATACTACAACTTTCCCACCTTTATCAGCTGGTCTAATTATAATGGTAGGATCATTCTGCAATTTCCTCAGACACTGACGTTCCCGAAAGCTCAAGTTATCCCGCCTCTTCTGTTTTTGGGGTCCCAGTTGAGTATTATAGTAACTATACAATTCCTCCTCTGTTAAGTTAAGGAATGCTTCAACTAATGGGTGGTGAGTTGGTACAAAATCACTTAAATTCTTAAAAGCAAACTTCCTGCTCTGTGCTGATTCTTTCTCAGATTCATTATAAATGAATCTAAGCATTACATTCCTACAAAAAAGTTTTAAGTCCACCATTGTATCAGTCAATTTGCTCTGGCTTTTAGGAATAAAATTCAAACCTTTGTTTAATAAACTGATATCATCATCTGTTAGGGTAATGTGGGACAAATTATAGATTAACGCTTGTTGTTCCACATTCTCTTTAAAGTCTGATGGGGCATGAAATCCCCTGATAATTTCCTATTCTGTCTGCCCCTGCTCATGGAGCAAGGTCTGCGAGGACCTTTCTCCATGCGCACTGGCAGAGGAAAAGTCAAATCCAAACTTGAGAGCTTGCTGGAATCAGTCAAAGTAGTAGTTTTCTTAGGTTTAACAACAGGCTCTGATCCTTCTTTTGTAGAAACAGGTCTATTCTTAACCACATGTACTTCAGGATATAAGTTGTTTCTAGTACATGTACTGGGATGTACAATATGAATAACATCCACAGAGTCCTTGCAATTGTCTGTGGTAGTCCCAGCGACAGATGGTATTTCTTCCAAAATACATGCATCATTACTGATGGTGACCCCCCCAGTACAAACTTGGGCTGAGTCCATCTCCACAGGAGTAATGCTGTTATGTCCATTCAATTCAACACCCACATTCATGTCGTTTGTTACACTATCACTTGTAACATCGTTGATAAAATTAAAGTGTGTAGATTCCTTTACTTTCCTAGGAGGCATGGGGGTAGAAGGATCCCTATGCATCTGAGACGTTGTAGAGGAATCCTGCCCTGCTCTGGGCCATAAGAATACATTGCCCAATTTAAAATCATTAATATCCCTGGTGGCTTTGTGTTTTTTCTGCTGTAAAAGTTTTCTTTCATACGCTAGCACACAATCTAGCAAGTTCTCAAACAATGGTGCACCCTATGCATCTGAGACGTTGTAGAGGTATCCTGCCCTGCTCTGGGCCATAAGAATACATTGCCCAATTTAAAATCATTAATATCCCTGGTGGCTTTGTGTTTTTTCTGCTGTAAAAGTTTTCTTTCATACACTAGCACACAATTTAGCAAGTTCTCAAACAATGGTGCAACCACCTTATCCGAAAAGTTACTAAACAGCTCCTGCTGTTTGCGCTTAATATTGTCTGTTAACCTAACCTCCTCAGGGAGGAAAAAGTCAATTAGTAGTTGCAAATACTTGCGACTCACCTCAATGGAGCTGTTTAGTAACTTTTCGGATAAGGTGGTTGCACCATTGTTTGAGAACTTGCTAGATTGTGTGCTAGCGTATGAAAGAAAACTTTTACAGCAGAAAAAACACAAAGCCACCAGGGATATTAATGATTTTAAATTGGGCAATGTATTCTTATGGCCCAGAGCAGGGCAGGATTCCTCTACAACGTCTCAGATGCATAGGGATCCTTCTACCCCCATGCCTCCTAGGAAAGTAAAGGAATCTACACACTTTAATTTTATCAACGATGTTACAAGTGATAGTGTAACAAACAACATGAATGTGGGTGTTGAATTGAATGGACATAACAGCATTACTCCTGTGGAGATGGACTCTGCCCAAGTTTGTACTGGGGGGGTCACCATCAGTAATGATGCATGTATTTTGGAAGAAATACCATCTGTCGCTGGGACTACCACAGACAATTGCAAGGACTCTGTGGATGTTATTCATATTGTACATCCCAGTACATGTACTAGAAACAACTTATATCCTGAAGTACATGTGGTTAAGAATAGACCTGTTTCTACAAAAGAAGGATCAGAGCCTGTTGTTAAACCTAAGAAAACTACTACTTTGACTGATTCCAGCAAGCTCTCAAGTTTGGATTTGACTTTTCCTCTGCCAGTGCGCATGGAGAAAGGTCCTCGCCGACCTCACTCCATGAGCAGGGGCAGACAGAAGAGGAAATTATCAGGGGATTTCATGCCCCATCAGACTTTAAAGAGAATGTGGAACAACAAGCGTTAATCTATAATTTGTCCCACATTACCCTAACAGATGATGATATCAGTTTATTAAACAAAGGTTTGAATTTTATTCCTAAAAGCCAGAGCAAATTGACTGATACAATGGTGGACTTAAAACTTTTTTGTAGGAATGTAATGCTTAGATTCATTTATAATGAATCTGAGAAAGAATCAGCACAGAGCAGGAAGTTTGCTTTTAAGAATTTAAGTGATTTTGTACCAACTCACCACCCATTAGTTGAAGCATTCCTTAACTTAACAGAGGAGGAATTGTATAGTTACTATAATACTCAACTGGGACCCCAAAAGATAACTTGAGCTTTCGGGAATGTCAGTGTCTGAGGAAATTGCAGAATGATCCTACCATTATAATTAGACCAGCTGATAAAGGTGGGAAAGTTGTAGTATTGGATATGTCATTTTATATGGAGGCTATGTCCTCCATGTTACAGGACAGGTTCTATGAACCTACTTCCATGGAACAGGTTCACTCTCTTGTCAGATATATTCATGACACGCTTTATGATATTCTTAGAAGTAATTTAATAAATAAGGAGCTATATGGATACCTTATGATTTATACACCCACTATACCGATTATACAAGGTCTCCCCAAGGTACACAAAAATATGAAGAACCCACCCATGAGACCCATAGTTTCTGGCCATGGATGGGTAACTGAACACCTTTCAGTTTTTGTGGAGAAACATCTGAGATGTGTATTGAATGACAATGTTACAGTCTTGAAGGATTCCAAGCAATTTTTGATTGATTTGTATGAATGTATTGGACACCATGATAGAATCTCTAGTTGTACTTTTGTGACTTTTGACATTCAATCCCTATTTACTGTAATACCTAATGATATAGGACTTGATTATGTGTTAAATTATCTGAAAGCACACAGTACTTACACTGCAGTATTGATAGACCTCATAGTTCATTTTTTAGAACTGGTCTTGGAGAACAACTTATTCATGTTCCAAGACCAGATCTATAAGCAGCATGATGGCGTAGCTATGGGCACTCCATGTGCAAATAGCTACGCCAACATGTTCCTTGCATATTGGGAGGAACATGTTTTATTTAAGAATGCACTTTTCTGTGAACATGTGGTGTTCTACAGAAGGTTTGTTGATGACCTTTTGTTCTTTGAATGGAACATCAGAACAGCTGGAATCAATGCTATCCATTATGAATGATTTAACTACATTCCTTACTTTTACCATGAACTATTCCACACATAGAATTGATTTTTTAGACCTATATATTGAGAGATTAACAGATGATATGATAAATACGGGGGTCTATCATAAGGCATGTTACTGCAATTCCTTGTTATTAAGGTCTAGTATGCACCCACAATTTGTTTTTAAGAATATAATGAAAGGACAGGCCATTAGAGCCTCGAGATTGAACCCCACTGAACAGGATTTATCTCAGAATTAGACAATCTGAGAAATAGATTACTGACCGGGATACAAGGATAATGAGATTATACCATACATGGAGGAAGCATACATGTCACGCACCACTTCAGGTGCACCATACTTTGGACCCAGGGTCCAAGATCAAACCGTTGGAGATCATATGTTAAATAGATCTATTAAATTTTCTACTCTGTATACTTCTGATCAATATCAGTTAAAGGAAATTATTAGCAAACATTGGGATATTCTCCTGGTTGATGATGACTTGAAACGCATTGTGGGGGAGACACCAAATTTCCTATTTCGGAATAAGAGCAACCTAAAGCGATTGCTTTGTCACCCCAGACATGATAGGATTATGAAGAACACTGGTCACACTAAACCCTGTGGTCACTGCAACTTCTGTTCATTTATTGATAGCAGTGAGGTGTTTATACACCGGATTTACACACCATTTTCTCCATCAAGGCAGATGCAGATTGTATGACACCTAATGTGGTGTATTTAGCTACTTGTCAGGCATGCCCGAGTTTCTATGTTGGTAAAACTAACCGACCGTTAAGGGATAGAATGAGAGCATATTTACCACATGAGAAAGGGCACTTTACACAATGCCTTAGCAAAACATATAACCACCAATGACAATGATCATACTTTCTTGTTCCGGGTCCTAGAGATAATTGTTGTGAATAAGAGGGTGGTAATACTATGAATCTTACTGAATCTAAGGAGACTGACTGGATCATTCGTTTGAAAGCTGATAGGGGCATGGGTTGAATGATAGAGCTTCTATAAAACCTAAGCTGAGACAACGAGGCACATAAAATGAACTATCATTTATTTGTATATGTTCTTGATTATGTATTTTATCAATATTAACTTATCAGAATGTTTGTTTACATGTTTTAGGTCACTATGCAAGTTTTATATATTTTTTCTTACTTTACATTAACATGTTTATATATGGGAGAGTTCTTTAAATTCTCCAGCATTGCTTTTAATTGTTTAAATTGTTTTAATTGATTAATTGAGCTGCTTATATAAGGGGAGGTCTACTGTGACTTTTATACAAGGATCTGAAGAAGCTGTAATGGTGAAAGCGCTCATCCGTATGTTATAAGTGCACATTCTTGGAATTAAATTTGGAGTTTTGTTCTTACTTCTGCTGTACTCCGCTTCCTTTGTGACTTACATTATATCTACCTCACGGAACTACAGTGTTTGCTTGCTGAGCAGTGGATTTTACTTTACTTTATTTTTTATAAAGAATAAAAGTGTAAAATGGGCAGACTTAGGAGAAAAAGTAACAAGATGGGAGAAACAGACTGATTTAGAACTGTCAGAACAAGGGATACAGAAACAAAAACTGAATTGGTTGACACAGACACATCCAGCTGTACACTTGCAATCTAGCGAGGACAGCTGATTAGCATTTTTATTAGAAGAAGAAGAAAAGGCCTTATGTGAAATTCCAACAACTCTTTGGTCAACAGGCAAGTCAGATGTAGGACTTATTCGAATAGCAGAACCAGTTACAATTACCCCAAAGTCAGCTTTTAGACCACAGAAAAGACAATACCCTTTGAGAAAGGATGCAGAAATAGGAATTAAGCCTATAATAGCAGCATCACTCAAAGAGGGAGTACTGGTAGAATCTCCTGATTCACCATGTAATACACCCCTATTTCCTGTTAAAAAAGTGAATGGGGAATGGTGGATGGTACAAGATTTACAAGCTGTAAATAATGCAGTAATACCTAGAGCACCTACGGTGCCAGACCCACATACCTTGTTAAATGATCTAAAACCACAACATAAGTATTTCTCTGTGATAGATATCAGCAATGCTTTCTTCTCGATACCTATACATCCTGATAGTCAATATTGGTTTGCATTTACATTTCAGGGTAAAAGGTATACATATACTCGACTACCACAGGGATATTGTGAGAGTCCAACAATATTTGCACAAGAAATGGCTAGCAACCTGGCAGGGTTTACCCCACCGGGAGGTAGTCAAATTCTATTTTATGTAGATGACATCTTGCTAGCAGCCCCCACCCAGCAACAATGCAGGGAAGATACTGTGGCGTTATTGAAATTTTTAGCAACACAAGGACACAAAGTAAACAAAAGTAAGTTACAACTTTGGAGAAAACAAGTTAGATACTTAGGATATGTAATATCCAATGAGGGTAGAATACTAGATGAGGAAAGAAAAACAGCAATTTTGCAAGCACCTAAACCAGCAACCAAGAAGGAAATTATGTCTTTCTTGGGTATAACTAATTTCTGCCGGAGCTGGATACCAAATTATGCTTTGGAATCTGCTCCACTGACTGACTTGATATATAAGACACCAATGGCAGCACAAGATATTTTACAATGGACAACCCAAGAAGAAACGGCTTTCTGCAGGTTGAAGCAGTTGATAGCTTCTTCATTAGTTTTAGGACTTCCAAATTATCACAAACGTTTTTTTCAGACCGTAGATTGCAAACAAGGATATATGATGTCAGTATTGACGCAACAACATGGGGACAAGCAACGCGCCATAGCCTACTATTCATCACAGTTAGACCCAGTGGCGTGATCTTTGCCTCACTGTGTACAAGCAGTAGTTGCAGCCACAATGGCAGTACAGGCTTCAGCCTCAGTGGTGTTATTCCACCCTCTCACATTGAGAGTGCCTCATGCAGTTGCAATAATTTTACTGCAAGAAAAAGTGGCATACCTTTCTCCTGCTAGACATCTTTCATGTATGACTATACTGCTGAGCCAACCTTATATGACAATTGAATGATGTACGACATTAAATCCATCAACATTACTTCCAACTCCTGCGGATGGCACACCACACAGCTGCCTGCAGGAAATTGAACAGTTAGCTTTATCTAGACAAGATCTCACAGATATGCCCTTGGATAATGCCGAGGTGACATATTACGTGGAAGGCTCATGCAGAAGGGGTCCTACAGGGAAGAATCTGGTAGGGTATGCAGTAGTTACAGACACTGAAATTCTAGAAGCCCAATCCTTACCACATAACTTATCTGCACAAGCAGCAGAATTAATAGCTTTGACGAGGGCATGTACTTTAGCAAAAAACAAGTGTGTAAACATATATACTGACAGTCAGTATGCTTTTTCTACAGTACATGTATTTGCACAACAATGGAAAAATAGAGGAATGATAACATCTAGTGGAAAACCTATTAATCATGCGCAATTTATTTTGAAGTTATTAGAATCTATTCAGTTACCTACCGAAGTAGCTATTTGTAAATGTGTAGCTCATACAAAACAACAGGATAAGATTTCAAAAGGCAATGCACGAGCTGATGCAGCTGCAAAGCAAGCAGCCTCAGACTCAGAAACTTTACTTTTAAATGAGGAATTACAACCCTCTGAGATTTTAGATTTAGACATGTTAAAAACAATGCAGACGCTTACTACAAAAGCAGAAAAACAGAAATGGGTAAAACGAGGTGCAATTCTTGAGAATGGACTGTACATTTCCAAAGAAAGAAAACCGATATTGCCATCTAATTTATTTAGATATGCAGCTTTGTTGAGCCATGGGCAGTGCCATGTCTCAACAGGGGGGATGGTACAGTTAGTAAATCGAATATTCCAAACATATGGATATACAAACTACACAAAAAAATTTGTGCAGCTTGTCATACTTGTAACAAGCATCATGCACAAGGGGCATTTAAAACCAAGCAAGGAAGTTTTCCTATACCACCGTATCCGTTCCATACTATTTGTATGGATTTCATAGAATTAAATAAATGTGAAGGGAAAAAGTTTTGTTTAGTTATTGTAGACATGTTTTCCAAATGGGTAGAAGCTTTTCCAACCAAAAACCCAGATGCAGCAACAGTGACGAAAGCCCTGATAAAAGAAGTAATTCCTAGATTTGTCATTCCGGAAAGGATTTATAGTGACAACGGCACACATTTTGTAAACCAGACAATCCACCAACTTGGGAGATTTTTTGGTATCTCCTTAAAGAACCATTGTGCTTACCACCCACAGTCAGCAGGACTGGTGGAAAGGTACAATGGTACCCTCAAAAGTAAGCTTAGGAAGCTAGTTGAGGAGACCCAAAAGAATTGGATACACTGTCTGCCTTTAGCACTGCTGAGCATGAGAACGGTTCCAAATGTAAAGGGTTTGACTCCCTTTGAAATGTTTTTTGGGAGAGCATATTATGTGCCTCAGTGGAAAGCTCTCATGCCTGCAGAGCAAGAGGCTGACAGTTCATTAGCTAGTTATATGAGGAAACTGTTAACAAATAAATCTGTTTTGCAGTTTAACTCTTTTTCAGATAAGGAACAGACCAGACCGGCGGAAGCAGTCTTGGCCCCAGGGACGTACGTTTGGCTGAAAGTGACGAAAAGGAAGAATTGGGCGAGTCCAAAGTGGGAAGGACCGTACCAGGTTCTGTTGGCAACGCCTACTGCAGTCAGAGTGGCCGAGAGGACGTCTTGGGTTCATTTGACACACTGCAAACCGGTAAAGAACTTTCAACTTGATAAAAACTTTGACTGATACACAACCAGACCGAGATGGCCAAAAACAAAGTGAATAGAAATCTAGATCAGCCCCAGAGATGTTGCATAATCATTTTGTTGAGTATACATTTATTGACTGTAATTGTGACAATTTTCCTCTTGTTGTGGTTTATTCTACACACAACCACACAAGTGAAAGTGGGAAGGCGTGATGAAACATCTATAGACTGGCATCCAAATTTTAACACATACCTAGCCATGAAACATGTATATGCAGACACTATGAACATTTCAAATTGCTGGGTTTGTACAGCTATACCAACAACATATGGAGGACTGATAATATCCGCTGTCCCTTTAGGGATAAATGAGACTTGGGAGAATTTACTCTTCGATACAGGAACTGTGAGATCACAGGACAAAATAGTTTTATTATTACCTGTCACACAAAAAGGAATTGTATGTTTTTATAAAAATGATACCCTCCAGGTGGGCTGGAGCAATTGTAATATAACCATATCTTACCGATGTTACATTAAGAATAGTAATGGCAATACTTTTTGCAATACTAATTATGACTCATATTTGAACTCATTGAAAACAACCATGAATGACATTCGCAAGAATCCAGTTTTGTTTAAACAATTGTCAGTTATAGATCTGAAAATGTTTCATGCAGGGCTGATGCGTATTAGTACTAAAGTAGAAAACTGTTATTTTATTTGTGGGAAAAAGGCGTATAAATGGTTACCTGAGAATTGGTCCGGCAGTTGTTTTTTGGGTTACTTGGTTTTGGCAATAAGACATACTGCAGAATTACCTTTGGGTAAGATACGACACGTGAGAGAAGCAGCCCGAAAACCCGAAGGTCCATTTGAAAAACCTGTGAATCCAGTTAGAAAGATCGAAGCTGGCTGGAAAGACCACAATTCAGTGAAAGATAAAAGCAAATTGACTCATATGGACTTGAGTGACAGTGTTATATCTTGGGCAGGAATATTCCCAGCCTATGGAGCAGTCAAATCGATCTGGGAGCTGAGAAAGTTGTCGAAACTTCTCGAAGTAATGAGTAATTCAACTTTTTCCGCCTTAGAACTGGTGACTGATGAACTGAATGCAATGAGAACTGTTGTGCTACAAAATCGGATGGCTCTTGACTTCACCCTAGCGGCGAGAGGTGGTACGTGCGCGCTTATCAAAGAAGAATGCTGTGCGTACATACCAGATAATAGGCATGAAATTAATAATCACCTAGAGGTAATTCAGCAAGTATCGGTCATGACTGAACCAGGCCCAAACCCACTGACGGACTTTTTCCAGAATCTATTTGGGGGGTGGGGTTCCATCCTAATGAATATTCTGATTGCCATTTGTGTGGGTATACTCCTAATAGGAGCATGTGTTTGCTGTGGAATTCCCTGCATGAAAAGATTAATCAAAGATTTTATTGATGTATCTGTTACTGAAACTTTGTACCAAGATATTGAAATTGAAAAGTTGATCTCAGATGACATTTTTTCTGAAGTATAGATTGAATGACTCACCTAGCTGAAAATCCTAAGTGGAAAAGGTTAGGAGATGAAATGACACTATGCATACTTCAAAAGAGAATAAAAAGTATTAATGGGGGGAAAATGTTAGAAAAATGTGTATTTGAATATATGAGAAATGCTAGTTTAAAAGCAAAGTAGTATATAATGCATTTTATTCTATTAATCATATAATAGTAAGGATTAATTCATGTGTAAATGTAAGTGGTTTTGAAACTGCAGTGTGGCTTGAAGCAAAACTGACCTTCGACCCTGGCAGATGCTACCTTAGCAAGTTTAATGTTTATGCTTTTCACAAGTGATTATCTGCTGGGTCAGGAAATTAAATGTGTGAAATAATGAAATCTTCTGCTCTTTCCTGCTGGAATGATTTGGCCTTGTATTGAGATGAGCACACAGCTGGTAGGAAAGTGTAACAGAGAACAAAGAAGATTATTAAAAGACTGAATCTGCTATTGTATTCGAACTGATATGAAACCTTGAAGAAGTAACTTTACAGAAAGACATTATGTCTGACCAGCTGGATAGCAAGGCCGTATTGTATCTAGAGGAAAAGTTTTTTTAAATATATAGCATCAACAGCTTTATAAATAGAAGACTGTAAGCTAAAGTGATGTAGATGCCCTGTGACATATCACGTCAGTAAGGTGGGCATAGCTTAAATGTTAAACCTATATAAAATTGTGTGCTTCGTGTTTCATGTCAGACAAAATTCTGTACTTGTACGTTTTTTGCCTCCTGGTGTACACTAGTAAACTTTTAAATCTGAACCATCTGTGTATTGAATTCTTGATTTTATTTAACATATGGTGATAGAGGGTTAATGTGGAGCAGGATATTGCAGGTATTTATTGGGTTACAGAGTCAATGGAGGTTGCCACATATTTTGTTGATTCATTTAGGGGAGAATGATTTAAGTAGGGTTCCGAAAAGGCAGTTGGTTTATCACATTTGTGAGGATGTGTTAGCACTGAGAAGGATGTATCTGTCATTGGTTTTAATTTGGTCTGAGATTATTCCCCAGTTGGTGTGGAGGGAGGCAAGGAAATTTGTGGCAGTGGAGATCTCGGAAGTATGTTAATTTTACATTGACAAAATATTTGAAGGAAATTGGGGTGCATACAATACGGCATGTGGAGTTTGAGAGCAGGGATCCTGTATGGTATAGGTCAGATGGAGTTCATCTCAATGAATTTGGACTTGATTTATTTAACCTTAACCTGGGTTTGATAGTGGAGGATCTGTTGAAAAGTGGTATGGTCTGAGGGGGAACAGCCCTTTTGAACTGGTGGGTGGAGAAGAGGGTCAGGCTTCTGTTCCCCCTCAGCAGGATATTTGAAATTGAGGTGGTGATTTGATGGTGGATGACTTGGAATCGAAGTATGGAATTGATGATATTAAGGTGAGCGGGGACACTGCCTTTATGATTACAATGATAAGTGAGCAACTGGGGGACACTGCTTATCCAAGGGTGAGTGGGTATGCTGCCCTTTTGTGTAGGTATCTTATTTGTTGCAATGTTTGATTCTGTGTGTTTCAATAAAGTTTTATGTTTTTTATTTCTTTCCATTACAATAAAGGTTGTCAAATGTCTGTGGGTGTCTGTGTAGTTTTTAATAGGACCATGTGAAGTTTGGAACAGACGAATTTGTCAAGGGATGATCTTGTTATGGCTGGAGTGGGGGGGGGAGCTGGGAAGTAGGAAGATATGTAAGTTAGGCTTTGTGTCAGTAGGGAATGCTTAGGAAAGGGTTAATTAAGTTGGGTGCTGAGGGAGGAAGTGAGGTAAGGCTAAGGGGTGGGTCTTAGGGAGTTTTTGAAGGGGGAACTTGTGTGAGTAAGCACATTTTGGTGTGGTCTTGTTGCCCTCCCAGCCCAACCCGTTTTGGTGATGGTTTGAATAGCAGAGAAGAGGGTCAGACTTGGCCCTCTTCTGTTCCCCCTCAGCAGGATATTTGGATTTGAGGTAGTGATTTGATGGTGGATGACTTGGAATGGAAGTATGGAACTGATGACTGATGATATTAAGTTGAGTCTTTATGATTACAATGATAACTGAGCAAGTGGAGAACCCTGCTTATCCATGGGTGAGCGGGTACACTGCCCTTATGTTTATTTGTTGCAATGTTTGATTCTGTGTGTTTCATTAAAGTTTTATGTTTATTATTCCTTTCCATTACAATAAAGGTTATCAAATGTCTGTGGGTGACTGTGTCGTTTTTATTAGGATCGTGACAATAATAATTTTTCCTTTATCATGGCTTAACTCCAGAGTGGATTGCCACTGTTTTATGGAGGCAGTAATATAGTTTATCAGTATAGGGTGCATCTTATATATTTTAAGCACTCTTTTATTCATGAATGTGGGATACATTCAGATGCTTTTTTGTAGTCTGTCCATGCCATACTTAGATTCTTCCCCTTTTTGCAGTTCTGTGCTATGACTTTATTTAACAACAAATGATCCTTTGTTCTATGTGACTTTCTTTTATTACTCTTTTGTTCTATTGCCATAATTGAGTTTTCTTCTAAATTACTATAAACTCTGTTGGCATCAAATCCGGTGTATACTTTATATGTTGCTGGAAGGCAAGTTAGTGGTCTATAGTTTTTTAATGTAGCTTGCTGGTTCACTCTTAAGTAGGAGCATTGTTTCTTCTGTTGTTAGCCAGGGTGGCATCTGTTTGGGGTGCACATATAAATAGTTCTTACTTTTTCTTCTAAATGACTATAAACTCTGTTCGCATCAAGTCCAGTGTATGCTTTATATGTTGTTGGAAGGCAAGTTAGTGGTCTATAGTTTTAGGGTAGCTTGCTGGTTCACTCTTAAGTAGGAGCATTGTTTCTCCTGTTGTTATCCAGGCTGGTGTCTGTTTGGGGTGCACATATAAATAGTTCTTACTCATGGCCAAATCTTTATACAAAGATATTAATACTTTTAGCCAGAAGTTAGGTACTGCATCTGGGCCTATGATTTTCCAATTAGAATATTTTCTTAACTTTGGTTCAATCTGTCTGGCCGTTACTTCATTCCATTTCATATCCTATACATTTGAACTTCTTATTTTTTCTTTTACTTCTTCTATCCATTTAGCGTCTTTGTTATGTTCCACAATATGTTGAAAAATATTGATCTGAAATGTATCTCTTTCTTCTTTTTTTGATAGTGTTGCAATTCCTTTTTCCTTGTTTTCGAATTTTCTGTAAATCTTTTTTGGGTCATCAATAAATTGCTTATTTTGTACTTTTCCTTTATTTTCATCTATGTATCTTCTAGGTTTTTCTGTCTGTGCTGATATTTTCAGCTTATTGTTAAATGTAGTGCATGATAAATCCTGATCCATTATAGTACCGCACATTGCTTTTATCACTTCTATCTTTCCGAGTATTTTCTATCGTTCCCATATGGCTTTTCAGGTGCTTTAGGTACTAACTGACTTTGGGTTGTCAGCATCACTGCTCAGAGCTTCATTGCTCTCAGTATAGAGCTGTCTAGTACTGAGTATGATTCTGAATGTACTAAGAAGCCTAAATAATTTGTTTATATGACAAGGAGGATCTGGGTCTTTTTCCTGACTTATTATAAATTTATTTTGATAAAGTGATAGAAGTAATGTTGTAGAACAACACCAACAAATGACTGCTTGCAGTGCAAGCTACCTTGCACTGTTTGTGTTTGCAGTTTATGCTGTAATTGCACTCCCGGATACTAAATAATACTCTTGAGTTTTAACTATACTACTACTTAAGGCTGCAGTCTTTGCAGAATGTGGACTGGCTGTGCTTGTACCATTTGATAACAGCCTTGTATTTTTATGATATTGAGTGTGGAGCAAGCCTTGGCTAGCCACTGCAGTTAACAATCAAAAAGGGCTTACAGTATGTACTTTAAAAAATGCATTTCAGCAGCTGAGTATAGAACTGTAGTATTATCAGCAAACTAGTGAAGCATGGTCTTATACATAGTGTGATGTAAACAAAAACTGAGAAATATAATTAAAAGCAGCAGAGTTACGGTAAAGCATTGAGGTAATCCAACAGCTGTTGGTTTCTAAAGATGACAGGAAGAAGATATCTGATTTCATTTTAAATTGTGGGATGATCTGTGGATGTATTACTTGAATCCACTACACAACATCTTCCATACCTTCTTTAGATAACATGTTCAGTGTTTGGTTATGGTCTGTGATGTGGATATGACAGAGAAAGGCTGACAGCTCCAGATGATTTACCTTTCTTAGATTACTTTTGATGTAATTAGTAATGGCAACTAGCGCAGTATAAATTATTCATGGGAATTTGAAAACATGTTGCTTTTCAGAGCTAAGAAAGTGTTGCTGACATATGAGCAATGGCTGATGACTGTTGTCATAATATTTTGCAATGAACACTGTACTGCTATTGATTGAGAGTTGCAAAGTACCCACCATGAATTACCTTTTTGTATTGGAATCAAATGTGTAGCTATCACAACTGAAGCTCCTAAATTAATTTTTAGGCTTCAATACATAAACTATATAACTGCACTATATACTACGGGGGCAGTTATTTTCAGGAATACTAGTGAGAGCTCATTAGATCCTGCTGAAGACATTTTTTTAAAGTTAAGCAGCAGATTGAGAGTATTCTTACAAAAATTAGGTTTAAATGTAAAAAGCTCATGACTTTGCACCTAATCCATTGTGCCAGATGTCTTTTCCCTTCTGTTGATGGGACTGTGCAAGTTCTGAAAAGGTTATAGAAATCTTATGTTTTCTAGTATCTCGTTTCCTTCAGGTGACTTGGAAGTGGTGGCGGAGATGATACCTCTCAACATCTTAGTAGAAGAAATCTGGACAATGCCTAAAATAACGGGGAGACAAAGGTTTATTTATTCATTTATCCTTTGTTGACCAGATTTTAACCACTAGGCTAGTAGTCTCCTTTCGTTGGAGACCCAAGGGGAAATTTGACCATGGCATTGGTGAACTTTACCTACTCTTTTCTATAACAATAAAAATATTGGAAGGGTACAACGGCAGATACCAGTGCCTTGCATAAACAAGGCTATATCTCAGTTCTTATAGTCACATAAATACGTTTGTCCATTCCTTATCCATGGTGAAGTGAAGACTGTCTGTGGAACGAGGTGTTGATGTTTGTTCAAGCGCCAAAAGGCTCTGATAAAGTTTAAGTAACCTGTGAGACTTTATGTGACTATAAGAACTGAGATATAGCCTTGTTTATGCAAGGCACTGGTATCTGCCGTTGTACCCTTCCAATATTGTTATTGTTATTTGTTTGCGTTCTTTCTATAGGAAGAGGTACCTACGAGTTAGTGACAGTATTTTTGTTTTTACTCTTTTCTATGGGTGTTGTGGGATCTTTTACATCCATCTGAGCAGCCACCAACTGAAATAGATGGGGCCTCAGCCTAATGCCTCATCTGAAATTTGCTAGAGTAACAGGATTTGAGTTAGCATGCATTTTCTGAAGGATATGAAGTCTAAAACTCAAATGTATGTCATTATTTAGTGAATTTAAACCTCAGTGATTTGCAAATAAACCAAAAAATGTATGAGGAAAACAGCAAAAATAAGAGGAAAACATAGACATATTGCAAAATCTGCACAGTTGAGAGGCATGGTTGAGTTGTGCAGTGGTTGATTAATTCACTTGTTTGAAAGGCTTTGTGTGTGAGACTATTACATTATATTATTGCTTTTCACTTCCATGAATTTAGATGTCAGCAGTTATTTCAGTTGCAATTAGTTTTCCTGGTATGGTATGTTACCCATGTCATGTAGCTTTAGTTTATTAGCTGGCTCATCTGAGATGTGATTCAGGGTTGAACATATTTTAAGTTTCATTATTCTAACTGAAGTGTGACCATTTAGGATAACTAAATAAAAGAGAAAACAGCACTACAATAAAAAAATAATGAAGAAAGCGCACAACTCCAGTTTGTACCAAGGACAGCTGCCCCCTTTACCTCACCCTTGCTACACTACTATTTTACCCAATAAACATTGTCAATATCCTTGCAAAAAATGTAGTGTTAGCTTTACCCCAAGATGTTTACTCAAAGCTAGGAAATCAAAACAGAAACGCAATCCAAAACTCAGAACCAAAGAACGTGGCCAAGAAGCGACACCAGCGACACCAGCAGCTCGAAATAATTCTTTAATTAAGTACAAACACCACCCTTAAAAACAAGCGCTTTCGCTCGGTGTAGTACCGAGCTTTATCAAGTTATTCAAATAGCAAATGGTCTAGATTATATTCTGGTACTACTTAACAGGTTAATTGACTGATTTAACCACGTGGTTTTTAGTACCAGTATATAATCTAGACCATTTGGCTATTTGAATAACTTGATAAAGCTCGGTACTACACTGAGAGAAAGCGCTTGTTTTTAAGGGTGGTGTTTGTACTTAATAAAGGAATTATTTCGAGCTGCTGGTGTCGCTGGTGTCGCTTCTTGGCCACGTTCTTTGGTTCTGAGTCTATTCAAAGCTCCCAAATATCTGAATCCCTTATCCCTAAAAATCATTTACTGAAAGTGCTAACCAAGACCAAAAAGACTTTCTGACAGTATACCTGTCTAATGAAGTGTGTTAAAATGCCCATGTATTCCCATTCCTTATACTGTTTAATCAAAGCTTAACTACTGAATTTGTCCTCAATGAGTAGCCACTGTAGTGGTGATCTCCCTCCACTAGTGTGACCTTATAACATACCAGGGTAATTACAAACCCATAAGCCTTACAAGCTTCATCTGCAAAGTCGTGGTATATATTAGAACTGACCTGATAAAATGTGATACCAATAATCTTAAATGACTTGAACCCCCCACCCCCCAGCAGTTTGGTTTTCTGAAGGATTGAGCCCATCTATTTACTCTAGTAAAGCTCTTCAAAAGGGTTAAGGAGGTTGCAGATGGTGGCCATGCAATACATGTGGCATATCTTGATGTGGTTAAGCTGTAAACACCATTTGCCATGTTTGCATCATAAAAAAGGTAAATACTTCAAAAATCAACCTTGTATGTTGCATGAAAGTGACAAGCAGTGCCTGTCAGTACATGATAATGAGACATCTCCATTTTGGTATTTACTTTCCAGAGCCCCACGAACAATGCCAAGTCATCTCTGTCCACAGAGTTTGCAAGCAATTGCAAGCAAGGGTTTGTTGATAAGTCACACCAAAACACTCAAACCAGAATGAAATCTTCCTAGTAAACTCTTGATGAACTAAAAATGGGTTCAAACTAAATGCCAAAAACTAGTTTTATCACTTTTGGTAGACAACCCTTTTCCCCATCATAGAGTTTAGAACACTAAAAATGAGAATATAGTTAGGGGCCTATCAGGGGCCTAGTTATCAGTCCAAGTAGCAAGACCTATAATTGGGATGATAGTCTAATTTCTTTAGTAAGAAAGTCATTTTATTTAGCCAAGAAAATTGTCAAAGGAATATTATCAAGGTCTAAAGAGGTAATTGCTCCCTTATTGATCAAACCATTTAAAGATTAGAAGGACTCCAAAGGTTCTTATTCAAAAATATTACAGGACTAAAGCTTCTGAGCTACCAAGAGAGGCTGGCAGCTCTATCCCTTAATTCAATGTCTTATAGACTTTTGAGGGGAGATATCGATCTCACTTATAGTGCCATTAGAGAGTAAAATGTCCTGGACCTCTTGTTTCTCCACATGTCTAATATCTCCACCAATACTAGTACCAGGGACATAAATCCTCAGCAACAGATAAATTAAAAACAATTGATGGCCAGGATTATAACCTGATGTCTCCCAAACCCATGGAATAAATGTCCCCTTCATGTTAAATAGTGTGAATCGCTATCTTTTTTTAAACATAAACAGAAAAAGTAAATGGGTGTCTATGAATTTACTCTGGGATTTTCTGGCATAGCACTATTGGAGAAATGAGGTGTGGCCTGATAGGGAACATGCAAGGTGAGAATGGTCGTAAGTCTCAGTGCCGTGGGAATATCTATGAATCTATACATTTATTAGCAAACTCAAAAGACATTCCTTATCCTTTTGTAACAATTTAAAATGGAACAGATGTGACTTCAGTTAAGATGCAATTTGCAAACTGATGTTTTATAAAGCAGCAAACACTGGTGATTTAATAACTTTCTTCCAATTTAATATGCTATAAGACCACTGCTAGTTTTTTAAACATTGATTTCTTCATGTTAACAATGTAATCTGTCTTTTCATTTCAGAATTTATGATGTGTAACTGGTTATTTGCATACTTGGCAAAATAAATGTTTCATGAATAGGTTCTGTGAATTACTTACTTCAATAAATTTTAAATAGCCATTTGTTGCATCAGTATTCTCAAAGGAATAAATTTAAATCATTATTGTTCACACATCTTACTTTGCCTTTGTCGTATAAAACATCCCACTCATTCTAATTTGCAAAATGGACAGTCTAAATTTCATAAGTTGCTACTGCACTTTTAATTTACTTCATCCATCCATCCATCCATCCATCCATCCATCCATCCATCCATCCATCCACCCACCCACAACCCATTTGTCCATTTCTGCACATGGGGTCAGGGTGCCACTTCAACAGTAACAATCATCTAGAGCCAAGTTCACACCACTGTGTGGTTCATATAATTCATATAATCATACGCTCAACAACTTAAAAATAACCTATGACAGTAATAAATTTGAAATGTCATGACAGTAAAGCATAATTGCATTATCTTAAAAATTTGCAAGCCTCAGATTACATAAACATTTCTGTCTTTAATTAAGGTCTTCAGAAAAAAAAAAAAAAGTAAATCAAGTGACTTTTGTCTGTTCTTCCAAGAATAACTAAACAGCAAACCATTTCACAACTACATACTAAAAGCTAAAAATGTGTGCCCAGCAATTACATTCCCTTTCTTGAATGAATACACATCAAATTCTCATTGTGATGAAAAAAATATACAGGGTACATAAGACATTGCAAGCACTCCCTATGACTCCATCTATTTATGATTTTGCAGAAAATCCCTGACTTTGTCTATGTTTTTTGCTGTGTCCTCCATGTTTGATTTTCTGATAATCACTGAGGTCAGTAGTTCAGTAGTTAGTCAATAAAGCATTGCATTATAGTTTCATACTTCTGATTGACGTCAGACAATACCTTGTATGTCAGACATAGTTTCCCAAAAACAGCCTGTAAGAAACAGAATACAGGAATAGGATGTTGAGCTGGTCTGCACAGGATGTGTTACTTATGCCCTGTATTCTTTTAGTGAGGAACCTTTGTGGATGTTCTAGTTGTTGGATGTGCCTGGTTAGATACATACCAAAGGGGACATTGTACTCAATGATAGGTCTGATGAATGCTATATATTGTGGAACAGTGACTTCATTGGATGTAAATGCCCTACCTTTGTCTATAAGTTGAAAAATGTAGACTGATTTCCTCACTACTGTAGACACATGATTCTCAAAGGGTAGATTACTGTCTACATGTGTCCGTAAGTGCCTTACTACTGGGTTGACTCTTAGAGGTGTGTTTTCAATATGATACCTAGTGGGGGTGGATGATCTCCCAAAGGATATTATCATGGATTTCTTGGCAATTAGTTTTAGTCTATGGCTGTGACACAAATTATTTGTTTGTGTCAGCCCTTCCTGGAGAACATTAGTGTTGGTGGGGATTCTATGATTGCTCCTAATTTTAGTTTTAGTCTATGGCTGTGACAAAAAATATTTGTTTGTGTCAGCCCTTCCTGGAGACCATTAGTGTTGGTGGGGATTCTATGATTGCTCCTAATTTGTAATCATCTGAAAACGTGGTTAGCTGCAGGCCCTTGACATTAGTCTTGACTTCAGAGAAGTAGATGCCAAAAAGCAGTAGTCTTAGAACTGATACATGAGGGACTTAATTTGTGACTGGCCTCTTTGTAGAGGTAGACTTCCCAATTCCAACTTCCTAGGCCCTGTCTGTGAGCCAGCTGGCTATTCACTGAGTGACATAAGTGTTCATACCTAACCTCTTGAGTTTATCAACAATGTCCAAGTGGAGTATTGTGTCAAATGCATTGGCCAGGTCAATGTAGACAGTGTGAACCATTTTGCCCTCATCTATCGCTTTGATGACCTTCTCAAAGAAGTTTGACAGGTTGAGTAGGCATGACCTGCCTTTGACAAAACCAAATTGGGTTGGGTCCAGTGTCTGGAGGTTTCTTGTGTCATTACTGATCATTTCCAAGATAATTGCTTCCACAGCTTTGCATATGAGACTAGTTAGACATGGTTCTGTAGTTTCCAGGGTCTATAGATGGCCCATCTTTGTGCAGAGGGATGACTGCTGCTGTTTTCCATTTGTGAGCACAAAGCTTATTTGTTGGCTACGGTTAAACAGCAATACTAGAGGCCTTGATAGATCATGTTTCATGCTATTTAGCAGGCATCCTGGGACATTGTCTGGGCACACCGATAAAGTGTTCTTGACCTTCGAGAGAGCATTGTGGTCCCATCCCTGGTGATAATAGGGGGTGTTTTATTTGTTGGTATTTCCTGACGGAAGGTGGAAGGGGAGAAAGGAGTAAAGTTAGACCTGAGTTTGTCTGACAGTAGGTTTGTTAAATCTTCTGGCTCAGTATAGGTGGCTCCATTAAGAATGAGCTCTACAAACAATTCTGTATTTCTTTGAGATTGTGGACATAGCTAAAGAATGCCTTGTGCTTGTGCTTGGCCTGGGAGGACAAATTTACCTCACATTTGGCTTTTGCCCTCTGAGTTGTTTGTTTAGTATGATAAGAGTGCTATTATCCTGCAAGGTGTTACACTCCCTAATATTTGCCATGATTTTCTTCCTTCTGTTATACAGCCTTCTGATGTGATTTTACAGGGTGACTTTTTTGAGTTAGTTCTGTACTTATTCTTGTTGGGTATAGCTGCCTGTGCAGCTATTAACATGCTTGTATATGGTTTCTGTGTGTTCTCAAAGTTTCTTGGGGCATGACATTTTGCCAGGTTATCACTTAATAATAGAAAATAAGCCTTAGAAAAGTTACTAAACATACTAGGGTTAGATGTGTTTCCCAGTTTTATTTTTACTTCAAAGGAGACCATTTTGTGTCTGACCTTACCAGACAGGAAATTACACTAGAGGGTGTACAACATTGTCCCATATTAGAGAGGACCAAGTACAGCACGTCTGCACCCGTAGTTGTTGTACTGACAATCTGGCCCGGGGAGTTTGTATTTACAAAATCCAGGCATCTCTATGCCAGCACATTTGCTGTAGTATATGATTTCCAGTTAGTAGTGGGGTAATTAAAATTGCACATGACTATGATATTGGGTTAGATAAGAAGTGTTTTCAGAAAGCCTAAATACATGTTATGGGTTTCCTGGGTCATAGAAGTAGGCCTGTAATTGCAAGGAAGTGGTATGGGAGTTTGTCTGTGGTGATTTGAACATGGAGAAGCTCAAGTGCATCATCATGTTTGAACAGCCTTGAGGTGTATTTATTTTTGATAGCTGGTTTGAAAGTATGGAAAACATTATAGCCTTGCACTGCCAATGTACTCTCCACAGCTTTAAACCATGTCTCAGTGACTGCATAGATGTCAGCATTCTATAGTGTAAGGAGAGCTTGAAGGTAGTGGAGGCTCTTGTTTACACTGTTGGCATTGAACAGTAACACCTTTAGATTTTCTTGTTTTTGATTTGCTATGTTGGGAGTACTTTCAAATGGGCAAGGACAAAGTTTTAGCTAATATTCAAAATCCTACAGGGGAGAGGTGCAGACCATCCCTGGCAAAGCAGTGTAGTCTGCTGACCATCTCTTACCATGCTGACAAATACTGCACCCCCCTTAGAATGACACCAGAAAATAAGACAATTATTAAATCAGTTATCTTCTGTAGATATTTTAGCATCATCCTTGGAGATGGTAAAATGCTGCCCAGAGCTTAGATGGTAAAATGCTGCCCAGTGCCAAGCTCATACCAGCTCCATGATATCTCTCTTCACATAGTCTAAGGAAGTATGTCTCAGGTCATTTACATGGATTACAACTGAGTCATACTGGTACTTGTGGTTCAATGACCTGAGTGCATGTGCAATGTGGTGGATCCTGGCCCCTGTTAAGCAAATGACCGTGACTTTCTCTTTATTCAGCCTGGTGAGAGGGACACTATTTTGTCTTACAGTGGAATCTCCATTGACTGGAACAGCCTACTAAGCATGAATTAAACTATGAACCTATGAAAGTTATGTGCTCTCTGTCTCTCCCCACACCCCACCCACTCTCCCTCTCTTTTTAGGTCTCTGTCTCTCTCACTCTCACACTATCTCTCTCTTTCTGCCTGCCTCTCACAGATACACAGAAGACAGCACACACATGCACATATGTGAACACATGCCACCCTCCCCCACACACGTAATTACAATAATTTTTCTTCATTTTCATCCATTGGCACTAAATCCAGCTTTTTAAACTGCATTTAGAGAGAGGAAACTGAAAGTCCTTGTATCTGCTGCTACACTTCTTTTAATACTTATTTTTCCTGTCTTATTTTACATTCTCTAAACAGCCTTGTTTAGTGAGCATTAATGAGAATGAAGAGACGGCCTTGTTTTTTTTCCCCAACAATACCTATATGCTACTAGCCTGTTAGAGAATATTCATTCTCCTATAGGACATCATTGTATGTTTTGCCCATTATCAAACAGCTGATAATTAGGCTCAGGTGAAAAACATCACTGTTAAGTCAAGCAATTGAAACAACATCAATGCACTGAGATTAGCCATAAAAATCCAGTGACATATGCTATTAGGAAAAAGAGTTTTCTAGTTTCAAATGACAAGGTTTGCCAATCAGACACATCATTTTTAAATGTCTTAGGCTATTCTTTGCTTAGAAGGTTTCATATTGATGCCATTTTCTGGCATTAGCTGCCCTTTTACTCTGGACAGTAGGAACAACATGGTTTGTGGATTGCACCCCAATGTCTGTTGAAGGCATATGTTCATCATTTCTAATACTAGTATTATGCCTGTTTGTGCTAGACTAAAATTATTTAGTAGCTTGCATGCTAATCAACTGAGTTAATCCATGGCTGTTTTCAAATTTAAGCAGGGCTAGATCATGCAAATGGAAACAACAGTAAATCTTGTTGCCCTGTTTTATAGAATGTGCTGGCATCTTTTCAGTATGCATAACTGATCCAAACTGATACTTTGGAACACACATTATTCAACCAGTTCTAATTCTGGCCTCTAGAGTAAAGTATCCTGTGATTCATTAGCAACACATTAGCTGGTTTTATATAGAACATTCTTGACATGTTCATCAGCTATGATGTGTTAATACTTTCTTAGATTCATATAAATTACAATATTAACCTCTTTCCCAGTAGTCCCACAATGGTTTTAATGCATCTCTTAAATCATATTTTGTTACTAAATGTGGACGATAGCAGAAATGACCGGAGAAAGGAAAAGAGAGACAGCAATAAAAAGCCAGTGTGAGCTTGCCTGTTATAGTAGTGGGAGAGTGTAACAAGGATCACTCTGATCTGCCATCTGGTGCAGGGTGAGTAATGCAGTAACAGTATGACCTATCATATAGACAGAATAGAAGCAATGTAGCTGGATCTGGATGCCAATGTGCACTGATACAGACTCTGTAATTATGTTTATTACACAAGTTGAAGGAGTAAAGGCATACAATATGCAATCCAAGTATGAAAATAACATAACTTTTTAGATCACACCCCATATGGATCTAGGGTTAGATAGACAGAAAAAGACAAGCATACCTCTCAAGCGTACCTCATTACGAGGAACATACCTCATTTGGGGTCTTAAAAAGTTCTCGTTCCTCGAAGTTCCTCAAAGTTCCACATTGAAAGACTCTGTCACACATTCAGTGTTAGGAATTTTTTTAAGTGAAATCCATTGGAAAAAGATATGAATCATATTAATTCATTAAAAGATCTTCTTTTTAAGTATAACCAGCATATTTTAACCATCCTATGACCTTCCTAGTTGAAGTTGTTAGTAAGCCATTAGTATGTGTTCCACATTTTGCCCATTTGTTCCACATTATGAGGGCTAGTGTTCCTCATTGTGGATATGGAAGGTTGAGAGCTAGACAAGTACTGTTCATTGCCAAGGTACAGGGGGTTGGCAAGAAAGCAGATATAAAGGGAGAAATTGTTTATCCATCAGCTCTATTATTTATTTGTTTGTTACCAAGATAATTAAAAGGACCCAGACCACAAGGACAGAGATAAATATGCTTCTAACATGAGGTAAGATTTTGTTGATTAGCATCACTGCTTTTGCTGTTTTAGAGTTATTTACTAATCTAGAATCTCCCAAATATTGTATCGTACATCAGCTGTTTCGCAGTTTTTCTTAAACGGTGACAGACTTTTAATCATCTATCAGAGATACATACTACCGTTATCATCAACATAATTTTCTCCATTCTCTTCATAAGGCTGCGTTGTTGTATTAGCTGTCACATCTCTTGATTCAGTGCCACTGTCCTACTTTCTTCTGTAGTGATGACTGGCCATCACACGTCTTCTGTAATGTAATCCATGCACTTCTTGACTTGACGTTATTTTTTAACTCTTGCTTTTGTCTCCTCTTTATCAAATCCTATGTACCAAATTGTCTTCTGCTTTCCTGCATATATAAGAAACCCACCTTAATTTGATCTCGGTGACCTTTACTTCAGTTGGGAATACTTTGCCTTCTGAACTGATATCCGTATTTCTTCATCTGCTCCACAGGTGTGTATCATGCCACTCAAGTCAGGTATTTTATTTCACTCACATGAAGCTTTCTTACCTGCTCTGTATTTATTGTCCAGGTTTCTGTACCATACAGTAGTAATGGTCATACTACTGTTTTGTATGCTTCACTATCCAGCTTCTTTTATTTTCTTCTGCTGCACACTACCCTTGGTATTCTACTGATTAGCTTCATCACCTTAGATTACAACTTTGACCTCTCCATTGAAGTTTCTCTTCACTTCAGGCACCCTACCCACACAAATGAAGATGTTAACCTGTTACATTATTTTCTTCTTCTATCTCAATTTTCAACTTTTTGTGATTCCTATTTACTGACATAACAGCGCTTCTGTCTTTACTCATTTTAACCCCAAGTGCCTTCAGTTTGGGGTTCCAATCTCCTATCATATGGTGAAGTTCTTAATCAGATTTTGCTTGTGATGCCATATTATCTGCATGCAGCAGCTTTGTTGATCTGTCTCTTCCAACCTGTCTGCTAATCTAGCCAATCACAGTATGAATATCACTTAGCTCAGAGCTGAACCCTGATGCACATCCACTCTCACTGGGAACCCCTGAGTGAGTAGAAACTTTGTCTGTACTTGAGTCAAAGGGTCCTTAAACATAGCCTGCATTAATTCCAACAATGTTTCACAGACACTGAACCACTGCAAGACTGCCCAAATCAACTTTCTAGAGAACCATGCTGTATGTCTTCTCCAAGAATAGGAATGCCTAGTTGTACTCTTTCCTCTACTCAAGCTTCTTCTCCACTATCTGTCTCACTGACAGCTTTGGATCAGATACCCTGCATCCTGATCTGAATCTAAACTAATCATTTTCCATCTTATGTTCTGCTACTTGGCAAACCGGTTCATTAGTCAACCTCTCCAGCACCTTCATGCAGTACAACAGGAGTATGATTAATCTACAGTTGTGAATGCCTTTTTTGCTATTATATACTAGTGCTATAATGCCTATTCTCCAGTCATCTGCGATACATACTGCTATGATTACCCTCAGGTAACATTTTCCCTTAACTCACATACACACACATATAGATAGATAGATAGATAGATAGATAGATAGATAGATAGACACACATGTGTGTGTTTTCCTTTTAACTCGTTCAGTACTTTGATCAATTAGATAGTTAGCTAGCTAGCTACTTTTCTACTGAGATAGTATACCGATCACAGCAGACCTATTGCCAGCAGAGCATGCTTCATCATATCATTATGTCTGGATCATGTCTGCTATAACCTCAAATGAGCCTGTTGCTTCCCTCATTTCATTTTACTTAGTTTGTTCTTACGTCACCTAGAGTGGCTTCTTCATCATTCTTTGTAGAATCGGAATGGGATGCAACTGCTTCTGTGGGGTTTTTGTCATTTGGAAACTGCTGGAAGTACTCTTCCTATCTGCCTTCTATAGCCTCTGGCTCCACAAGACCTATCCTGTTACTTTTCTAAAAGAGAAGGTAGAAGAAAGAGGCAAGGGACAGGTGAAAAGGAAGAACTCAAACTGAATGTTGAAGGATTGAAGAACATTACTGTAAGAAAAAAAGAAGAGAAAGATGATGACTACATGGCTGAAGCTGTGGATGTGCAAAACCAGCTGGATAAGAATTGTATGCTTGCAAATTTAATATGCAGTGAAAACAGTGGTATTAATTAATAAGACTAATATATGTGAAGATCATCCCTTTGTAACAATTGATAGAGTAGAGTTTACTGTATTAGAAGTTGAAGATTCTTCAGAACTGGTTAGAAAAGACATTCTCATAACTGGAGATTCTATTAGAGGAACTGATGCTTACATTTGCAGAGGCAATAATGAGCACCAAATAGTGCTTTGCTTGATACAAGCAAAAATAGAAGATGTGAGACAAGTCTTGAACACCTCAATGTAAGGAAGTATGGATCTGTGTTCACTCAAGTCTGTAGAAATGATTTCATCCACAAGGACTTTCTGACTGTTAGTAGGGAACAGGCCTTTTAGATAGTATATATTTTACTGATGTTAGACTGTATTTTTCACAAATCACATATAGACAGGATAGTCAGGTCACTGTGAATGAAAAGATTTTTTGAGTAAATACCCACATGGAAAAAAATGCCCCGTTTTAAAAAATGGAAATGTGTAGAGCAGCCAAGCCTACTTTTGGGCACACATGTGTTCAGACAGGATGGTGTTCATTGGTCAAGATCAGGGAAGAGAATGTTTAAAGCAGATATTTTGCAATATTTGATAAACACTAGGCAGGATTTTTTCCAGGGTGAAACTTTAACAATTCACAGATAGCAACATTTGTTGCATCTCTGGTAGTTATTAATGCTAGGAGCATTAATAGTAATTTGTTTATTGAAACATTTGCTACATGTCCACAAGATTAATATTGTTATTGTTTGTGAAACACGGTTAAACAACTATTGGAAGCCAGTTCTGTCATTGTATAAATGTTTTTACTGTAACAGACATTCTAACAAAATTCAGGTGGAGGTGTTATGATAGGGTTTAAAGATTATGAGAGCTGTGGTTATTACATGGTCAGTAATAACACCAATACTATAGACTGCGTAACTGTGTCAATAAAGCTCACCCTGGAACATAGTTGGGGACTTAAATTTACCAGAAACAGATTAGAATAATATTGATTCAACAACATTAGCAAGGAAATTATCCATGACATATGTTCAGGACCAACCATTGCTTTATATTGTCAAAAAAGCCTACCAGGCAAATGAACATACTAGACATTGTTTGTGTTCCTAAAGGAATTACTGTTAATTCAAGTCAAGTTATGCCACCACTGATGTGCAGTAATCACGGGGTTATAAAGGTTAATTTTTTGCTAGATAATTCTGCCAAACTGAAATCTAAACCAATGCTTAGCAGATTAATTGCAGATTATGTGCTAGCAAAACAGTCACTATGTAAAACTAACTGGAGTAATGTGTTCAGTTGAAAAACTGCAGATAGAATGTGAAAAGTTTTAAAAGAGAAATTGAGTGCAAAAAAATCAAAGAATGTCTAACATCAGGATCTAGGCATGCAACGTCGGGGGATATATTTCCATAAGTACAAAATAGATGATTAAGGTGAGAAACAAAAAATATAACAAATTGAAGAGAGGTTGAACTACAACTTTGAATACTGAAATAAACTAACTGGACAAGAAAGTTAAGCATAGTTTGACACAAGATCAAGAACAATTTGAAGAAAATTTATATAAAGATATTGAGCATAATAGGAAACCTTTTCATAGATGCATAAGAAGTGGAAGAAATAAAGACATAAACTGTGTGTAGATTCTGAAATTTATTCTCGGACACAACAGATTATAGATATATTTACAAAATCTTATAAAAAACAGTTTGGCTCCATGAAGGTGGGTGTTAAATTGTCCTACCAACACCCAGGTAACCAGCAGAAACTGAAATCAAATTGTATTATATTGAAAAAGAGCAGTACAAACTGGATCCATACAATTCACAGGGAGGAGACAGAATTAGTATTAATGACCTGAAAACACTTCAGCAAGAACTTACAGTACCATTATATATATTATTTTCTAGGTTATATACATATGGGGAGGTTCCTCAAAATTGGAGACATGTTCTTATTAAACATGTCTTTAAGGGAAAGGGGAGCAAGACAAACCCAGAGTTATATAGACCTTTAAGTCTATATAACCCTATCCAACAACTTGGTCTTTCTCTACCTATCAGGCTGTTAGCAAACCAGATATTCCATTCATCTGTTGTGTCATGTAAAAATGTACATTTATGCCTGCTGAGTTTATCCTTCCTGTATACTGTAGCATTTTCCTATTGTGCTTTACATTTGTGAAATGATCTATTTCATATTTTTTCTCATTCTGTTAACCTTTAGCATGTGCCAGTGTATTCCAACTGTGTTAGACCTTCTGAAATGATGTATCTAAATCCTGTGCTGTCTTTGAATATTATTGTACTATTATTATTATTGTTGTAGAGCTTTTCTCCCCTGGCCTCCACTGAAAATGGACATGTATCCAGTCGGACTATCCCGGTCAATAAATGTAAAATAAATAAATAATAAATAAGTCTACTTTCATATTGTGGAAAAATAATTTAGAAGGTAATATCGGATAAGTTATTTTCAGAATTGTATAGGTTGAGACTTGAAACCATATATCAGCATGCGTATGTTGAAAACAGTTCTATTACCACCTGTAACATTATGTTCTATAACAATATAATAACAGCTATGAATGAAAAATTGTGCTTTGATGTAATTTATATAGATTTAACTTCAGCATTTGACAGGATTATACACAAATCACTGATCAAAAAAATTAGAACAACAAGGTACCAATGTATTATTGATAAAATGGATAGCTGCATGGCTTACAAACAGGACATGGCAAGTATCAGACAGAAATTAGAGAGGTGAAATTCTTGGCTACAGTCAGGATTTCCCACAGTCCTCTGTACTAGGCCCTTAATTGTTTAGATTGTATATTTCAGACCTAGCTTTTTCATCTAATGTGTTCTATAGTCTATATGCAAATGACCTGAAACTGGGTGAACTGATTACATGTGTTACAGATAAATCATGTCTGCAAAAGAACTTGACTAAATTGACCATTTTGGCACAGGATAATAATATGATAAGTACATCAAAAACTAAGCATAGCAGATTTGGGACACATAAACTGAAAGGTGAATATTTAATACACCACACAGTGACCTGGGTTTATGGGCAAATCCAGCTTTGAATTTTTTCTAATCATATCAACCAAATGGATAATGATTGTTATAGAACTATAGGCCATATAAAAATATTTATAAAGTCTAGGAAATCAGAAATGATGAAGTCAGTGTGTATTAGTTACATTAGACATTCGATCCAAACTTGAGTATGGAATAACTATATGGAATCCTTGTAACAAAACAAGTATGAGTAAACTGGGAAGAGTACAATGGGGATATACCAAGTGCATCCTTGGATGTGAAAATTTAAGTTATTATGAAAGACTAAAATATCTGAGGTTTTACAGTATCTCTTATAGATATCTAAGAGGAGATCTTATTCAGGTATAAAAGGCATTTCAAGACACTATATCTGGGAATGTTTTGGGTTATCAAAAAGTACTAAAGAATCATAAGACAACCTATCTAGATGATTCTTTAGGAATGATAAGTGTACTAATTGATTCTCTGTGAGAACAGCTGATGCATGGAACAAACTACCAAATTACATCAAAGCAAGTACTAGTTTAGATATTTGTAAGAACAGCCTAGAAACTTATTATAGGAGCAAGTGTTTTGGTACATTGGCAGGCTAGAAGGGCATTCATGCCCATGTTTTGAAATATGTGCATGTATGTATGTAATAATTTCTCTGATTTAGCAATTTCAAAAGTTACATATTTCATTAGTTTTGTGTAATTTGTAGCTGTTATTTTAACAGAATGAAACTGTTTATTGTTTTTGCACTCAGTTATTCCAATTAAGAACTCCATTAACTCATCTTGGAATGAAACTCTCTGTATGTACTAGCAGTTAGGATTAGAGGAATGAAAAATTCTATTTGGTTTGAACAAATACTGTAAATGAATATTGATCCAGGGCTGTTGTGTATCCTTCTTTTTTGTTTGAGACCACTGTTTATATTTAGGAAACCATTATTTTGTGGAGAAAGCTGAATCAGGATTGTTTTGTTGTGCTGTTCATTTTGGATTGCAGATGAATTAGCTCTTTTTGAAGCCAAAAATTGCAATAATTTTTATAAAGAGATTGTTTAAGAGAGAGAGAATACAGTCTACTTTCACAGATGGTGTAAGCTAAATACGTAATAATTTGTTTGTATGTAATTTGCAGCCACTGAACATTTTTCGTGATGTAGTAATGGCACAAACATTTTCAGTAGAAATTTCATTATATTTAATGCAGGTTAAATTATTGTTTTGTCACCTATTGGTTAACCATATTTATTATATCTCTTCTCCATGCAACTGGAATATTAGATTATACATTTGTTTAAATGGCATTTTATTCATTTTAAAACAAAGATTGTACAAAATAATTTTAAGACAAATATAACTAAAGCATACATATTTACATATGTCCACAACAAAATCAAACATAAAAAACTAAATCATTAAAATGTATCAAATAAATCATTTAATTTTAACCAACATCTAAACTGGTGAGTAATATTCCAAGTTTTAATTTTGTCAGTTGGCAATTATTTTATAGACATTTTTGCTAAATTAATGAATTCAGTGAAAGAAAGACTTGTTTTACAGTTCTAATTTTTATGACTATTTTTCTTGCTATAGCTAAAATGGACCAAAGGAAAATCACCTTGCACCCTAGGAATGGAATCTGGAACTGGAGCATTAAATAAGATCAAGGAGTTAGAAATGATACCATTATCTGTCCACAAAGCTTGGGCAAAATTTCTAAATTCAACCCAAAGAGGAGTTACTATTTTACAATCCAAAATCCTATGAAACCAATCTGTATTAGAGACTTCATTACACCTTCAGCAATTAATTTCCCCATAGTTATATATTAAAGCTGCATCATGTGGAGTTACAAAAAAAGTTATGTGAAGAAATCTCCATGTATATATTTTCCAATAAAGATAAGTAGATTTTCCAGCAGGTTTAAGAATTAAGCATTTATCTTCATCAGAAAAGACCTTCACATTAATCTTAGTTGAGTAATTGCAAAATAATGAATTTGTGAAACCAAACTCTTCTCTTATTATTTTATAAATTATTGCAATAGATATGATTTAGTCTTATTTGAGTTACTATTGATTCTGAAAGGAAAAAAAAAAAAACTCCCGTATCTTTGGAATATGTTTTGTTTGAAAATCCATGAAGATTTTGATTTTATCACTATCATAATTTTTACAAGATTTTATAGTCAACCAATTATTATTTTCTTAACAATGTCTTGCAAGAAGATAATTGGTATTATGTGATTTATTTCCAATTAAGAATGTATGCCAAAGATTAACATTGCAGCTCTAAGGTCCAGCATTTTGTTTATATTAAAAGTTCCCAAACAACCCACGGTATGTAATATAAGAACAATAAAAACAATAAATCTTTAACTATATAATTAGAATTCATGAATCTTTTAAACTTTTTAAGGATGTAATCAGTGAAGGGAGAGGAATAGTATTTTTTTCATTTAAGCATATGTCTTTCAAAATCCAGTAAAATGTATTAGTCCCAAATTGAGAGAAGGATTCTACAACATAGCTGTTTTTATTTATTAATCTTTCATGAATGAATTTCCAAATGTATTGGTAAAAGGAATTTAACCATAGAAATATTAAATTGAGAATTATGGATTTGGCATATAATTCAACATTTTAAAATGTAATCCAGCATTTTGTGAACTTTTAACATGCCAATCAAATGATATTCTTGGTTTATTTGGGAGCCAGAGAAAATTAAGATGAGAAGAATTTAATTTCTTAAAGATTTTTTTAGAAGGGAGTATAATTAGTATTGTAGAGTGAAAAGTATTTTTGGTAGGATTATCATTTTTATTAAACTAAGTCTATTCTATTGCAAAACAATTGTTCCAATTAATAATTATTTTATTAACAGTGTCTATTAAAGTACTATAATTTACTACTATTGAGTCTTTTACTGTATATTTCATTATAATTCCAAGATAATTAATTTGTGAATTGTCACAAATAAAATTCTTATAGTTTCTTAAATAATTGTTAACTTTTTATTAATAAGTTAAGTTTCTGTTTTATGGGGGTTAAGCATTAAACTTGATACTTTTTCAAAGTAGTTAGTTGACATAGTTACATTTTCTATTGAAGCCTCAAAGTCACCATTTGTTATTAAAATGTCTTCTATAAATAATTGCATTTTACAGGAATATCTTTCATCTATTGAGAATGCCTGAATGTTGCTATTAGATCTAATAAAACTTGTGAAAGGTTCAATTGCCAGAGCAAATAATAGAGGTGACAAGGAACAACCCTGTTATGTACCTTTTAATATTTTGAAAGAATTAGAAAGATAAAAGCCAATTTTAATAAAAGAGAATGAGTTACTATATATATATTAGTTATAAAATCTAGGAACATTTATATTGTTTAAGTGCTTTGAATAAATAATTCCTACTAATAGAATCAAAAGCCTTATTTATATCAAGACTTATTATAGTTAGTTCTTTTTTGTTTTTATTAGCCAGATCTATTAAATGATTTAGCCTATTTATGTTACCCTGAAACTTTTATGTAGAATAAAATCAGTCTGATCATCATTTATTAATCCTGGCATAATAAGATTCCATCCTGGTGCAAGAATAGACATAAATATTTATAATCAACAGTTAATAATGAATAGTAAAGTAAGAATAAAGTAAGTTAGAATCTTTGCTTGGTTTCAAGATATGAGATATCAGAGAATATTTCCAGGAGGGGAGATGGTTGACATATGTTTAACTTGTTCAAAAACCTTTAATAAGATATTTAAAATATTCTGTGGGAATAATTTGTGTTATTCTGGGATTATACCATCAAGACAGGGGCTTTATTTTGTTAATGATTATTAATTTCATATTTTAACCCCTTAAAAAAGAAGGACTTATCAATTTTGGATCTTTGTTCTTTGGTTAATGTAAACCTTATATTGCCTTTTAAAACGCCATCTGTTATGCTGTTAATTTCTAGGTCTGTCTCTGTGTTACAAAATGTCTTCATCATATTTCCTAAAGCATTCCAGTATATCTTTTAAATCAGTCACTTTTTATTTTATAAACTTGTTTGGAAATTATTTCTATAATACAGTTAATATTTATTTTTCTTATATATAACAGCCGACCTTTGTAAGCTTTTTGGGTTTATTGAATAAGTTTGTAATTTTAATTTTTCCATATTTATTGATATTATGGTGAAATACATCAAGATGTTTCTGATTTCATTGGCCAATTTGTCAAAAGATTTTAAATTGGATTTCAATTTATCTATATTAGACTGCAACGAAATCAACTCCTTATCCCACTCTTTTTTTACATTTGTATCAATTTTTAATTCTTTCAGATAGATACGCTCTTAAAGAATCCGACAAAATTACTTTTGAAACATCAAGATTATTATTAATTTCAACACATTGATCTATTTCTTTTCGACACCATTCCTTAAAATCTTTTAATTATACTATATAAGCAGGGATTCTCTGATAGTAAATTAAATTGCTTGGCTTTAGCATTAATGTGCATGTAATAGTATTAGGGTCAGATAAAGAACATGAAGTTTTCTATACATCTTCAATTTTAGTAAACTACTAGAGGTAAAAATTTTATTGATGTTTGTATGGGTACCAACCATATAAGAATAATGTGTAAAGTTAAGAGAGTTAGTTGATATAATATATGTATCTCTAAAATGTTGAGAATTAATACAATTATCTAAGTGTTTTGCTACTGAGGATAGCTTAGGAGCCTTATCAGTAGTTGTGTCTTTACTAGAAAGAATATGTTAAAAACTCATGCAATAATCAATTCACATTTTGTATATAAGCTTATAATATCCACATATTTCTTAATAACTTTGGCTCCAATTCCAGGTATCCAGTAAGAATTCACAAAAGTATACTTTTTTTGACAATTTCTACACTGCAAAACCCATCATGCCATTTTTATCTGAATATGTATTTAATATTTTAGGCGTAGGTATTGAAGTCCTCCAAAGAATAAAATTGCCTCTCCCTTTTGATTTTAAAATGAGACCTCACAAGAGTTGAATAATCTTTTAAGATCACTCTGTCTACATCTTCAGACAACAAATGCATTTCTTATAAGAAAATTATGTGAACTTTATGCAGTTTTAAATATTTGTTTAAGCTACTTCTCTTCAATGGATTATTAAGTCCATTGATGTTTAAAGAGAGATTAACATTCATCAGAACATATAAATGCACTGATTTAAGATGATTTAGCTTAAAATATAATAATCAAGTAATAATAATTGTTGTTATGGACAGATTAAAAAAGAAGCAAAATTTCAAACATATAAATTCAGACATGAAAATTCCCTGATCTGATGATATAATCATACAAATCACACACCAATCAATCCATCCCAATGTCACCCAGCTAAACAGTTGCTACTGCTAATTAATTTAAAACAATATTAATTATAAATATTTAGAGTACACTCAAGTCATGTTAAAAGAAAAAAAACAATATAATTTATTAATTTGAGAAATATATGTAAGATGGTAGAAATATAAAGTTGGAAATGTTAATAATAAAGAATGATATTGTGTCTTACTGAATATATCAAACATTTCTTAGAAATAATGCATTTCAAATGTCTCTATTTGATCAAGACATTTTATATAGTCATTTCTGCTAATTAATCCTACTATAGAAAATACTATCAATAGCCTAGTATTTAAGCATTTATATGGAGGAACTAAATAAAATTGACAACACCTATAGCACATTAACCTATAGATAGCATAACACCAATATATATCAAGGTCACATATCATAAAACTTTTAAAACTCATTTAATAACATGAGTGAACATGTAAAATTAATAGCCAGAATACAGAAGTATAATTAAAAGATTCTACAACTAAAAATTACATATTTGCATATATTATATGTGCTTATATGTGCATAATATATGTACATGGATGGCCATACATATAACTGTGTGTATGTGTTTGCAAATTATGAGTAGATGCTTGATATAAGAGAGTGAATATGTTCTATGTATCTATGCAGGAGAGTAAATATACAAATGAATGAGTGTTTTTAAGTGAATGTTTATATTATGAATTTATGTGTGTTACTATCAATACCACTGCTACTTGGAATATACATTTAACATCTAACTTATGTACAGGAAGCATTCTTTATGATTATATTTTAAGTATCATGCACTTACATATTTGCTTATAGTACTTTTCACTGCCATATTCTGAAATGTGCAGATCAAGTTTTTCTATTCATTATTCCAATGGCAGATGAAAAATGCTTGAAATTATTTAAAAGTCAATTTAATATAAAATACAATTACATATTTCACTAATAAATGCAGAAGATTTTGAAGAGTTAAATCTGCTCATTAATATTATTTTCCAATAATTAGTCAAGTAATTCTGAGTAATTAAGGCAACAGATTTTGAGCAGATTGTGGTGTTTTAAGCATCTTCTCCTTTAAACTGTTCCATATAGCACAGAAGAGAATAGCTTATATTAAAGCATAAGTATAGTAATGTATATACATGTTATATCCAAATTAATATCTATATAGAAGTTAAATAAATATATTTCTCTCAGAAAATTGTTTATAATCACTGTTAAAAGTTTCAAGTCAAATGTCTGTAAAATCATTTTGTATAACAAAAATTTTATAGCAACCCGTTTGCAGAGGTGTGAATCATATATTACCCCATATAACATATGCTAGCTTCCTGCATGCTTATTTTAATTTGCATTTTAGTAATGAAGTGTTCCCTGTGTTTTACCTTACAGTTTTGTTGCATTGCACAACTATTTTGGGCATCACACCAGGTGTTAGATTTCACAATTGCATTTCAGGGAAAGCATTGGTACAACTGTATACTGATGTAACACCAAAATGTTATGGAGGATATTTAGCTTTTATAGGCAGTTCGTTATACCAATTGTAAATACATCTGAAGACCCCTTACTTATGAATAGACAAGTATGGTCTGTGTAAATATGTAAATATGTATTTCAGTTTGAGTGTGGATGTGGTTGTCCTTATGTATATAGAACAGCAATGCAGCATCATTTATTTAAGTATTGATGCTTAATCTGTGTCTTACCAACTTTCAGATGATTAATAGCTATCTATACCAATATTTTAGTACACTGCAAGATGTTATGTATGGCACATGTTCTCTGTTTACTATGCTATCAGCTTCATTCATGCTATGCAATTAAAATTATTCTGTATTCCACCAACAGTCTTGATGCTAAACTACCTCTTTGTATTATATATCAGGTCTTCCATATCTGTGGATCACCCATGGGCTATGTGTTTGTTATATTTTTATGAGATTAAATCTTTAGATGTGTTACTGTTTGTTGCAAGAAGCAGATCAGTTATTTTACTTATTAGAGCTTACTTAATGAAACTATCTATTCTTGTGAAGAATATGTATTTCAAGGGAGCCCAGGTAAAAAATACCAGATAGCCCTTGAACAATGCAAAAGTTAGAAAAATGTCAGAAATATAAGACATAGCTAGCAGAGAAGTTAATGTTTTGTACTGGCATAAATCAAATGTGAATATGAAACAATATATTAGGTGAGTGATAATAATGGATCAGTTAAGGAAAGTAACCTTTTAAAATATCAGGACTCATAATGCCATGCACTGAAATATTAAGACTGAATAATTAAAACTTCAGTCTGGCAGTGTGTAAATATTTGTGTGTACAATATAACAGGTAGCATGTTACAGAACTCGAAAAACTGTAGAGGAAATTCCATTACTGTAATAGGTATTTCTTTATCAGGAGTATTATGCATAGCAGTAACTGTCTAATTCATTATTATTAAAGTTATATTCGTTTTTTCAGCTTTTTTCATGACATATTAACACCAGTAATATTGTTTTAAACAAGCATTTTCATCATTATAAATGACATATTCCTCTGTACTATGATGATCTGCTGCATGAGTATATTATATTTACACTGTACTTATAATCTCTGTCACTGTCACTAAACAGAGAGTATTACCAGGTGTCTTTAAGTCTGCAGATGTCTTCTTTTTCTTCTTCTTCTTACTTTTCTTCTTTTCATTATTCCACTTTCTAAATGATAGTGAGCATAAAAACTACATTGATATGTTTTAAAATTAACTAGATTAATTTTAAATGATCATTTTTTGTGTTTCAGCTAATTCTTTTAACATTCTAAAAGTTCACTTCTTGAAAATGAGGATTAAAGTTCAAACTGCATTTCCTGCAGCACAGGCAGCTTGAACATGAGATCTAGGCAGTTAGAAGTTGAAAAACAACTTGAGGTATGTAAAAAAATATTCTAAAGTAATTTTACACTAGGCAGGAAAGGGGACTTAAACAAGGCAGTTACTTTAAAAAAAAAACAGTTAATATCATCCCTCATTCTTTGATTAATAGCCCAAGTAATGAACAAATACCACACAAATTAAATCTATTAAAAGAAAGTGAAGTAATATATACAAAACCACTCAACACAACACCCACTGCACATAGATAGAGCTTATCACATACAACGATTCAGCAGATAGAATAACCAAAAATTTAAAAAAAAGAACAGATTACTTGAAATTATATATAGAAAGTATATATAAATTAAGTGGATTAGTTAAAAATAATATATATATATATACCCCCATATATGTTAAAAAATGTTTGAGAGGATTTAAACAAAATAATAAAGAGATTTATAAGTAGTAGTAATATTAATATATATGCACACTATCTCAGATACTGTCAATACACAAACCACCACCACAAACACACTACTCTCTATGTTTGAAAATAATATCAGAGAGAATTAAAATAAAATACTAAAGGAACTTAAAAGTAATAGTAATAATAGTATGTATATATATATATATATATATATATATATATATATATATATATATATATATACATATATATATATATATATATATATATATATATGTGTATAAGTGTAGATATGTATGTGTGTGTGTGTGTGTGTGCACAGTATTTTAGATACTATAGAAAAGGTATATAAAGTATATATTTTTTATTTGTTTTACCTTTTATTTAATGATGAACTGTAATTGATGAAAAATTTGAATACCCGTGAGAAAGTGTTTTAGGCAAAATAGAAAATGAGAAGAATATTACATTTCTTTCTTTTTTTTTTCCACCAAAGATGAGCCATTTCTTGTTGCTTGCCTCTTTAAGATGATGAGTCAAATCCATATTTTTGATTGATCAAAACGTTTCTTTTTTCTTTTTCTGAGAAAAGTCCACTGCTTCTTCTAGGGAATTAGAAGTTTTTGACATTCTGGTAAAAAATCTTAATTCTGGCTGGAAAAGATGCAGTATAGTCATTGTCAAACCTGATAGCATTGTTATTTATTTTTTATCAGAGAATTATCTCAAGCAATCTTCTGTACCAGGTCCTTGTCTTAGCTGTAGATAAATTTTACAATAATAGATCTGGGACTGAAGGATTTTTCTTCAAAGAAGAAGTGGAAGAGATTTATGGGCTTTTTCACTACCAAAAGAAAGAGCTTCTGGTAGATTTAGAATTTTAGGCTTCCACTTAGTGAAAAACTGCAACATATTGTCTCCTCCTTCCTATTCTGGTATTCCATATATCCTAATATTATTTCTTCTAGCTCTACTTAATAGGTCCTTGAGTTTTTCCATAAGTATTTTGTTTTAACGGGAATTCTGTGTGATTCTCACTTTCTGCCATTCTGATATCCATTTAATGTGTCTTCTTTTGCTGAGATCTGAACAGATTGCTGTTTAATGATCTATTTTAACATTTCTGTTTGTTTCTTTGAATCTTCTTTTGTATTGTCCATTTTGATCTCAAGTTTATCAAATTTAACAGAAAGCTCCTGAATACTGCCCATTACAGACAGTAGTTTATTTTTCTCCGAGTTGTCTTGAGAGTTCACTTTTGAGTGGCTCATTCTGTCATAACAGTCAATAAAACTTCAGACAGGAATACAATCAAAGAAAAAACATAACTTGATTTTTCTTTCATATATGTGCCCAGGTTTGTTTAAAAGACTCAAAAAGGATAAGAAAAAACATTTTTGTTACGTTTGTATAATAAAATCCTGTCAGAAAAAAAGAAAATAAAGCAGAGCTAAGACTTTGTGCTCTTTGAAGTCTGCCATCTTGGCCACCCCCCATCGATTGTACATTTTTAATGCTTAACCTGTTTTTTTTTCCTCATAATGGAATTGTCTCATTTGTTATATCTGTTTTTAAAAGGAATACTCACAGCATTAGTGTGACTGCTGTCATCCACCCTTTTTGAAGAGGCTGTCTGGTTTTAACTTACTATAACTTAATCATTTGTATTGTTGGATGATTGTTCAGCAACTGAGAAAATAATAGCAGGTTAGTGTAGCTGATGACAGGTGTGTATCATGTACACAAGAAAAATATTTTGCCTGTGGAGCTTCATCAGTATTACTTCCTGGGAGATTTCATGCATGTATGAAAATTAGTTTGGTTTAGTCTCAGTTAACTGTGTTAAGATTGCCCTAGAATATTAGAATATGGTAGGAAGAATTCTAGGTAGTTGGAGATTATAACCCTGGTTCATATCTGTACAATATAAAGATAATTTTGGTTTGGTATTGCTATTTTGGTATAACCTGTGGCACATTTAACATTCTATATTATTCATTTCATTCTACCTTGTCACTGTGCTAGGGCACAGATCAAGTCTCACCTGTTTCAAGGCCAGTACTGGGCAAAATCAAAAAGAACAGTATACAATCAGTGTGTTTCTATACTATAATGCAAAAGTACAAATATATTATAAAAATTAAAATAATAAGTTGGGTACATAAGAGGAAGAATGTAAATTCGGAACAAATAATGTATACAAGTAATATTCATAAAAAACTGAACATGTCTGGCCATTCCCATCTCTGTTGGTTTCTAGGCAATAGAAATCAGTGTCAGTATAATGGGGAAAATTTGATATTTCTGTAAGGGACAGACATTTTATGTGATACTGCTGGAATTAAAAAAAAATCCCACTATCTTTGTTGGTTAAATATGATTTGAGTCAGGCTCTGGAATCTGTGTCATTAGTGATGTCCTTGATGAAGCTGGATAGTGATCAACAGTGTTTGGGTACAATTATGGACATGCTCTGGTTTGTGCACTGTCGTCTGTTTCTTGGGGTCTGCAGAGTAGTATCTGATTGTGACTAAGATTGAAAGTTACTGGAGAAGTGGGTAGTAGTGGGTATGAATTTGGCTGTAGGGGTGGAGAGTTAAAGGACAGGTGGCATGATTCCAGGCCTGTGAAAACCAGGACACTGGGCCAATTGGTACAAAGCTCATGAATTTGAAAATAATAATGATGCTATGAGATGACCTGAGCACATACTACCTCTGTCTGCATACCCCCCCAACAGCAAAGCTGAAGGATGAGTCATGTATCTACTTCTTAAGGATGAGAAAGCACATTGTTCACTAGCCAAAAATGTGGAGCTCTGATAAACATTGATGTATGAATTACAGTTAATAGTTTACCCATTTCATTTAATAAAGTGACATTAGTTATACTGACTTTAGAAAAGGAATTTGACGTTATGTACTACAGAGAGAAAAGAAGATAAGAATATTTAATGATGAAATAATGATAACGCAATGGGAATGGATATCCTACATGAAGGTTGAATGAAGATACATATAAAAGTCAATAAAATTAATTTAAATACTACAGATATAAAATGGAAAAGCAGGACATGTACCATCTTGCTCAAATCATAAGATGGGTACAGTACTGTGAAACTCAAGATGGAAAGCAGATGAGGGCTTAAGAGTAATTTAAATCAATTCCTCATAGTTACTGGCTAATGCTAAATATCTCAGTGGACAAACTGAGTTTGTAGGTTGGAGGAATACCATACCTTTAAATCAGTTATTAGCTAATTAATAGATAATGGGCAGATCGCAACCTCAATAACCCCTTAGAGAAGAGACATTCTCCAAAAGGATATTAGTGTTCATGAGGAGCACTGCATCAAGTGTGTGGCTTCACAGCAGCATATTAAGTGACATTGAGGCATCTACTCAAGGCAGACCATTACCATGTTGTTTTTGCTTGCATTAAACAAGCACCTGTTAAAAAAAAGTAATCGCAATAAGCAGCTACAAAAAAGGATATGCCATTTTCCTTTGCCTTGCTATCCATGACACTTAAAAAGCATTTTTTAGCAATAAAGAGAAATAACACTAATGCAATTAGCTGCATTAGAAGGATGTGTGTGTGTGTGTGTGTGTGTGTGTGTGTGTGTGTGTGTGTGTGTGTGTGTGTGTGTGTGTGTGTGTGTGTGTGTGTGTGTGAAGAGGGAGTACACAAGAGAAAGAATTGTGTCCCTAAAAACGTCTTTGCTTAGTAAGTCTTGACAAAGTCAAGCAAAACTATACTCAGATAAATATTGCACTAATTAATGTCAGAAGTTACTAGAACAGGATGTTATCAGCAATGAGAAGCATGAAAATCAATTATGTTTCAAGGGCAGAGCAAAAATATAAGGCAAAAGTGACAACTTCAACAAAATCAGGGGCAATTAAGAGTTATGTGGGGTGTGGGGTATACTTCATTTCGTTGTTTCACAATGAGACATCTTAGAAATACATGCATTTGTGTGTGTGTGTGTGTGTGTGTGTGTGTGTGTGTGTGTGTGTGTGTGTGTGTGTGTGTGTGTGTGTATGCTTCTGTGTATGCATGTCAGTCTGTGTTTATATGTGTGTGTATGTTTTTGTCTGTATTTACAGTTTCTGCATATGTGTGTGAGACATTCCCTGGGATTCATGAAGCTTGCACCGGGTGCAGGCATAGCGTCGGTGTTCTAACACCAAAATATGGCTGCCGAGCGATTCAGATACGAGCTGTTTCCACGTGCACTAACTGTGTATGCTATGCCCGCACAACACCCGAGCCTTGTATGCTAATTACCCCATGTGCAGCAGTGTAGCATGCAAATGAAGGTATGTAGCGATTCAGGAAGTGGTGCAGGCATAGTGTAAGCATGCAGAAATGTAAACCGTAGAAAATGGTTTGCATTTTAGCAAACATAAAATTGGAGCCATGACAGCTGACCAAACACATGTATTATATTGTTAATATATGCCAATGGCTAAATATATAGCCATTGGCATAAAAAATGTACAAAATATAAAATTAACATTTAACATATATAGTCACACTATCGCGATGTGGAAGCGCAGGGTCGTGGTGCGCAAAGGGGATCGCAAGGAATATGTAAAAATATAGAATAAAACCGCAATGAAACACATATCACGATTTCCCCATAATAGTCAATGGCAGGCATGCTACACCATACTATGGCGCAAGGGTTGCTAAGAGGCAGTGACAGTGTTATGCGCCGTAGCTAGGAATTAGTAGGCAATGCCATGCAAATGAGAGGAGTAATAGTGAATCGCAGATTCCTCACTGGTGTAAGGATGCACCTCACAGCATAGCGTTATAACACCGAGGTGTGCCCTTGAGATAAAGATGACATCAAGAGAGGGGTGTGTCTCCATTGCTGTAAGCACATTGGAGCATTGCTAAACCAGTCTGCCCCTAGCTAGGCAAAGCTGCAGGATAGGGTTGTGTCAAATTGGCCATAGCTACAAGGTAACTGAGTATGCATGTGAACGGAGATGAAAACGCATGTAAACCTGGTAAATGTGTATGCGCGGCGCACACTGCAGCTGAAACAGGAAGGATATAGGAAAAAATAAGGAAATGCTGCAGCAGTGAAATTGGAGTACAAATGACTAATTAACACCTAGGAGCCTACAGTGGGCCATTGACAACAGCTAACAAGGCTGCAAGCAGCTACCTGCAGAACAGGAAAGGGGAGGGGCTGTACTGCAAAGAAAACAGTAAAGTGTCAAAGCAGAACAAACCCGATTTGCAGTATATCAGCTACAAGACACATTTTGCCATGACTGGGTAGGGAAAGTACAAAACAAGAAAGACAGCAGGTGGACGCATGCTTGATAATGGGAGGGGATACAGGTCTAAAAGTGAATTAAAGGGAAACAGATTAATCAAGGCAGGCAAGTAGATCTCCACAGTAAATGCCCCACACTTACAGTACACATTGCAAAACCCATAATTAAGATGCGCTGCAGCTGGAATAGCTCATACACACCCACTGACATCAGCAGCATCCATAGCACAATACTATAAAGTGTGAAAGCACCTCACACACATTTGTATATTCCCATACACTCTGCACCAGTGGTGTATACAGATGGGGAACGTTTATTATGCACATGTTAGGGACTGCCATAGCATTGATCCACCAGCATGTGTTGGAGACCGAAGGTGGGGTGGAGGATGATGCATACGACCACCTCAGGCGCCAGAGGAGGAGGAGAGTGTTCAGACCCAGGGTAACCTACCAGGGGCTACATGATCTGGAGATAGAGTGTTATAGGGTGGACAGGGATAACCTAGAGCAACTTGTGGAGCTGTGCCGGCCACTCCTCAGAGCCAGAACAAACAGAGGGGAACCCATCCCAGTGGATACGAAGGTATGTTTAAGCCTGAGAATACTAGCTACAGGTACCTTTCAAAGACCAACTGGGGGTATCATGGGGATCTCACAGGCAACAGCATCCAGGGTACTGCACCAGTTCCTGAATGCCATGTTACCACATGCCAGTGAGCACATATACTTCCCCCAGACGTAGAAGGAGTTGGCCAGCAATATGCATCTCTTCCACCATGTGGCAGAATACCCGGAGGTACTGGGTGCAATAGACTGCATGCACATACACATCAAGTCACCACCTGGTGAGCAGGGTAGGCGCTACATAAACCACAAGGGATAACACTCCATCAACTGCCAGGTCGTGTGCAATGCCCAGGGCGTTATCATGGATGTGTGTGCTGTCAGCCCTGGAAGCTATCACGACTCCCACATCTGGCATGCCTCATAGCTGTATCAGTTATTTGCCAGGGGGGACATCCCAAATGGCCACCTGGTGGGGGATGCTGCCTATGCATTGGAACCATGGATGATAACTCCCATCAGAAATGCACACACACCCATGCAGGAACTCCATAATGAGGCACACGCACAAATCAGAATCATCATAGAGCATGTGTTTGGGATGCTGAAATCATGGTTCCGTTACTTAGACATATCTGGTGGAGCCTTGCAGTGCTCTCCAGGCACATGTGCCCACATCTTCATAGTGTGTGCCATGCTACACAATATGGTCCTGCGGAAACAGCTGCAGCAGGGACAGAATGGCGAAGGCCCTCATAGCCCACCACCATTGCCAAGGGCCCCACAGGCACACAGGTACTCAGACCATGAACACCCTGAGCCCCCCCCAGTAGGCAGACTGAGGCATGCCCAGTATGCCCATGCCTTGGCAAAGAGGGAACATATAGCACACACACTGACATTGTAGGCACCTAGGGACTGACACCTTTCTTCACCTGCAAAAATGGATGGCACACACACAAGACAACCTGTAAATTGTCATGCATAGGCAGTCTACTGTGTGCATCCAACATAGGCAGCCCTCGACTATTGCACACACAACTGCCATTGGCACAAGGTAAGTCAACACCTGAACAGTAAATTAAGCTATCAGCATATGCAGATACTGTATGCATAGATTCATAGGTAGGTAGTTGGCCAACTGCTAGAGGCCATTCATAAGCCCAGCCAAAATGTGTCAGCTTTTGCCACCTCATTGATTCATTAACTGTCCCTCTGTGGAGCAGAGCCAATGGAGGGATCCCTGGGGTGCATCGACTGTTCCTCATCCACTCTTCAAGGTTTCTCTTGCAGAGTGTTAGTGAGGGGCTCTGTATAATGTAGTTAGGGATGTTGTTCCAAAGTATTGGGAGTGTCTGTGACAGGAAGCTGTCCCTTCAGCATCTTCCAGTTATTGTTGTGGCAAGGTTCAGCTCACTACTGTGTGTGGCTCACTGTGACATGGATTCCCATAGGTGGAGCATATCCATCAAGCCTGAGTTCAACATGGCTGTATTGGCCAATGGAGATCATCTCTGGGTAAACGAGATGCCACTGAGTAAAGCAGGAGTTTATTCAGTCTGGCTGCATAGGCCATATGTTGAAAGCCAGTATTCCCCTTGGCAGGGCACACTCGTGGACCTCCCAGCTGTTGGAAGTGTCTTCTGAGGTACATCTCACATGGGTTATTATACCCTATGATGGGACTGATGAGTGATGAGTAAAGGGGCACTATAGCCCCAGTATGTCTAGATGGGAATCCTTTAGTAATCAGATGGCCTACATAGAAGGATGTCCTAACTACTGGGAAAATATGATTGTCAAAGGGGAGATCACTATCTACCTTAGTCCACAGATACCCTATTACCTCGTCCGTATTAAAGTGGCTGCCATTTATGTGTTAATATGTGGGTGCCAATTCCACAATGGAATGACCATGCAGTTAGTGGCACTTGGCTGGAAGCCGTGATGTTGACACCCTGTGATGCTCTCTGTGAGGCCCCTTGAGGGATGTCTGTGTCAGCTGGACTATCAATCATGGCTCCCAGTTTGCAGTTATTACCAAACATGGTCTGCCGTAGTCCACCTGTGTTTGCCTGTACCTCTGAGACGTATATGCCAAACAGTAGGGCTTCCAGGACTGAGTCCTGTGAGACACCAGTCGTGACTGGTCAAGAGTTGGGCCTGGAGACAGCTAGATGTACCATGTGGGTTCTGTGTGTAAGCCCATTGGCAACCCAAATTGTGATGTATGGGTGTATGTACAGGCTGGTGTGTTTATCAATAATATCTGAGTGGGGCATGGTGTCAAAAGCCTTGGTGAGGTCCAGGTAGTATGTGTGAACCACCTCCCCATCATCTAATATCTTGGTGACTGTATGTAAGATGTCAAACAGGTTCAGTAGGCATGAACTGCACTCAACCAAGCTGACCTGCATTGGGTCACGTGTTCGGAGGTTACCAATGTCTTTGTTAATGAGTGCCATAAGGATGCGAACCATAACATTGCAGACCAGGCTAGTCAGGCTTATGGGGTGGTAGTTACCATGGTCAGTTGTGATTCCACCTTGATGGAGTGGAATAACTGTTGCCACGCACCATTGTATGGGCATGTAGCCTGTGGAGAGGCTGAGGTAGGACAGCTTAATTAGGTGGGAGTCAGGTTGTCTTGTACAGTTTGCAAGATGCAGTCTGTGACATCTGCCTCCACTGATGCTGTGTTCTCCTGTCAGAGAGGACCATTTCCACCTGTGTTTCTCTGATGTGTGGGATACTGTATGTCCCGGGTAGTGTTGTGGGCTCTTTAGGGGGTGAAGTATGCACTGAATGTATCTGCAAGGATGTTGGCGATATCAGTAGGATCAGCATATTTTTTGCTATATTTAACCGGCACAGTGCAAATCTGTGTGTCACCATGTAGATCCTTGACATAGCCAAAGAAGACTTTGTGGTTATCTTTTGAATCCTTGCGTATTCTCCTGCTGATGTTAGCCTTGGATGATGTCATGAGGGACCTACGCATCATACTAATAGTGGTCTCGGATGTCTGCCCTTCATGGAATTTGCTGTTTGTCTGGAACACTGTCCTACTTCTGTAGTATAGCCTGTTTATTGCAGAGGTCCACCAGACCGGTGTCCTTGTCTAGGAGGAGTGAGTCTTGGTTTACCAGTGATGGCACAATTCATACATCCATGTAGGTGCTTATAGACTGCATTTGTAAATCTGTCTGTATCTTGAGCAGTGTTTCCCCTTAGCGTGGGGGCTGCGAAACCCCCCACCCCTGTCACTAGTAGTGCAAATTTAGCTGTAGGAAAGGTATACACTATGGTATCCGTGGGTGGGGGAGATGCTTGGGTGTGGAAACAGTGAATAGTTCATGGTCAGATCTAACCAGTGACCTGTTAACCTCCGCTGTGGTGCACCTGTTGCCCATGTTGGTGATGACCACTTCTAGTAGTTTCCACCCCACATTAGGGAGGTTACCACCTGATACAGGGCATATGAGGTGATACATTCCAGGAAGCACTAGGCCTGGAAGTAAGTACCAGAGTACGTTTCCCAGTTAATGGTATGGTTGTTGACATCCACCAATGCCATGGTGTATGTTAGGACTATCACGTTCTCCACTGTCTCCAGGTAGGTGTAGTGGTGGTCCTGGGTCATGGAGGGTGAGCTGTAGCAGGCCACAATCTACATTGCAGTTGTGGCTGATGTTAGCTGCACATGGATGATCTCAGAGGTATCATGCTGCCCCACTAACCTGGAGGTGTAGGTATCCCTGATGAATATGGATACAGCCCCTACATGTCTGTGTCAGTCCATGTTCTGTGGCTGAAATGTGTGGTATGGGTTGTAGTCTGGTAGTGCTGGTGTGCTCTCAGGAGCCTTAAGACAGATCTCAGTTACTGCACAGATGTTGATGTTGTCCATCCTGAGGAGTGCTGTGAGTGCATGCATGTTGTGATCACAACCCCTGGTGTTGACTAGCATAACCCTCATTGAATCTGCTATTGTGCTGTTTACGGAGCTGGTATTCACCTTCAAGACTCTCCTAAATAAGGAACCATGGGGGCTCCAATTGCCTTGGCCAGTATTCCAAAGCCTAAGGCTGACACATAGGCCGGTATGGTATCATTGAATGCATGTTCTACATCTGTGCTTGTTTTTCATCTCTCCTGTAGGTAACCTACTGGTAAGCAATAGAAAGCCTTAAACTTATACAAGTCTTCTAGCTTCCAAGATAGGCTTTTGGATTGACTAAGTGTCAGTGTTCTGTATGTTTTTGCTGAACTTAACTGTTTCCTGACTACATAGTGATTTCTCACTGTATATTGTGATCTGAAGGTCTGTTTATTCACATATTATGGCTGTGATGGCCTGCACTTTAGGGGTTCACAGATAGCCTACTACCTATCTGCCCAAGGGCAATTAGAAGTGGGTCTATATCAAAATATCGAAAGTTTACTTACCCGAACACCTAAACGGTGACCCATATTCCGCGAACCACAAAAACATTGATTGTCCTGAAGCGCGAAATTCAAAACGTCGATTCATCATGGTTGGCCCTTCTGCGGTATAGCTCCTTAAGGTAAGTGTGCGATAGTTACGGACCTTAGGGTTATGGTGCGGGTTAAGTTAAGTGCATACTTGGTGGTATATGAAAGATTTAGTGTAGGGTTAGAAGTAGGGTTTAGTTTAGGGTTAGAAGTAGGGTTTTGTTTAGTGTATGTATGTGGTTTATTTAGTTTGTTTGTGTAGGTAGTATGTAGCGGGCGGTGGGATGGGACAACTATTACATTTCGAGTTTTTGAATTTCGCAGTTTAGGACGTTCGGTGTATTTGCGGTTCGTGGAATATGGGTTGGCGTTTAGGTGTTTGGGTAAGTAAACTTTCGATATTTTGATATAGACCCATTAGAAGCATAGCTACAGTGTGTTGGCTTTCCCCGCACCATTGATGAAGTAACTGAGCCTCTGTCAAGCATAGCCAATGAAGCAGTTCCAGGCAGAGTTGCTGGAAGCTGTTAAAGACTGGGGTTGTGGAGGAAGATAGGCGCACTTAGTGATCTAAAGAGGGCATGTTAATGTGACAATTCAACACCATTCAATTCCCCCAAAAGGTCTCACAGCTATCAAACTGGACAGGCACCCCAACCCCCTGGCTGTATGTTTCTGGGACACATGATCCCAGGGGTGTATATTCTGTTACCCATTCACACAACAAGGTTTCCCTTGAAGTGTGTCAGTGATGGGGCTATGCCTAATGTAGTTAGGAATGTAATGTATTGTCTCACAGTACATTTGTTATATGTTGTTATTTCAAGAGTACGTGAAGCTCAGTGAGTTTGGGGGCATTTGCCCTTTGCTTAGCCTAGCTTACACATAGAAATCATCTAAATAGGAAATAGGCGGAAGCAACGGTAATGTCAACAGTGTAATGGTTACAGCATCTGCATAGTATCTGTGCATTCGAGATTCCAATCCCAATAAAGGCAGGCATGTTTATCATGTTAAAAAGTACATCTTAACCACATCTTGCATATATAGGTAGGAATCGTCTGTTTAATAAACATCCAAAACACCCATATAAACCCATGTGTGCAGGAGAGTACAGTCAACAGAGAATGTAATGTTATGTCAGCACATAGTGAGATGTTACTTCACTGACATGTATATATCCTGAGTAGTTAACGGATGTGGCCGTGTTTGCACGCACAGGTTATACGTTACAAACTTTGTTTAACTGTGTTTACCCGCTGATATAATGTCACACAAACACTTTTAAACATGCTTATAACTGTTTAAATGAGCCTTATTCTGGAGTAAAAAACATTTGTAAAGCATTGCAGGTGTTGAACCCTGGACCATGCACACTATAGTCATGGGACATACCATAAGCCATCTGAGGTGTATACATGTTTCACGGTCTTGAGACTACACCTTATACCATATGCATTTCACTGTAATGATCACAAATGGGACAGTCACTTTGTGTACATATGTACAGTACAGTGTAATGTACTGGAGTTTGTGAACCAACACATTCCAGTCTACATATGTATTACTGTTACAAATTAATACGAAATATATATATATATATATATATATATATATATATATATATATATATATATATATATACATATATATATGTACAGGTCAGTGATATCTGCACACACACACACACACACACACACACACACACACACACACACACACACACACACACACACACACACATATATATATATATATATATATATATATATATATATATATATATATATACATTATACAGTTACATCAATAGCCATATATATAAACTTCTATGAACACACTTCATGACACAGAAGCACTCCAAAGAAAATGGAGGGTACACAAAACACATGCAGCTCTGGTACTATAACAATTAATATTAACCTAATTCACCATTGAAGGGGTGGTTGTTGTGTATGTGAAGATTGGGGTGGGGGAGGAATGATGGGTAATGCAATCATGCATCAAGGAAGACCTGGGTCGGATGTCCAGTAAGTGAACTGGAGGGGTATACATGGAGTATGGGGACAATATAAAAAGGACACAAATCAAGAACCTTTCTCATTCATAATACACCCTGTCATGTCACATTGCAACACCTAATTTCACAAACATATGAACATTAACATGTATCAGACATATGTACACCAACTGAATGTCACATTTGTTTTCAGTAGTAAAGAATGTCTGTAGTACAATGTATATTCTAAACACCATAACATTTGTACATATCTCAAATGCCTTAGTGATAAAGTCAGTGACTGTGGTGTTCATGGTCCCGGGTTCAAGACCTGCAACGGCTGTTAGGTTATTTTGAGGGCCAGAATAAGGGGTGTTGGATGCAGGTGGATTAAAGCACTCTTAAGCAGTTGTAAGTGGGGGTTTGCATGATGGTAAATGGCGCTGAAAGATGGTAAACGGAGAAGCTCTTCACAGGTTTAACCTTTGCTTAACGTCGCACAGACCTTTTTAAGATTTAGTTTACTGTGCCTCTGTCTAATAGTGACACGGGAGTAATCCCTGGGACAAACCTACGATCCCCCATCCACTTATCGAGATTCTTCTTGAAGAGATTCAGTGAGGTGCTCTGCCTCACATGAACTGGAATTCTATTCCAGAGCGAAGGGAGCCTCTGGGTTATGAACCTGTCCCTCCAGCAAGTTCTATTTATTTCTGTGCTGAGGTTCAAGTCCCTCGAGCATGTGGCTCTAAGGGATTTAGATTTACTGAGGTGGAGCATGTCCATTAATTCTGGATTTGACATAGCTTTGTATGTCAGGCATAGATCGCCTCGAAGTAGGCTGTATGCAACTGAGTAGAGCTGGAGTTTTTTTAACCGAGCAGCATATGGCATCTGTTTGAGACCCTTGATCCTCTTGCTGAGATACTTTTGGGGTCTTTCTAATTGCTGCAGGTGTCGGATAAGGTGCATCCCAAAAGGGGCATTGTATTCTATGATGGGCCTGATGAGGGATGAATAAAGGGGCACGATTACCTCTCTTGATCTAGATGTGAAACCCTTTGTGATGAGGTGGGCTATGTAGAAGGTCTTTCTAACCACTTTGGCAATGTGGTTTTCAAAGGAGAGATTGCTATCAACTTGGGTCCCCAGGTCCCTAATAACTTTCTCTGTACTTAATGGGTTTCCGCCTATGTGGTAATTTGTGGGCACATTGTTTTTGCCAAAGGGTATGACTATACATTTTTTGGCATTTAACTTTAAACCATGGCACTGGCACCAGTTATCTGTCTCTGTGAGACCTTTTTTAAGGATGTTTGTGTCAGCTGGAGAGTTGATTATGGCGCCCAGTTTGCAGTCATCTGCAAACTTGGTGAGCCATAGTCCTCCCACATTTGCCTGTACCTCGGAAAAGTATATACCGGACAAGAGTGGTCCCAGGACAGAACCCTGTGAGACGCCACTTGTGACCGGTTTGGAGTCTGACATGGCTCCAGCAACTCTCACTCTGTGGGTTCTGTCTTTGAGCCAGTTTGCGATCCATCTTGTGACATAGGGGTTTATATTTGAGCTGGATAGTTTATCTATGATGCCCGAGTGGGGTATTGTGTCAAACGCCTTTGCAAGGTCCAGATAGGCTGTGTGGACTACCTTCCCTTCATCTATGGCTTTGGTGACTGTTTCAAAGAAGTCAGCCAGGTTCAAAAGGCAGGATCTGCCCTTGACAAAGCCGAACTGGGTAGGATCTAGTGTCTGTAGGTCCCCAATGTCTTTGTTTATGAACTCCATGATGATCCTCTCCATAGCCTTGCAGACTTAGCTAGTCAGGCTTATGGGGCGATAGTTTCCAGGGTCCGTAGAGGCTCCACCTTTGTGGAGTGGGACTACTGTTGCTGTACGCCATTCTGTGGGCACATATCCTGTAGTGAGGCTGAGATTGTATAGCTGTTTTATTTGAGGGATTAGTTCCTCTTGGAGTTCATGTAGGACACAACCTGGGACGCCATCTGGTCCCATGGAAGCAGTGTTTTTTGCTTTGGAGAGGGCAGCCTTCACCTGAGCATCTGAGATGTTTGGGAGGCAGCCCTCTGCCAGGATAGATACTTGCTCTTTTGGGGGAGGGGAGAAGTTTGCACTGAACCTGTCTGCCAGGATATTGGCGATGTCTGTGGGTTCAGTGTATTTTTTGTCGTTTAGAATCAACTCAGAACAAGTCTAGGAGTTGCATCCCAGGTTTCTAACATAACTGAAAAAGCCTTATGATTGTCTTTGGTGTCCTGTGCAATTTTTCTCTCGAAGCTGGCCTTGGAGAATTTTATGAGGGATCGTAATATTTTGCTAGTACTGATCAGAGATGCCTTCCCTATTAGGGATTTTGCTCTATCATGTAGTAGCTTCCTCCTTCTGTTGTAGAGTTTATTTATGGCAGGGGTCCACCAGACTGGACACCTGCCTTTGGATGATTGGGTCTTGGTTTTGTTTGGGATAGCATGATCCATGCATTCCTGGAGATGTCCGTAGAATGCATTTATATAGGATTCTGCAGTTTGGGCCATAGTTTCCACTGGCCCTGGGGCCTTGAAGGATTCCACTTCAGTTTTGAGAAGTGAGAAGTTAGCTTTTGAGAAGTTTTTCACTGTGGTTTTCTGGGCTGGGGGTGGGGTCGGGATGTGGACATCCAGTGAAATTAATTTATGGTCTGATCTTACCAATGAGGGATATACTTCTGGTGTGGAGCATAGAGTCCCCATGTTGGTAATGATCAGGTCTAGTATGTTGTCCCCTCTTGTGGGAGTGGTGACTAGTTGTTCCATAGCATTTGAGTTTATAATTTCCAGGAATCTTTGGGCTAAGGTGCTGGGGCTTGAGTAGTGCTCCCAGTCAATGTTTGGGTAGTTGAAGTCGCCCAATATAATGGTGTTCGGAGAGATCTTCATGTTCTCCAATGTTTTCAGGAAAGCCTAGTGGGATTCCTGACTTTGAGAGGATGTTCTGTAGGATGCTATAAACTGAAAAGCAGTCTTGCCCACTGTTAGTTGCACATGGATGGCCTCCGATACTTCGTGCAATGCCACTAACCTGGAGGTGTGGATATCCTTGATAAATATGGAAACTCCCCCTCGTTTTGTGGTTCGGTCCGGGTTTTGGGGCCAAAAAGCATGATATGAGGTATAGCCTGGTAGTGCTGGGGTGCTCTCTGGAGCCTTGAACCAGGTTTCTGTCACTGCACAGATATTGATGTTCTCCATACTGAGGAGAGCTTTGAGTGCGTGCATCTTGAGGTTAAGACTTCTGGCGTTTAGCAGCATTACCCTTAGTTTCTTGTTCCTTGTGCTGTCTATGGGGGTGGGTTTGACTTTGAGCCTTGCCTAAAAAAGGCACTATGGGGGTGGCAAGAGCCTTTGCCAATATCCAAAAGCCCAGTGGTGACAGGTGCAAGCCGTCCCTAGTGAAGCAACGTGGCTTGTCGAGCATGTCATCCCAGGCTGACAGACACTGGATCCCCTTTGAATGACACCAAAATTTTAGCCAATTGTTAAAATCGATCATTTTGTCTTTGTACTCTGGCATCATTCTAGGTGAGGGTAAGATGCTGCTCAAGGTCAGGGTCATACCAGCCTGGGCTACATGATCAGAGAGCTCCTCTATGTCTCTTTTCATGTAGTCCAGGGAGGTACGTCTCAGGTCATTCACACCAGCATGTACATTGACTGAGTCATATTTGTATATGCTTTGGAGTGACCTGAGTGCTTGCGTTATGTGTCGGATCCTAGCACCCGACAGGCAGCTCACTGTGACCTTCTCTTTATTCAGCCTGGTGAGCGGGACGTCAGTGTGTCTGACAATAGAGTCACCTATAACAAGAGTATCAGGTGTGTTATTCAGCCTTAAGGGCTGTGGCTGCTTGGCACACTGACTTTGTGGGTGTTTTGTTTTGAGGTAGCATTTGCTTGGATGTCTGCTTTGCTGGTCTCTGTTGCTTAGGTAGATTTTTATTTAGAGCCTCCGAGTATGTTTTTGTGTATTTATGTGTTTGGTTCGCTGATGTGGTGGGACTATGTGATACTGGAATTGTGTTGTGTGAGGTTACCTTTTCCTCCTGACTGGTTACACCAGTTTTGAGATGAAAGAGCTCAGCCTCCAGTTTGGCTAAATAGTTACATCTCTCACATATATTTGAACCTGCTTGGAGGAGGAGAGGGTTGTCCGAGTACACGAGACAGTTGTAATATTGCCTCAAAATTCCCAGATTCACCAGCTGGACTGGAGAGGAAACCATTGACTGACCTTTGGACATGCTAGAGTAATAGGGAAACTGAATTTAATATGGACCAATAGAGGACAGGGTAATCGTAGAGAGTATAAGAGTAAGTAGTGCTTATGGTTTAATAGTGCTAACTTGTAGGATTACTTAATTGGACCAGTGAAGGGCCTTAGAATGAGAATATGGTGTTTAAATTGAGAGATAGAGCAGTTCTAAGGGAAAAAGTGAAGAGCAGACTTTGTGGAGCCAGGAATAGTTTAAACCCAATTAGGCGCTGCCCGCTGTTGCGCTATGCACAAAAACGCGCAAAAGAGGGTTTTAAGAGAGGAAGATGAAGGAGTTTTGGAATTGACCCAAAATGGCCAATAAAACTACAGTTTCAAGTCAGTAACCACTCCCACAGGGGCAGGCAGGCTGCTCAATGTTTTTCACTGCCACTGATCAACAGAGAGACTTCCCTTTAGCCCAAGCAAAAAATGGCCTCACAGAAACTTACAAACAGTTCAAGAACAGCAAGCCTGTAACTGAACTTTTTTAAATCTCAGAAAAGTGGGAAAAAGCAAGATTTTTTTTTGTTTTTTTCAGAGATAGCAGAGGTTTACAAGTATCAACAAGTTATAACAGTGCAGTAAATGACCCCACTCAAGAGTGCTAGGCCAAAGACAGATAAAATGCAAGTTTTGAGAAAAAAAGGATTTTAAAAATAAGTGCAAACAGGAAATTCAGTAAACAGCTCTAGGTTGTGCTCTAAATACAGTTACTAATGCAGAAATCAAATTTAACAAGCCAGAAAATGCTCAAAATAGGTGGCTATACAGAAAAACTTAGCAAATAAACAGAGGAAAAATACTTAAAATCTCAAAAGTGTCTCCTTTCTTCTCTCAGCGTTTTCTCCTCTTGGTGGGTGCTTCACCAACAGCCAACAAGCCTGAAAAGACTCCAAAACCACGAGGCAACCAGGTTTTAAGAGAGGAAGATGAAGGAGTTTTGGAATTGACCCAAAATGGCCAATAAAACTACAGTTTCAAGTCAGTAACCACTCCCACAGGGACAGGCAGGCTGCTCAATGTTTTTCACTGCCACTGATCAACAGAGAGACTTCCCTTTAGCCCAAGCAAAAAATGGCCTCACAGAAACTTACAAACAGTTCAAGAACAGCAAGCCTGTAACTGAACTTTTTTAAATCTCAGAAAAGTGGGAAAAAAGCAAGATTTTTTTTTTTGTTTTTTTTCAGAGATAGCAGAGGTTCACAAGTATCAACAAGTTATAACAGTGCAGTAAATGACCCCACACAAGAGTGCTAGGCCAAAGACAGATAAAATGCAAGTTTTGAGAAAAAACAATTTTAAAAATAAGTGCAAACAGGAAATTCAGTAAACAGCTCTAGGTTGTGCTCTAAATACAGTTACTAATGCAGAAATCAAATTTAACAAGACAGAAAATGCTCAAAATAGGTGGCTATGCAGAAAAACTTAGCAAATAAACAGAGGAAAAATACTTAAAATCTCAAAAGTGGCTCCTTTCTTCTCTCAGCGGTTTCTCCTCTTGGTGGGTGCTTCACCAACAGCCAACAAGCCTGAAAAGACACCAAAACCACGAGGCAACCAGGTTTTAAGAGAGGAAGATGAAGGAGTTTTGGAATTGTATTAGACAGTGATGCTCACGTGTAATAGCTACTTCATAGGTGATGACTCACACTATCTGATTATATTCTGATCATGTTGAGAGTGGCATCAGAGTCTATTGATCCATGACTCTGTTTGGAGAGTGGGTGTCTGTGCCCAACAGAGTTCACGGTCCTGGTGGATATGTGAGTATATACCCAGAGATGGAAACAGACCTGTCGATACATGCATCATCTGTAATCAACTAACAGGATGTGATGTGCTCCTCAGAGTAGGATTGCTGCTAAAGGTAGCTACAATGTTTCCGTAATAGACAGTGTTGTCACGTCCATAACACAAATATTTACATGTGAGCATCACTGTCTAATACATCTTCATAAGCAATACGTAAACTAAATACAGTACTTGGTACTTGTAGTACTGAATGCTCATACATGCATGTCCACGAGTCATCTACTGGTGTTTACTAATGTCAGCTTTGTGTATGTGGCCATCCTGGGGGAATGTAATCTCTATGCCATGTACACTGCCAAACCCACCTAACACCATGCTCCACACATTGTTTGCGATGCAGCTACAGGGGTAAACTGGAAGGCAGCCCAGTCTACAGCCATGACTGGACTGGACAGTCATGAGGTGTAGGTTAACACATGCAGCTCATCAACACAACCAACACATACCCTTACTAGAAAACAGTAAGGACACCCACACACACTACCAGAAATCACACACATTCACAGACACGTTTAAGTATCTGGCCAAACAAGTGACCCCCCCCCAAGCTGGAAGAGACAGACACCGAAATACACAAACTGTATGACATAGTTTGCATAATTGTGCCACAGCTCAGAACACGTGGCTGTAAACAAGTCCAACAATACTCATTCGTGAATGCAAACTCTAGCACTATGTTACACACCAACCTATACAAGGGCATACATAATGTCAGCTGCCTGTCTGCCATACTTAGCCACATACCCATACACTCAGACCACCTTTTGAACTATACACATGGCTCTGGCATATTCCATGTTGTTGTGCAGGACCTGTGATGCAGTAGCCTGGACTGCATGGCAGCACATGTAGGAACTGTCAGGTCTTGTAGCCCATGCAGGTATGTCTCAAGGCCTGGGTAGCATTCTGCCATTGGCCAGAATGATACTGCAGTACAGGGACAAAAGGATTTTATTCCACAATTGTCTAGTGTAGTGGTGCAAGTCAAAGGGAATCCAGTATCTGTCTTCCTGGGATAACATGGTTGCCAGACAGGGCCTGCACCTGTCACCCCTGGGAATCTGGATACTGCCTAGGGCTCATGCTTCCCCTATAGTGCCTTCATCATGCACAGTTCAAGTGAAGGTCCACTGCTGTTACAGGGACAGACAAGCAATAAACTCTGGGTCTCACTACACAATGATACATGTCAAAAACACTATACAGACATGCATATGTCAATCCCTAACATGGACAACATATCTGCGCAGTGGCTGAGACATGTTTCCACACTCTGGAGAGCACAACTGCATGACCATGTTATAACACATACCTCACCTCTTGCCCATTATCCTTTATTGGAACACACGGGCTGCAGGTGTGTCCATATTCCTGAAGGATATGTACAGCCACACGCTAGTTGCACTTGCAGAACTTCAGATGCATTATGCTGAGCAACTACCTCTGTGCCAAAGTGGAATTCAAATTGCACCTTGAGACAGATCACCCACCAGGCTGCAGATTTCCCAACTGTCATAATGTGCTGTAATGGGGAAGATTAAGTCTGAGACAGAACCATAATAATGGCTACTCTCAACTATTCCATTATGAACTGGGAAGACTCCTCATGTACCAACACCTGCACTCAATGCATGTTGAATTCCATCGACCCCACTGACCTGGATCACAGTAGTCACACAAACAGGGCTAACAGTATGCTACACATAATTAGTCTCCAATGCCAATGTTATGTTTCCTAAGAGCAGAGTGGTGACTGTCATGGCACCCATGCAGATGGACAATGCATGTGCAAATGCTGAATCCTACACAAATGAACCTTAAGCAGTCACATATGTGCAGTGATTGTGCCATTGAAACAGAACCAGGATTCAGCCCAACACAAACAAGAAGGCAAACTGGTGGTACCATGCTTTAAACTGTACCACAGAAGGTAGTAACTGTTGCAAGAGTGAACACATGTGAGTGTAGGTGATCCCTGGTCAGCCTCAGTAAGATGCAGATACACCATATAAAAACAGAAAAAGCTACTGTGAAACTAATCTGCCACATATTATGAGGCCAAGCACAGAGCATTATATAGCTGTGTCATTAATCGTAATGTCAACAACAAGACTTGCCGTGCTGCACAGCACTATGGCATGGGAAGTACTGCACCTACAGAAATAGCACCTGTTCATCCAGATAGGGTCTTGGAGAACCTCAACCCCCTCCCACCCCCCTACACGTAAACTTAGTAATATATCCATGTACACTACAGGGCCCCTGTAATAATGACTATGCAGGTACAAGCTGCACTCTCTAAAGCCATACATACAGCTTTCATGGGACCTGTCAGCATCCCAGGGTGTATCCTACACAAATGTAAGAACATTCAGCTATCCGCATACACAGCATGTTCAATCATAGCTCCATGTCAGGCTGTATGCACACCGAATGGTGCACAGCAACAGTTATCACACCCCACAAAGGGAGAGACACCATTGATAATGGGAAATAGTGCACAACTACCCTGCTGAGGCTGGTCTGTAAGGCCATGAACCATGATGAATGTATTTCATGTACTCGGTACAGATGTACATGACAATAGGGTTGATTTACATCGCATATCATGACCTTGCCAGGTTGTAGGACACCATCACCCATACTGTGTTCCAGCTACACTCAGTAAACTAGGTGTATATTCCTATGTCACAGGAGTGGTTGACAACAGGACTGCTGGCAGAACAAACACTACAGAAGGTGTCTGACTAATACACACACATCAAACCAGTGCCAGCCACAGTAATATAGGGTTCATTCCTGGTTCATTTGTTATCTATAACACACAGACTAACACAGAAGGCATCAGCCTATTGATGTTTGCAAATGACTATGAACTATAAGCAATAATTGACTCACTGTGTGCTGCGTTCAACATACAGAATAGCCTTAGTGTGTCAGATGTGTGGTGTGTGACGTATGGCCACAGTCTGACAGCTAAGTATTGCATTGTCATCCCCTATGTTGCAAACCCTGTACTCATGAACTACCACCTAAGCAGCGGTCAACATAATGGCAACTGTGTGTATGGGATGCAGCTGGACAGTACTCTTTCCTTTGATAGTTACTTCACCACACCAGACAGGTAGTCGTATGTGGCACCCCTAATCATGGCAGGGTGCCATCCAGGAATATAGAGATAATTGCTCAGCCATACTCAACACCCATGTGACCCATAATAGATCACATATTTCCTTTAAGGGTTATTGCCCATGTGTAGATGGCCTACACTGACCTTCCCAATCCCTAGCTGCACTATGTAGCATGCAGCCTACCCTGAATAAAGCCATGTCCAACCCAGAGGTGTTGGACATGCTACACTTAACACATCCTGATCCCAAGTAAACACATACTTCATGGACATCCACCTTTCTAGTTCAAGGATCACAACATGACAGATCTCTGTCCCATACACTTAACATACTCTTGCCATACTATGCATCTCTGTCCTTCGAAGCTGCACATCACACCTCTCTGTGACATGGTGTGATAACCACATGCCAAATATATCAGTAACCCTGTGGATCAGTTCTGTGGAACTGCTTGAACTGGCCATTGCAACTTACCTGTCTGTTGCCTACAGCTAGGTAACCTGTCTGCCTAGGCTCATAAATGGCCCAAGGCATATAGCCTACTAGATCACTATGACCATACATGCTATAGTTGATATCCAACCCTGCAAATACCATCAGGCTAGCTATTGTCCCATGTGTTACACATGTGCAACCCAGGCAATACATGGCAGGATGCTGCACAGCTGTGCAGTGCCATGTAGATGTATATGGCAAAACACATAAATGCTTGCAAGTCTGCAGGGTCACAGGTCATGTCCCTAACGGCTATGTAAGACTATATATGTGACATATACACAGCAATAAGGTCAATTGCATTAATGTGAACGCATCCAGGCATGTGCTGATAAGTAAAGACACCAGTACAGGCAAACAGACATGCCCGCATCAATGCAACATCCACATGGTGTATGAGCAATGTCATCACATAACACACACATATATGGTGATATCATCACATCACTAGTAAGTGTGAAATGTGTGTGACTTATACATGTCAGTGGTGTTAGTGTCATGTAGATTTGCAAAGACGTATTTGTAATCTTAATAAATTTGATACACATGTATGTTCAGCTGTACTTCTGTACTTCTCTGTGAGTTACTGTGGCCTGTCTCCATTATTATGTCTTCCAGGTATGCCACATAGCAGACAGCCAGCATACAGCCACTTGGAGGATGAGCTCCTCATCCCATACCTCCTCAACAACCATACAATACTCTTCAGCCATGTGCCACAGGATGCACAGCAGTGGGATGCCTTGTGGGAGTAACTCTGCAGGAGGGTAAATGATGTTGGCGGTCACAATCAGACCTATCAGCAGGTGTGCCGACACTGCACTGACGTCTTAAGATGGGCAAAACAGCATACTAATGCAATCGCCAGGGAACAAGGTGCAACAGGTGGGGGGGCCACCCACCCAGCCCCCACTCACACGTACCGAGGAGCTATTGACCAACCTGAGGACACCTGCAGACCTCCATTCACAAGCTTTAGCTGGTATTGTGGAGGTGAGTGTCTCTCAACCACCGAGCTTGGAGTTGCCTAGTAAGTCACTACTGCACATATAACACAACTATATTTCACATAGTTACATGTGTTACTGTACAATATGTAATGTAACATCATATGCAAGGCATGTATGCACACATGCCACATACTATAGTCTGTTACTCTATGTAAGCACAGATGTACATACTCCATAGTATAGTGTATCATACTGGCTTATGTGCTAACATGGGCATTGCACCCAGTAGCTATCACACAGGTGTGGATAATGATCTTACTGCTGTGACACTCCTGTTTAGGTACCTCTGGCATTTTATAGCGACAGTAGCCTGTGTAGGTGAGATTGTTATTATTTACCAGGCTTGATAATACACAGAACATATTAATTGCATGCTATCTGCCATAACACAAGTACACATAATGTATGATGGTCCTGTTAATGGACATTGGTCAGACCTGCAATGCATCACAGTGTTTACCCATGTGAAACAATTGAAGACTATATGAAACACCTACACTAAACCTTCCAAACTGTCATTGCCAGATGTGTAGACAACAGTGAATACAATGGTGGAGGTGTGTTTCACTGTAGGGACAGGTACTACATATCAGCATTACACATGTTGGGAATACAAACAGTACTGTACAGAGAGCATATGTGTGCACACACTCTAAATGTGTTGGAGCTGGAGTATGACTAGCCCACAAGATACACCCTTGTGGATTATACCCTTGCTATGAATGTCACACAATGTCATGTGCTATCTGACATATCCATGACATGAAGTGGGCTGAATGCAACACTGCTCAACTATCCTGCAAAACATGTCTCACATCCCATACATACCACCCTTTGTCTGCATAACCCTGTCCTCAGTGGGAGCATATGACATCTATGGGTGTATGTCATATGGGATAACACTGACATGTGAAATAAGATGGCCATCACAAACATTGTACAGAACATCTGTACACATGGCTATGGAGGATGGCCCGAGACATGAAGCAACACACACAGTAGAAGTGATATACATGTGTGTACACGCTGTTGTACATTGGCACGACAAAATACAACTATGGCCTTTGTGTAATGGTGATATTGCAGATGTGAAACACTAAACATCATACAGGCCTGTGCACAGCTTGTGTAGGCATAACATGAAACCACCACATAACATGTCTTGAACATCTTAAGTGTGTCATGACATGAAAGCATTCACCTATACAGTATCCAAATACATACATGTGTTGCACAACATACACATACAACCACATCAGGCCACAGATACAGTGCATTCACCTTGCTGGTGTCAGACATCACTGTCATGCCTTCTCCTCATGTGTGTGAGGTACACAGATGGCATGTGGGACATAGAGTTAGCCATGTGTGGGCATAGTTGCCAGGCATCAGTAATATGGTTGCAGATGTGCAGGGGTGTCATCTCTATACCCTTTTGTGACCTGTGTCACACATTCCACATTAGAGTTTAGTGTGTATACACCTCAATGACGTGGGTCACATTCCATATTATATATGTATTGTATGTGAACATAGTCATGGCTATGAACTGTGTCATTAGCTCACACTGTATAGCAATTGTGAAGCCACATGATGCCCTGCAATGGCTATGCACATCTGCTCAATGTGCAGTATGTCCCTGCATATTTGTAAGGTGGACAGACAACATTGCATCAGCTGAAGGCCCATGTTAGTATAACACGTCCCTGCATTGGGACGCCATTACCATACTGTAGATTAGAAAGGACACCATAGTGTTACACATGTATGCATGTCATTCAACACGTCAGCAGAAGACATGTCATACTACATGTGATTGGCAAAGTCATACGCCACACAGCAGGCCGGTGTACTGTAAACCTGTGCTGGTCTGTGGCACCATTGCAAAGTAGGGACAGCCATGTCAAACATGTGTGTACAGCCACATGTACAATATCTAGACTGAGCTCAGGGGTAGGCGGAATAATGTTGAACAGACATGCACTGCTTTGGGGGAGATATGCAAGCTAGGGCTCAGGCAAACACAGTATGCAGTCGACATACCCTACTGTTCATGTCCCCACACATAGGGGCGGTGGCCAACACAAAGCATCAGTGGCAGATGTACAAATGTCAGCGATGGTCTGTTAACATGTGGTGTTTGTTGCACACACCATTACAGTGTGGTGCAATGGTGCAAATTGCATGCACTGTATTGCAGGTATGGGGCATAGGCTTCTAACACAAATGGTGCAATACAGGTATGTATGCTAACCACCACTATAACTGTGTAAGGTACATGCCATCTGCTATAACACATGCATACTGTTGTGTGCAACTCAGGGATGCATGATAACTACCACTATAATTGTCTAAGCTGAAACTATAATTGTCTAAGCTGAATGCCATCTGCCATATCACCTGCATGTAGTGTATGTGTGTGTGTGTGTGTGTGTGTGTGTGTGTGTGTGTGTGTGTGTGTGTGTGTGTGTGTGTGTGTGTGTGTGTGTGTGTGTGTGTGCGTGCGTGTGTGTGTGTTTGTGAGTGTGTGTGTATCTGTGTGTGTGTGTGTGTGTGTGTGTGTGTGTGTGTGTGTGTCTCTGTCTATGTGTCTCTGACTGTCTGTTTGTCTGGTATAACTTGTAATGTAAAGTACTTGTCTTCCACTCACAGGTGTTGCTATAGGTGCATTGCCCTCCTGCGGTCCACCTGATGTTAGTGTCCCCACAGACTCTAGCAGTGATGATGATAGTATGATTGAGGCACAGGCAGGGTTATCAGGGGCTGAATCAGTGCCATGGGTTGCCATTCCACCTGTCTCCCCCTCATCCTCGGACACAGTTCCTCTGCCTACACATACCCCATCACCACTGGCCATAGAGGAAGGATAGTTGGTGGGTGGTAGCATGGAACAGGGAAGTGTTGTGACTATGGAGGGTGTGCCTTTAGACCATGATCCCAGTCAACTGACTGGTGATGTCCCACACAGGCATGTGCCAGCGCTGCTCGTAGGAGGACCACTGGCCAACATGCCCCTGTGAGACAAAGCACATCAGCTGGAGTCACCAGACACATGTTTCAGGCTGTAATGGAGGCACAGGCATGTCTTGAATGGCACAACAGAGAAGGTCTGAGGTTTCAGAGGGCTGCTGTCCGTTCATTAACTGACAACATCCAGGCACTTGCAAATGCTCATCATCATCTTGCAGATGTTTTGGATAGACAATTGGGTGACATGGTGGGAGTCCTTGACCATGGCATGTCAATCCTCAAGCATGGAATGTCTGTGCTGGAACATCTGGTGGGAGTTAGACATCAGGCATGTGGACGTAGGTCAGCTACATCACCTGTTGAAGGTCTACGTGAGCATGCTACTGCACATGCCCATTCCCATAGTGTCCGTAGCAGCAGCAGTGCAGCTGGTGCTGTGCAGTCTGCACCAAGACACAGTAGGCCACATGCACATGGTCCTGGATGGTCCCAACAGGGACACAATTCCAGTGGACATGTGTCATCAGGCAGTACCCAATCTGGACCTCTGCCTGGTAGTGCCCATGCAACCCCTGGCAGGTGCAGGTCACGTGGCTATGGCCGAACACCGTGAACTGTGAAACCTGCCTTGTACAGTCTGCAGCTGTCAATAATACCCCTGTCTAGGCCAGCCACAAGCCAGACCTGTGTGCATGCATACACACACATAAGAAACAAATGTAGGGCATCTCAACACATACATGCATATCATTCACACATGCCCAACAATATCACAGGCCCTAACACACACACAATGTCATCCAATGGTGCAGCCTAGGCCTCTGGCAAACATTATCACCCTGTGCATATGATGATGCCTGTGCCGCATCTCTGTCATCCACACCATAGGTGCTGGGACATGCTCATATGGTCTGATGCACAGGGTGAACATACTAGGTAGACAATTGTAGATTAATATTGTTGAATAGTGCTGACAGGCAGCAGACTTATGATGTTTACAGTTTTAGAATGCATTTTGAACGTTTGACAGTATGTATCATGTGTAACAATGCTAACAGCATGGTGATATTGACATTCTGCCTTCCTCTTTCAGGTGTAGTTGCATGTGTCGGGGGATGTCGGTGTTTGTGGTTAGTGTCCCATATTTGCATGTTGACTACCCAAAGGTCAGTATGGCGATACATGCATGCACTTTGTAGCTTCCACATCACAGTTATATTCTCCCATGTTTCAATTATATTTACTGTTCTAATGATCCAAGAGCATGATAGCTGTGTAGTAAGCTACTGTGTTCAGAGCCATCACATCCATAGTGGGTGACATCACAGGTATAATTATCTGGAGCGGGGAGGAGGTAAAAGAGTGGTATGCTGGATGACAAGGGTAAAGGCCAATGGAAATAGTGGCTTCTCATTGAGAAGCAGTAATACCCACTGCCATGACAGCATGCAAACACAGACACACCCACCCACTCAGGGATTCACAGACACAGTAACACACACTCTGACACACACACACAGTTGCCAGTGTTTGGAGGAGAACCCATGCCTATGTGCATATCATCATTATAGTACTACGCAATTACAAGATGCATCACAGAGATTACACATGTACAGGTAGTTGGAATGGCCTAAGATCAAGGACATCGACAGGGATACTACAGTGCAGTGAGTGTATGTGGGGAGGGGGGTCCATCAGTAGGCTATGTAACAGCAGGTCACACCCCAGGGTGTACATGTTAACAGGCAGTTAGAATGCCTATCCACGATTAATGATATCAACAGGGATGCTAGATTGCATTGAGTGATGGGGGAGGGGGCATTAACATTTTACTATGGTAAAATACAGCCTCACTCCAGGGACCAGACAGCCATACACACAGACAGTCATACACACACGCATACACACACACACACACACACACACACACACACACACACACACACACACACACACACACTGTGGCCTTCACAAAGATATGCACCTATGTCACACACATACAAACACTTTACAGTGTGAGGTTCAACCACCTGCCTATGCCTTTCTTTCTACACTTCACTCTGTACTGGTGTCAACAACAGTGTTCAGGAGAGTGAAAACATGTGGGATGTATTCCCAACCATACGTGACATATATGGACGCACACACACACTCACACATGCTAGTATGCCAGTACTGTGAATCAAACTCCTGCCTATCTCATGATAGATATTACAAACGTACAGCACTATCGCATCCGGTACAATGCTTACTGACTTTCCTTTTGCCAACTGTGCTGATATATGCACAATATATGCACAGGGGAGGTATTACTGTTACAGGTGTCATGAGGTTTGCCTTCAGTGTCACCCTTACAGCATTCTATATTGTCTGTCTTTCACTTCAGTTAACAAAACCTGACCTTAGCAGTTACACAGGTTATTGTAGGAATGGTTGCAACACACCAGTGAGTTGTCCTCAGTAATCATTCATCTGCAAAGAAGCCCCACCACTTAGTAGTCATGTCCAAACATCTGTCCATACCTCATGCATGGCTTACTGTACTTAGAGCATATCACCATATACAGTTGGCAATGTTGAGACTGTATTGCAACAGCATGATGCACTAAGACAGCAGTCACCTTCGGACATCAGGCACTGCACACACATGGAATTGACACAAAGATCAGTACATGTACACATATGCGGTCTACATCAGTAAGTGTACTAGCAGGTCAAGAGGATACATTCCACACCTTCCCCTCACCATGTGTGAAACATAGCCGAGCATTACACCATAATGGATGTTGTATTCATGTACTGGTAGGACACCACCACCTTCAGCGAATAGCCAAGTGTACATATATGGCAACAGCACATATCAGCGAGACACAAACAGCATTATTCCATGTCATGCTCCTACAAACCGTTACTTGATAGTGCCATGGTAAAGCCAGGGCACTGTAATGGTCAACAGTGAGCACATCATATTTGCCACACACACCTCATGTTTACTGGAAGAGTGCCAGCAATGTACTCTGTTAGAGCTAGGCAGTAGACTCATTCAAGCATGTGCGAGGTCTGTGGCTTGTAAACATCTCACCCCAGCATGTACTGGCTATTGTGGTATTAAGGCTAATGTCCAGACACCACAAAGCATGCATGGCTTGCAATTGTTGACATGGGGTATATGTAGGAGCTGTGGCCACACATGGCTGTACATGTCATGAACATATCACCTGTGACTACACAGGAACATACAGAGCAGAGCTGGATTTTCCTGAGTCTGTCAATACAGGCCTTGTGTAGATCCTATGATCCTGTTATTTGGGTATGTTTGTAGGCATTGCATTAGGTGGACATGTCTAATGACATACATGCCACGTGTGGTGTTGTATGAAATGATAGGTGTTATGGGTGACCAGTAGAGAGGGAATATTACCTCTGTTAACATAGATATCAAACCTTATGTACTGTTAGCATGGTATCTGCCATGTGCACGTGTGTAATGATTGTAGTCACCTGTATGTAGAAAAGATAATGAAAGCTATGGTAATGTCATTTATGTTGTATGAGTGTGGGATGTACATATCCAGGGCAGGTACAGTTAGGTCATATACAACCATGAGGTTGTTGTTTACTGGTGTACAGCAACAGTCGACTGTGTTAATGCTGACAACATCCGAGAGACCCTGGTATGTGTACAACTGAGGTGGTTACAAACAGTAGTATTATTGCATTGCCTAACACATTATGCAGCTGTGTCTGTACATGGGTACTTGCACAGTTGCTGTAGGCCTAGGTGCAGTCCACCAATCGAGGGTTATCTGGTGATCTACCATACTATGTCATATCACATATGGATGTTCTTTGGTAGTCTGGGGCCAAGGTGGTGGATGAATATGAGGATACAACCTAGTATGCAGCATTTGTCACTGTCACCTGTACCTGACTCATCTGTGATGTGTTATGTCAGAGTAGTGGTCTTTACATGTGAGTAGCCTTTATGAATATGTGTGCACCTCCACCTGGAATGGTCTATACCACTGTTATGGCCCACATGTCTGGATCTGAGTTATATGGTGGTAGTGCAACTGTGCACTACAGAGCCTTTAGCTAGGTGTTTCACACTGCACAGATGTCAGTATTCCCCATTGTAGGTTCTACATTGAGCAAATGGATTACTAAAGTCACACATCTAGCATTGGTTAGCATAAGCATCCAATGCAATTGTCTTGTAGGTGTCAGGGTGTTACTTTTGGGTGTAAGACATTTGCCTTGGAATGCGGCTATATGGGTAAATGCGACCTAGGTATTATCCACACACACATGAAATATGGATGCATGTGCTCTGTGCTGAAGGCTTGTCATTCAGTCATGACAGCCCGGAATGACTGACACTGGACAACATCATAATAACAGCAGGACATTGGCTCATTGTTTTGGTCTAGCAGTTGCCACTCGTACCATGACATCACTGCAAGTGTCAGTAATGTGCTTGGTAGCAAATGCCTCATGTACGGTGATGGACAGCAGCAGAAATTGTGTATATGACCAATATGAGATATACGTAGGATAGCAGTCCTGCTAATAATAACAACTACTAACACAGCTGGGAGAGGTCATCTTGAAACCTGCACCTCAGTATCATTACACAATGTGGCTCACGCATTATGCTTGCACATGCCACAGTTCCACGTATAATGCCACTGTCCACAACCAACCTGCTATCAATGTATGCCTTTCAGGGCAGCAAGGTGTGTGACTCATGCTGTAGGTAGCATCTGCCTGTGTGTCCCAGGTAACCTATTGTCTGTCATGTCCACGCATGCATGAATGTGCATACTTAACATATATATGTCAGTACATCATGTACATGTATGCATGTGTATCACACATGCATACATATATGCATGTGTATCACACAGCACAGACACAGATATAACATTTACGGGCCACATACAGGTAACAGGTAGTAAACCAGTACAATATGCATATATACTGACAGGTAAGATGTACATAGCTGTAAACCTGTGTGTTTGCAATAGGAGTCCATTACAATGTGTTCTGTACATGTAAGTGTATGAGCATGCACACTGTGGCCTTCTGTGGTTAGAATCAGAGTGCATCCCAAACAGCCCTGTGCTACTAAGTGTATGAGCACACCCACTGCCACCTTGTGTAATTTGAGTCAGTGCATCCAACAAGCCCTTTGTTACTAAGTGTATGAGCATGCCCAGTATAACCTTGTGTAGTTGTAGTCATAGTGCATCCCAAACGGCCCTGTGCTATTAAGTGTATGAGCATGCCCACTGTAACCCTATATAGTGATAGTAGTTGTCCATTCCACAGATGGCCATACTCCAGTTCAGGTTCCTGTTGTGCTACAACTATACCTCTCAGGCCTACCTGCAGATGACATGTCTTGTTTGTGCATACAGGTTGTAATGGACACCTACTTTAAACACACAGGTTTACAGCTATGTACTTCATGACGGTTAGTCACCCTGTTGTTGTCCTCAATGTTAGAAGGGCAGTCTGACTGCCTTTGAATATGTAATCATTGTGGCGCATCTCGTAACTGCATAGTACTGTAATAGTGATCTGTAGATAGGCAGGAGTTCTGATCCCACCACTGGTAACTGTGTGTGTGTGTGTGTGTGTGTGTGTGTGTGTGTGTGTGTGTGTGTGTGTGTGTGTTTGTGTGTGTGACAGCAAATGCCTGAGTGTGTGTGTCAGCAAATGGCTGAGTGTGATTGTATTTGTGTCTGCATCCTGTCATGACAGCAGACTTTGCTGCATTCCAAAGAGATGCTTCCTTTTGCACTGGCCTTTATCCTTGTCAACTGCTAAACCTCTCTCTTCCCCCCTCCCCACTGCAATTAATCAGTCCTGTGATGTCACCCAGCTCAGAAGTGGAATCAGAGTAAGTGTAATTGTATGTGTTCTGTGGCACAATCCCCAACTGCATTCCACTGTACTAATTACCTTAACATAGGCAAGACGCGTATGCACAATACTGGCAAGTGTGTGCATGTTTGTGTGTGTGACTATCCTGTAGCCAGGCATACACATGTGTAATGTCTTTTAGAACACCATGGTAGCCATCTCTGGTGACCGGTATCTACAAAGTATTACATAGTTAGGAATGGTAAAGAATGCACAGTCAAGCACGACTACAGTTGGGTATGTTATTTTCCTGTGCCACTGTCGAGCAGTGACACAGAAGTGGTCACTGGGGTGTAAGTCCATGCCCATCATTCCCCTACCCTAACTCCGCAGTCTCCAGGGTAGATTACATTAGCCATCATTCCCCACCCCAAACTCCACATACACAACAACCATCCCTTTTCTGGTGAACTGCTTAAGATTTAAATGTTATAACAGAAGAGATTCCTCTGTTTTTATGTACACATTAGTTCCTTTGGAACTCTTCTGTGTCACAAAGGGTGTTCAGATGTGTGTATACACACACATACATATATATATATATATATATATATATATATATATATATATATATATATATATGGCTATAGCTGTGTCTGTGTATATGTATATATATATATATATATATATATATATATATATATATATATATATATGTGTGTGTGTGTGTGTGTGTGTGTGTGTGTGTGTGTGTGAGTGTGTACACATCCCGAAGGTGCATATATATTTATATATATATAGTTATGACAGTTGTACAGATATGGACTTTTCTTTGTTGTTTCACAGAGTACAATACATTCAAGGGTACTGTACATATGTATACAAAGTGACTGTCCCATTTGTTTTCAGTACTGTGGAATACCTGTAGTAAGATGGGCATTATAGACTTCATGCAACATGTATACAACCCAGATGGCTTAGTGGTACATCCAGTGACTTCAGTGTGCATGGTCCAGGGTTCAAGACCTACAAGCTATGTTGATACTGTCAATTAGGACTGCATAAGGCAGTTGTAAGCAGGTGTAAATGTGTTTTCGTGACAGTAAGCAGCGGGTACATGCAGGTAACATACTTGTACAACTCACAGTACACTTGAAATGCCCTTCTTTGGCAATTCTGCTGATGTCACCCACCTATGAATATACCTCTGGGAGTGTTGTAACCCAGTAATCTCCATGGCACATGCTGTAACTGTGTAGGGTGTTAAACTAGTTTGGTAGTTGTTCTAATCCCAGACAGGTCACGTGTGTGTGTGTGTGTGTGTGTGTCTGCCTACCTGTGAAAGAAACGATGCATTTAGAGTATGCACACTCTTAACAATTCACATACCCACCTTTGGCAATCTTGCTGATGTCAACCACCTAGAAATACACCTCTGGGAGTACGCTAATCCAGTAATCTCTGTAACACATGCTATAACTGTGTATGGCTGTAGTGTGATAAACTAGTTAGGTAGGGGTTCTATTCCAAGAGAGGCCAACTGTGTGTGTCTGTCTGTCTGCCTGAGAAAGCAACAATGCTTTTTAGAGTATGCGCACTCTTTACAATTCACATAACCACCTTTGGCATTCCTGCTGATGTCACCCACCTAGAAATACACCTCTGGGACTGCTGTAACCAAGTATTCTCCGTAATGCATGCTGTAACTGCATATTGCTGTAGTGTGATAAACTAGTTAGGTAGGGGTTCTTTTCCAAGAGAGGCCAACTGTGTGTCTGTCTGTCTGCCTGAGAAAGCAACAATGCTTTTTAGAGTATGCACACTCTTTACAATTCACATAACCACCTTTGACATTCTTGCTGCTGTCACCCACCTAAAAATGCACCTCTGGGATGTCTGTAAGCTAATAATCTCCATAGCGCATGCTGTAACTGCATAATGCTGTAGTGTGTAAAACTAGTTAGATAGGGGTTCTATTCCAAGACAGGCCAACTGTGTGTATGTCTGTCTGTCTGCCTGAGAAAGGAACAATGCTTTTTAGAGTATGCACACTCTCTACAATTCACATAACCACCACTGGCAATCCTGCTGTTGTCAACCACCTAGTAATACACCTCTGGGACAGCTGTAACCTAGTAATCCCCGTAGCGTGTGCTGTAACTGCATAATGTTGTAGTGTGATAAACTAGTTATGTAGGGATTCTATTACAAGACATGGCAGGTGTGTGTGTATGTGTGTGTGTGTGTGTGTGTGTGTGTGTGTGTGTGTGTGTGTGTGTGTGTGTGTGTGTGTGTGTGTGTGTTTGACAGTCAGAGACTGTGTGGAGGTGGCTGTGAGTGTCGAACCACTGGACATGTTGGGGAGTGGATTTTGTAGTTTTCCTATATGATGTCCGTGTTATATGTCACAATGTCCACCTCACGAGGAGTACAGATGTCAATCAGCCAAGGGACTGTGTTGGCAAGCCATACCCCTACGTCAGGCAAAAGTTCTGGTGAACAAGGTATGCAACCCTACTATTACCTAGAATACATTCTGAACCCATGTGTCATACACAAACACACTTGCCTAGAGTATCCTACTATGTTGCTACTACCCTGCACATTGATGACAGATAGTAGGCATGGTGTGATTGCAGTGGGCTGCAGAGGGCATGGCACCCTGTCCAGCAGTACAATAAGCACATAATTGCGGACAATGTGCCTTCACTATGTTCTCCACTGGATGCCTACAACATATGTGGTTCCATCAAATGTGATCCACAGAGGCCATACAATGCCTTACACATGTGCCCTGTATGGACTGATGCCACTGACACCAGGGAATACCTGTATCATGCTATCAATGCAGGTGCAGGATCAACCTGCTGTCTATAAGCAGGTCCTGCCACATCAGGCCAGTATTGGCATATCTGAGGATAACAGTCTGTGTACATAACATGTGCCGGCCAAACCAGGTATACTTGTACATGTCACTGTACATTATTGTGGGACGTGCACATCCCAGGCAATGTCCATGTCAAGGACTATCAAACACAGACATGGCATGCATTGCAAAGCAATGGTCATACACAATGGTAACCAGGATGTCAGGACAGTTCATACAATACTCATCTGTGTGGGACATTGCAGACACTACACCTCTGTACCACACTGCACACCATTGACAGGTGGCATGATGCCAAGGATTACCCCTCACCCAGCAGCCTTGTACAGCCAACCACTACACACCCATGAAGCAATGCACACATGCATGTCAGTACTGGCACCTTGTGCCTGCGTGTGGGGAATGATTCTCCCAACCACAGTCACACCCAGTATAACTCCCATTGGCATACTGACTGATGTCAGACACATTCACATGCCCTAGCCCATAGAACCTCCAGATATCCCCTGTGGTGCATGTAGTACCTGTGCATTAATGCAGTGTGGCAAACTAAGTAGTTAGGAAGTGTATTTGTGGGCCTGGCAAAGTGTGTCAATGTGAGTCCATTAGAGAGTGTGGTTGTGTTGACAATGACATCTGTTCATGTGGACAGCTATGTGTGCTACACCTAATGTTTGTTTGTGTCTTTCGGCTTTTTCTGGTTAGGGGTCGCCACAGCGGCACTCCGGTCCACTAATGATTGGTAGTTGATTTTTACATGCCAAGTTACCAGCCCTGATGCACAACCTTCAACAAAGGTATGCCCATTCACGCATGTCTCCACGCAGAAGATGCTCTAGCTGATAATCGAACCGGACAGCGTCTTACTGTGAGGTGACAGCGCTACCACAGCACCACCACCGCGGTAATTTGTGCTACACCTAATGTATGTCTAATATATCTCTGTTGCAGATGTCGCTCACCAGCACACATATGTGTTCTTACAGCACACCAACATGTCAGCTTTGTGGCACATGGAGTAACTGCATGCACTTTTAATAATAATGACTAGTCAATCAGGGGTTTGAACCCCTGTACTGGTAGGTGTGTTACAGGTTTTAGTCTCCAAGCCCTTCTCTGATGTACTTTGCCTCTGTCTGTCCCTCCCACACACTCTCTGGTGGATGTAGAGTTGTACACCTGCTCAGCAGCAGCTTGTGTTTTGTAAGTGATGGTCATGATCAGGTGATGGCTTCTGCACCTATTGCAGTCCTCCTTTAGCTGATTGCATGTGGAACAGCGGTGATGATGTTCCCATAGCCAATCGCATGGAAACACAGTACAATATCTAGGAACATCACGTTAGTGTTTGCCCATGACAGTCGCTGTGAGTGGAATCTGGATCTGGTGTTTGGTAAACGGCATCACAGATGATATCTGGATGTTCCTCAAACAACATACACAGTGGAAAATAGCCTAAAGACAGGAGGGTGATGTGCCAGATATGACTACAGCATGTAAGTGTAGCTATGCTTCATTGAGACTATTGCCAGCTTAACAAGTTGTGTGTGGTAATGGTTTTTCTGCGTGTTTCAAAACTGACAACACAGTGCTCTGTTTGTGAGGGAACCCCCATCTGTAGGGCCATCTGTGGATTGGTCAGTGTGTGGAACCATTTGTTTCCTGTGTTACTCACTGAACACACATCTCTGAACTGGAGGAGCATAGTTTGAGGATTGCAGTCAGTACATGGTGATAGTGATGAGAGTTACCGCCATCGCATCCCTGATTGGACATATGTCACATGAACAAGTGGTATGATAGTCACTGTCTGGGGTTCAGTGATATGCCAATAATGGGCCACTGTTTATAGCTGCAGTCATAAGTCTTCTACACTTTGTAAAGATGTCTTGCTGTATATATGCATGTGTTGTGCTCCCTCTGCAAATGTATACCATCTGTTGTGTTGGGTTGATGGTCATATCTATGCATGCTGCTATAAGTAATCCTGAATGAGCATTACTCATTACATTAGAGCATTACTCTAGCTCCAACACCCTAGCCCAAAGGTTCCTAGAATTTATAAACTCAAATGCTATGGAACAACTTGTTACCACTCCCACAAGAGGGGAAAACATACTGGACCTGATCATCACCAACATGGGGACACTATGCTCCAGACCAGAAGTGTATCCCTCACTGGTAAGATCAGACCATAAACTAATTTCACTGGATATTCACATCCCGACCCCACACCCTGCCCAGAAAACCACAGTGAAAAACTTCTCTAAAGCAAATTTCACACGCCTCAAAACCGAGGCGAAATCCTTCAAAGCCCCCGGGCCTGTGGAAAATACGGCCTAGACCACAGAATCCTTTATAAACGCATTCTATGAACACCTTCAGGAATGCATGGATCATCACAATCCCAAATAAAACCAAGACCCAATCCTCCAAAGGCAGACGTCCTGTCTGGTGGACCCCAGCCATAAACAAACTATACAATAGAAGGAGGAAGCTACTACATGATAGAGCAAAATCCCAAAAAGTCATCTCTGATCAGTATTAGCAAAAAACTACGGGCACTCATAAAATCATCTAAGGCCAGCTTCGAGAGAAAAATTGCACAGGACACTAAGGATAATCACAAGGCTTTCTTTAGTTATGTTAGGAACCTGGGTGGGAATTCTCAGATATGCACAGAATTAGTCCAAAATGACAAAAAATACACTGAGCCCACAGACATTGCCAACATCCTAGCTGACAGGTTCAGTGCAAACTTCTACCCCCCCTCCCCACCAAAAGGGAAAATATCTATCCCAGCAGAGTGCTGCCCCCCTGACATCTCAGATGCTCAGGTAAGAGCCCCTCTCCAAAGCAAAAACACAGCATCAATGGGACGAGATAGTGTCCCGGCTACATGAACTCCAAGAAGAGCTAAACCCAAACATAAAACTACTGTTCAATCTTAGCCTTACTACAGGATATGTACCCAAAGAGTGGCGTACAGCAACAGTGGTCCCTCTCCACAAAGGTGGTGCCTCAACGGATCCTGGAAACTATCGCCCCATAAGCCTGACTAGCTTGGTCTGCAAAGCTATGGAAAGGATCGTCATGGACCTCATAAATAAAGATATTGGGGACCTACAGACACTGGATCCTACCCAGTTTGGCTTTGTTAAGGGCAGATCCTGCCTCTTAAACCTGGTCGATTTCTTTGAAACTGTCACCAAGGCCATTGACGAGGGGAAGGTGGTCAACACAGCCTACCTGGACCTCGCAAAAGCCTTCGATACAATACCCCACTCGGGCATTATAGATAAGCTCACCAGCTTAAATATAAACACCTATGTCACTAGATGGGTTGCAAACTGGCTCAAGGGGGACAGAACCCACATGGTTAGAATTGCTGGAGCCATGTCAGACTCCAAACCATTTACAAGTGTCGTCCCACAAGGCTCAGTCCTGGGACCTCTCTTGTTCGGTATATATTTCTCGGCGGTACAGGCCAACAAGGAAGGACTGTGGCTGACCAAGTTCGCAGATGACTGCAAACTGGGCACCATAATCAACTCTCCAGCCGACACAAGCATCCTCCAAAAGGGCTTCATAGAATCAGACAACTGGTGCCAGAGCCATGGCCTCAAGCTAAATGCCAAAAAGTGTATAGTCATCCCCTTTGGCAAAAACAAAGTGCCCACAAATTACCACATAGGTGGTAATCCATTAAGTACAGAAGAAGTCATTAGGGACCTGGGGACCCAAGTTGATAGCAATCTCTCATTTGACAACCACGTGGCCAAAGTGGTTAGAAAAACATTTTATATAGCCCACCTAATCATGAAGGGATTCACATCTAGATCAGGGGAGGTCATCGTACCTCTTTACTCATCCCTCATCAGGCCCATAATTGAGTACAATGCCCCTTTTGGGATGTACCTTACCAGACACCTGCAGCAACTGGAAAGACCCCAAAAGTACCTCACCAAGAGGATCAAAGGGCTCAAACAAATGCCATATGCTACCCGGTTAAAGAAACTCCAGCTCTACTCAGTGGCATACCGCCTGCTCAGAGGCGATCTGTGCCTGACGTATAAAGCCATGTCCAACCTGGAATTAATGGACATGCTGCACCTCAGAAAATCCAAATCCCATCGAGCTACGCGCTCGAGAGACTTGAACCTCAGCACTGAAATAAATAGGACATGCTGGAGGGACAGATTCATAACCCAGAGGCTCCCTTCACTCTGGAATAAAATCCCAGTCCAGGTTAGGCAGAGTCCCACATTGACTCTCTTCAAGAGGAATCTTGATGGGTGGATGGGAGATCGTTAGTTTACCCCGGCTATCACTTCTGTGTCACTGTTAGACAGAGGCACAGTATACTAACCTCAAAAAAAGGCATAGCAAAATTAATTTAAAATGGGTGGCGAAAGCCAAACACACTCTGGCTAGGCTTATAAATGCCCTAGGGCAGATAGCCTAGTATGAACCTATGAACCTATGAACCTGAATGCTGTTGACTATTACTAAGCCATATCTGTGTTAAAATTGCAACACCATGGGCTGTATGGGTTTGGAGGTCCCGGCAGAACCTTCTGTCCCACTTCAGCTAGCCATAGCACTGGGCACCAGCACATCTGGGGCACAGCCTTGGACCTCTACCTCTGGTGGCTCTGAACCACCTTCTGTTGGAACTGCCCATGAGGATGGGGCTTGTCCCCCCTGGGAGCAGGTCCAGACAGGAACTTGTCCACTGTCGTACAGTCCCAGATGTGGTACGTAGGGGGCTCAATAAGGGGTTTCAATTCCAGATACGCTAGCTCGAGGGCAGAGTGTCACTTTTACAGGGTGATCCTGCCCCTCCTAGACAGCCCCCAGCACTGCCACCTTTGTGGCTGTTTTGGTGCAGTGGTGGCTGCTCATGGCTGGGGA